>NC_134403.1:175579376-175906251 GCF_038048845.1 Mixophyes fleayi | reverse complement strand
TGTGTTTTTTAGCTATATCATTTGCACCAGCTACAGGGCAGGTATAAGTACCGACTGACAGTGATAACCATACATCTGCATGCATCTAGATAACACGGAACATGTGTATGCAAGGGAAAGAAACTAGATAAAAATAGATTGTATGTACAGTACGCATTGAGAACATCTGATTTATGTATGTAATGTAAACAAAAATAAAAACAATTATTTTTTAAAAACACATAACTTTATTAATTATTACAGTATTATGAGTTCCCAATTTGTTTTATTATTATTATTATTATTATTTTTTGCATGCGTTCTGATGAGACATTATGTTGCACATATGCATGTGCGTATCCTGTAGTCTGATCTGTCTGTCTCCATATGGCAAGTAACGTTTAGCCAGAGTGTACTTATACCCAGATTCATATGGAAACATATTTTGAGATCCGCTTGCATTTGAATATTAGCGTATGTGCGTACAAGTTACATGTATTTTTTTTTAAACACAAGTTGCCTTCATGTTGCTTTCAAAGATGAATCAGGCTTAGCATCTGCTTGCCATTGTTGTAGGAACTACTGCAACTTGTAGTAATTAAACAATAATAATTTTATGATAGTATATTAGTAATTTGCTCACCAAGTTACATACATCTAGAAGAGGATACCTTACTGAAATGTACTATAACAGTTGGATAAAAATTGGCAAGGGAGATACAGTCTTGTGAATCTCTGAGAATTTCTCAGAATCAGAATAAGACCACGCCTTGCAGCACTATATAGGAACAAACACAGTAATAAAACAATAATACAGACAGAGAGAGAGTTAAAAAGTCCCTGCTTGCAATCTTACAATCTATGGGACAAAGTGAGTATGATACTTGAGGTTAAATGCTACATATTGCATATTGATTCAGCCCAATTGCAAAGGTAAAAAGTGCTAAATTGGCTATATGATCCAGTCACATAGCAGTGGTGGTCAAAGAGATGTTGTCTTGTGTTAACTGAGTAAAGAGTGGTAATAGGGTAAACTTAGGACGTTAAGAGGGTGGTTAAGGAATTTTATAAGCTTTTCGGAAAAGGAGGGTTTTCAGAGAACACTTGAAGGATTGAAGACTAGAGGAAAGTCTTGTTGTGCGAGGGAGGGAATTCCACAAAGTTTGTGCAGCCTGAAAAAAGTCCTGTAACCGAGAATGGTTGCAGGTAATGAGTGTTGATGAAAGACGCAGATCTTCTGCAGAACGGAGGTGTTGTATTGGGAGATATTTTGAGACAAGTGTGGAGATGTTTGTTGGTGCAGTTTTATTGAAGACCTTGTATATTATTTGAAGTATTTTATATTGGATTCAATGAAAAACAGGCAACTAATGTAGAGATTGACAGAGTGGATCAGCAGTGGAAGAATGATTTGCAAGGAAAATCAATCTAGCTGCTGCGTGCAAAATAGATTGTAGGGGTGAAAGTCTGATTCGTGGAAGAACAGTAAGGAGGAAATTGCAATAGTCAATGCGGGAGATGATGAGTGCATGAATTAAAGTTTTTGCAGTGTCTTCTGTAAGATAAGTGCGTATTCTAGAAATGTTATTTCGATATATGTAACATGATATAAATATAGAGTCGATGTTTGGAACAAACAATATTTTTGAGTCAAGGATCATACCTAGGGAGCAAGCTTGCGGGGTAAGATTTTTGGTCATGTTGTCAACATATAAAGAAATGTCAGGTAGGTAACTATTGTTGGCAGGTGGAAATATTATTAACTCGTTTTAACTTGTTTTTGAAAGATTGAATTTGAGGTGGTGAGATGAAATGGCAGAAAGACACTCAGTAACGCTGGCCAACATAGATGGTGAAAGATCAGGGAAGGATAGTTAATTTTGTGTATCATCCACATAGAAATGATATCCAAGACTAAGATCACTGAAATCCAAAGGGGATTATTAGTTTTCAATGAGAAGTGGTATAGCTAGAGAACTTAGTACTGAGCCTTGTGGAACTCCAATAGAAAAAGGAAGAAGAGCAGAGGTGGATCCAGAGAAGCTAACACTGAAAAAACGATTTGATAGGTAGGTTAAGAACCAGGATAGGACAGTGTATTGAAGACCTAGGGATTGTACCATTTGTATGAAAATTACCTTTAGATTTAGCAAGGATCAAACCGTTGATAAGTTTAGTCAATGCAGTCTCTGTGGAGTGCTGAGAATGAAACATTGACTGAAGAGGATCCAAAAGGCTGTGTGAGGAAAGAAAGAATGTGAGGCGAGTGTAGGCAATTCTATTGAGAATCTTAGGCAAGTTTGCCTTTACAAGCCAGCGCCGCTTTAAATTTTAGCTGTCAACTCGCCGATCTCACGCGAGATGAAAAAACCGGACTATGATACATTTACCCCCTGGTCTTGTCTACTGTAAAAGAATTGACCAGAATTAGTGACACCTCTGCTGTAACTCCACCTGATCCTACTATCAACTGTCAACATCTAAAGAATGGTGGAGGATTATTTTTAATTTTTTTGAACGGTATAAAGACAACAGTTTTATTAACAAAGAACAACGTTACTTGCAGAAGTAATGTAAGCATGGATGTCTAAATAGATGTGTATATGAAATACCTTCCACTTTGCTGCTGTTTCATCAGTATTGCACAAAGTGTTTGTAATCTGCACTTTACGTCAAAGGTACCTAACTATATTATAATTTTTTGTGCAATGGGGCTGATTCGAAGCTCAGTGATGAACTTGTTTTTTGCTGTGAATTACAATGGCTCTATTTAGTGCCTTGTCTGGCACCCTGGATTGGTCTGGGTCTGATAAAAGCATGCATCCCGGGGGGGGCGGTTAGCGCTCCTCACCATGTATTAGCTGTAGAATTACCACAGTTATCCAAGGAACGGGTGGAGCGATCAAATGAACCATAACTGGTTTCATGATCCAAGGACAATTCCATCTTGCACCACTTTTCTTTACTGACACTGCTGACTGACACTGCTGTGTGGTAATGTTTCCTAGATGTGCTAGGAACTGCCGTGTGTTTGAGTCATTGCTCTGTCGCTTAGCATCCAGCCAGGTCGCAGCAGTCTTTGTTTGAAAGTGTATGAAAATAATATTGTGACCTGTGAGTTGGTGAAAATTGACTGCAAATGACTTGAAATTAGTGTTACTGAGGTTAATATTGATAATGTAATGGAAAAAAAAGCAAAAATATGTGATTTTAGAACAAAAATCAGATCCAAAACCAAAACCAAAACACGCAAGGGCGGTGTTGCCAAAACCAAAACACGAAGTTAATCCAGATCCAAAACCAGAACATGGGGGTCAGTGAACATCTCTACTTATTTCTATTGGGATTCTCAAAAACACATTTTGTTGGTTTTTTAAAGTAATCAGATTTACTAATACGTTACTTTGCTTAAAAAAAGCTTTTCTAGCTGTTATGTACATTGTAATTAACTTTTTTCTAAAAACAAACAAACAAACAAACTATTAATTAGCATACCACAGCGATTTTATGGCAATAAATAATATTTCTAAATAAATATGAGGCAAAATATATGCAACTATATTTTCAATTTAATAACACTTAATGCATATTATTTACTAAAGATCTGACAACATTATATAGTCAAAGCTTTGTTTGTTTTTTAAAATGCAAAAGTATATTTTTTCACCCTATAATATGATTGTAAAGACCATACAGTTACAGCACAAGCACAGCATCTTCATTGTAACTAGATGTATCTGCATTTACATACATACAACTAATGTCACCAATGATAGCATATAAAAAATGTATCCGGCAAGGGCCAGAAGGAAGGAGAAATGAGATTTGCTCCACCAATCACCATCAAGATAAAGTTATATTATAACTTTTTGTCACTAATAAATGAATCATACAGGATGTCAACTCAAAAATGAACTGTCTAGTTCTTCCTTGTCTAGAGATATCATGTATATGTACAGTGGGTAAAGTATGATGTATGAGTTATATGGTGTAAAATGAAAAGAATATTTAATTTTTTGTAACATTTTTTAGTTGCTTATCTTTTTATCAACAAGGTAACACTTTGTCCAGGGCTGGCGTTACCATTAGGTGAATCTTGAAAATAGTCTAAATAGCAAAGGTTTAGGGGAACCTAAAACACTGAATGAGTGACATATGTGCTCATTCAGTGTTTTTTTTCTCATGGCACCGGCAGCTGACATGTGTAATTCTCTTTACCTTTTAATGTATAAAAAAAAGGAAGAATTGCGCAGATGATACCTAAGTATATTAAATATATACATTTTATTAAATAACACACCTAAATGACCATGTTAAAACAATCGATATATATGTCTGCAATATGGACAACAAAGCCCTATAATTACATCAGGGAGATAGTGTTGCATTAGTGACCAACCAAAAAAATCATATCCTAGATGTTTTTCATCAAAAATAGTCTATAAATTACAGTGGTATTTTTACCGTCTAATACATCCAGTCATGTAAAGGGAGTATATACAAATGATCGGCGACCTGTTGTCACTCTTCTTATATCAGCGGGAGGATCAGGCGTGGATGGAGTTATGAGATCCACACCCCCCGAAATCTCAACCGCAGACACAGCTGACAAGATAGTGAGATAAGTCATCCAAGACACTCACCCGCCTCTTTACCACATAAGCGGCTCTTGATGGAGTGTGGGTTAGGTTTCTTTCGTGGTGCGCACCAGCTTCTCAATCTGGATAGGTAATCAGTAGTTGCACTTAGTTCCTCTTAGAAACAGTACATGAATGGTAACTCCGACTCAAAGTATCACCACTGTTGGGATCCTCACATCCAGCAATTGTCAGTTGGTAAAAACACTAAGCAGCACTCAAATTACGACGTGTTTCTCATGGAGACTTTCTCAAGCAGTATCAAGCAGTTTACCTTTTAATGTACCAGTTGCTATTCCTCCATGTCTGTGATGGGCTGCAAGTGGGGCACTGTGTTGTGACCAGCGTCACACTCTCAGTCTGACAGAGAGAAGCCTGCCACTCCACACAGGAAGGTGCGGGTGGACAGTGTCTGAGAGGGAGCACTCAAGGAAGGGGGACACATAGGGCTTCCAGGGGACTTCCATTGGCCCTGACTGTATCTATACGTGCTGGCTGCCAGGGATATTTCTGAGATACAAAGCCTGCATATTTTTTTTATAGTTTAGAATAAGTTAATTTAAGCCAACTTGTGTTTTAAACTTAGTTTGGTCCTTTAAATACATATATTCAATTATGTGTTTTTTCTCTTGCAGTTTATAAAATTGAAATTGATAGCAAACTGGAGGACTGAACAAAATGGAGAAAAACACTCTATGGAAGACATTTGACAAGTGGAGCGAAAGCAAAGTAATATACAACAAACCAAAACCAGATAGACAATTTGACTTATTTTACCCCATTTTTCAGTTGAGCTCCACTTCTGAAATTAAGTGTTTTAATAGATTTTATAGTATTTTACACAATTTGTCTGTGTCCTCTACTTTTGAGGATATACTTTACAGGCATGAAAGTAAATGAGTAAATGTCCATTTTTCTAGTTTGGGGTTTTTTCTATGTCCTGCACTATTAAGAATATCTCCCAATTCATGAACATACCCTTTTACAATTATTTCTTCTCAGCTTCTCAACTGCATTTACAGTCTGCTGTTCAGTGCCACCCTTCATAACAAGTTCAGTTTTAGACAATATAGGACTATGTTGCCATCTAATAAATTTCTATTATCTTTTGTCATTTTCTAAAAATGCACAGTATCATATAAAAATCGGCACAATTAATAAATAACAACTATTTGCAAAACATTAAAAACAATAGTTTGCTACCTTTTCCGGAATACACACTTCTAGGATGATACTATTGCAAAAATGTTCTGACTCACTTACAGCACCAGACACTCTGCCATAGTTGCATAATAACTTGGATGCCATACAAGCAAATGTAAGAGTTTAGATATTCATTTACCCATGAATAAAATGAAAGTGTTTTTTTAATTTTGTCTACACAAAATGTACTAATGAAGACTGCATAGTTTATTTAAATATGAATGTAGGCTGCTTTCTAATTGGAACATATACATTTGTTATATAACAGCACTATATTCTCTCTTCAAATTAAATTTTCCAATTTTCTAGTCAGATTTTTTTCTGCCTGCTATTGTTTGATGAATGCAGTCTTTAGCATGGGTCTCGAAAGGAAATTCTTTTAAATGTATTCATGTATTTTATAATGTATTTCTTGCGTACCCAAAGGGTACTTTCAAAAGGAATTACCTAAAACTGAAGACAAAAATAAATGTTCACAGTGAATATAATTATGTAATGTATTAAAAAGCAACTCTTTTGTCCATTAAAATTATGTTAAAAATACTCAGGACAGTATTATTTAGTCATTCAGAATTATTTTATTCTATAGTCTTATCACATTTTAGGATTTAAAAAAAGCCACATTAATATGCTTTAATATTTTTTTTATATAACAATGTTAGCTATTTTAAGAAGGAATTATATATCGAATAGTGCATATAGTTTTAGAAGTATTTTCTTTGCTATGTGTAACCTCAGCAGACTAATTTAAGGTAAATTAACAAAACTGTTTTTGAAGCGTAAAAAAACACTTGGAAACTTGGGGGGCTCACGTAGCGTTGGACACAAAGTGCGGTATGCTGCGTATAATCATCATCATCATCATCATTTATTTATATAGCGCCAGCAAATTCCGTAGCGCTTTACAATTAGGAACACACATTAATAAAACAATACTGGGTAATACATACATACAGAGCGGTAAGAGAACCCTGCTCGCAAGCTTACAATCTATGGGACAATGGGAGATTGAAACACAAGGACATGTGCTACATGATATTGCACACTGGACCAGCTAGAACGCAAAGGTAAAAGTACTGAGTGGGCTGTGTGTGTACCAATGTTGGTCAGAGGGTTGTTGTCTTGTGTTAGCTGTGTAGAGGGTGGTAATAGGGGAGATTAAGAGGGTTGTAGAGGAATACTATAAGCTTGTCTGAAGAGGTGGGTTTTCAGAGAACGCTTGAAGGTTTGGAGACTAGAGGAAAGTCTTACTGTGCGAGGGAGGGAATTCCACAAAGTGGGTGCAGCCTGAAAAAAGTCCTGTAACCGAGAATGGGAGGATGTGATGAGAGTGGAAGAGAGACGCAGATCTTGTGCAGAACGGAGGTGTCGAGTAGGGAGATATTTTGAGACAAGTGAGGAAATGTATGTCGGTGCAATTTTGTTGACGGCCTTGTATGTTAGTAGAAGAATTTTATACTGGATTTGTTGAAATACAGGCAACCAATGTAGAGACTGACAGATTGGCTCAGCAGAGGAAGAACGTTTTGCAAGGAAAATCAATCTAGCCGCTGCATGCATAATAGATTGGAGGGGTTCAAGTCTGACTTTGGGAAGACCAGTAAGGAAGGAATTGCAATAGTCGATGCGGGAGATGATGAGTGTATGAATATGATTTATACGTCTGCAGCCATATGGGGACTGCCGCTTACACCTGCTAGTGGCCACTTGCTATTGAAAAGGGACAATGGTGAAAGGGAACGGGGTGTAATCATAACCAAAATACATCATGGGCTTGATGGAGCAAATGAAGATTATATAAATTGAGACTCAGGTGCACATGTGCCTGTCAGGAGATGGGAAACCTACTGCTGCTTGACCACTGGTTTAAGTTACAAACTGATAGTGATGACCATCAGTTTAGATGCATCTGGCAACATACCTGTGTTAGTTGTGTCTTTTTCTCAGATGCAACTTACATATGCGGTTTAGATAGAAGTTGCTTGCAACAGTGATACGACAGAAAAACACATACCTTTGAGATGTTTAAAGCTTGAATTGGCTGCTGCTGCTGCGTTTATCTGGCGAATGGTTAATTTCTGAGCATGTATAGAGCGATTTTACGCAAAACGTGTGTTTACGTTCCTTAATGAATCAGGCTCATCAGGTTTAAATGTTGTAAAAAGGTTGGTCTGTTAAATATAAGTCTCTCTCACTGCTAGTGTTCCCCACTATTTCAAAATGACACCTTTTGCACCAACCCGGAGGTTAGTAAAACATACTTTCTGCCTTTTTTAGGCTCAAGACCTGATGATATAAGTTTTTTTTTTATTTTATCAAGAAGAATGTTTACATGAGTCTACATTTGGAATGCCAAGCAAATAATTTGAGGCACACAGATCACTGGTGGTGAGCAAATCTATTTTAAATACTTAACATTTTAACAACTGTTGGAAGAAAGACATAAAAGTGAAGTTGCTGCCATTATTATCTTTCATCAGCTATAATGAGATTTGCCTATGCTTATATATAATCTCCTTAACTGAGAGATTGGTATACACTGACAGCAGAGTTGTGCTGTTATAGAAATTTCACAATGGTATCTTCTATTTTTTAGCATGACCAGTTTACCCAGTGATGAAAAGAACAACTTTCAGTTAAAATCAAAGGCCTGAGACATAAGTGCATTTTATTTTAACTGCATTTTAGTGTTTTTTAAAGTATAAATGTTAGTGGAAGACTTGCAAGAATGAGGACTCTTGACGCTAGGTTAAAAGGTATACTCCCTGACAACATACTGTACTATTGTGGCAATTAATACACAATTGCAATCTCAATTAGCGTTATTGGATCACCAAAACTGGAAAAAAACTGTTCTACATACACTGATTGATGCTTAGGCAATTTTTCTAAAGAAACATCTTTAGGTATAGTCCAGTTTTGCCCTTTGTGCTATTTTGAAAGCACATATTGATTAACTTAGAATTGAAGAAGTTTAATGAACAGTGAGGGCAAGGTATTGTGTACAGTTTTTTAGCCTCTGTGGTGATTCTTTTGATCTCTACAGAGTTCTCAAGACCATGGAGATATTGACTAAGCTGTCAAACGTTTTATGACTGGAAACCAGCAGTGAGTCAATATAAGCACTGTATGATTCATTTCTACTCAGACACTACATTGTATTGTGCCCACTGCTTTCTTTACCATTTCAGTGCTTGTTACATTCATTGTTTTTGTCATCAGGCTTAAAAACAGGGAATTCCTGCAAAGTTATTTATGCCATGGGCAAAAGACTGTATATCAGCTTTACCTAGATAAAATCAATACTATACAGACATGGTTGGATAATTAAAGATTTATAGAAAAAAAACAGGGTAATATGAATCCTAAATATATATATATATATACTAAAGCAGTGACAGAGAGTCTGGCTCAATCACAACAATGCAGTTTCATGGGTTTTAAAACCTAGTTAGAAAACAATTGAAAAATGAAAGGGACTATTTATTGTGTATGATGCACTGTCCACATTAGCATTGCCATGTGTGCATATTGCTGTCCTTTTGTCCATTGTATCAGGTTTATTATTTTCAATAAAGGTCAATTGGTAGACTTGCAATACATGGCATAACAAAGAAAAAAAAAGTTAAAAACAAAAAAAGAACAGCAGCTGTTTTAATGCTGCATTGGTACATTTAACACATCACTGATTTTGATATTACATGGAATATTTGTACGACCTCAAATGTAAATAGCTAAACATTATTCTACCGTTTTCTTTTTCAGAGGAATCAAGCTATTGTTTTCCAGCTTAGCCTCCAGCTTAAGCAACATCCCCACGGGTGTTTATTTTGCATTTTTTAACACTGGTAGAAATGTTGGTCAAATGTACATGTAGTAATTCTTGATATATTTACCCGCAACGCCAGTGCAATACTAGTAAACATGCCAATGGATTCAGTAGCATTGGAAACAAAGTGTTAGACCCTTTTACATGCATTCTGCATATGTTAAAAATGCATGTACAACACGTTTAAAAAATGCCAGTGGATATGAGGCCTAAGTGAAATATTTTATGTTTAGGAGCCACTCCTGGTTCACTAGCTGGGAAAAGTTAAATGCCCACATTATACCTCTCAGTCAGTCATATAATCCCACCATCCCTTTATGGGTCTATAGGGAAAATAGTATTAAACTGTATTACCATCAAACCAAATTAGTGAACTGTGATATTGCTGTGGATAATTAAAGGCAGATGTGGCACAGAATGGTCTGTGGATATTGACAAGCTGATAATATGCTCATCTCCACCCCTACTAATGCCCAAGATGTTAAATTTGTACCCATTGAGTTTAATTAGAATATACATAGTACTGAGTCTAATAAAAAAAAGAGCATAATTAGTTTCATGTCATTTGACTTTGATTGACTTCTGGTTTAGGAGGTAATAAAATATAAACATTTTATTCTTCAGTTGTGGTGATTACATTTACCATTAATTGATGAATGAGAAAAGAATCTGGAACAAATCGTATTCACAATTATACTGAGCCAGACCATTATTAAGGGAAACTATATGCTCATTCTCAAATATCAGCACACTCTAAAATATTCTTCCCAGTGCTCTTAAAAAGTATATCATTTTATTATGTCATGCCAACAGACACACTAACACAAATTTTTAATTTCAAAGAAGGGCACTAACATCTAAAGGGGACTACATCTCCTCTCTTTCTCAGGCTCTCTCATTGCAGGTAGCTAGATATTTTTTCTCCAATAGTCTGCTGTAGAAGATACAAGATTTTAATAAATAAGAATATAACTTCATCTCCGTGTTTTTAAATTGTAAGCTCTCATGTGCAAGGTGGTTCTTTCTCTTGTATTCTTACCTGCTCACATCCTGTCAACCTGTGCGTCCTTGTCCCTTTCCTTCTGTATATTCTCTATGTTACCTATTGTTTTTGTTCCTGCATCTGGTTATCTTATGCTGTCATGCTTCCAGTTTTGTAATTTCTTGTCTGTTCTGTTTTACTTAATATTTGCCTTAATCCTCCTTATATGGGGCTGTTAACTTATGTGGTGTCTTATAAATAAACTATGATATTAACAAACACCCTCTCTGCCTTTATTCTTACCCTACCCAGGATATCTAATAAGTACACCTTGATATCTCCCCACGATGGCGTCTGAAATCTAATGTTAAAAGATCTAAACAGACTCACCTCCCAATTTCTCTAAATCCTGAAATTACTCATACACTGCTCTTTTGCTGCCTTAATAACACCAAAACCAAGAACTTTTCAACAATGGGAAAATGAGGGAGCAATTCATGGCCAAATTTCGTCCACTCAAAGATAAAATCTGTCTCTATAATCAAGTACTGCTCTGGCATTGGTCAAGCAATCATGGCAAAAGCACTAATGAGAATGAAAGGTTTTCTTCCACCCAGCACTAAATAATGGGAGAGCTGAGTGCTAAGGTAAGGGTCACTGAAAATGTTTTAACTTTTAAAATAAAATAGTTATTTTAAATAAACAGCAATATTTTGACTTCAATAGATCTATAAAAACATAAATTCTAAGCAGAAGTAGGATAACTTTTTTTTAGATAATCATATATTTAAACAAATCTCAATTACATACATTTCATTTGTAGATCACCAATGTCAAGCAATTTTGTTATAAAACTGCAAGTATCCCCAACAAGACTAAAGGAAGCTAAATGGGCTATTTCCTATTACTGAGTATGTGCCAGTGGTGTATTTCCCAGTGGATAGTTTCTAACTTTTATATTAGTGGTAGCGTCATTTAGAGAGAGTATAAATGCAATTTAAAAAAGGTGTCCAATGACTTTTGCTTGGTTTTATTGTTAACAAATATGAGCTTCATTAACTATACTACTATGCTCATTCGGCTGGCAGTAAGCCTGGCTACCTTTTCCACCTGGAACTGCTATGAACTTGGAGGAGGCAGCTCCATTGGTACTTTACTCCCAATTCTTTATTATGTCAGCCATTTAACCCCGTATGAGAGAATACCAATTGTAAAGAGGTAACATAAAGCCCCACTGTCCATACCTACTTAAATACACCATGATAAATAAAGCATTAATGGAGCTTCAATTGCACACGTTTTCAAGAAAATCATTCTAAATTTAGACACACATTTTTCAGTGAGATGTCCTAGCATTGAAAGAATACACAAAACATTCCTGCGAATGTTTGTGTGAATACTTCCCTTTACCATAGTCCTGAGGCAGCATGTGACACTTGAGACCAAACACACAGACTAACTCATAAATGATTTATTCTGAAGCTGATGTCTTTTTGTACGTCTTTTTTAGTTTGTGACTATTTAGTGATTCTTTGCAAGGAAAGGTTTTATTGTATTTGTCTCTTTTTCTGTTATAGTATGTGCTGTTTTTTTTATTACTGACACACAAATTAGTTCTTTAAGTTATTGAGCATGAATTTATTCAAAAGAAGAATAACAACAAAACTAGTTGAATTATACATACAGAAAAACATGATTTACTTTACATGTAACAGACGTAAGCATCATGAGGATCCTGGACCTTTTTGTTCCTGTTTCCCTATTCCTTGCACTATCTTGAATACTTTTGCCACCTATTGACCCCTGCTCTGTTACTTTTACCACATTATCTTTCCTACTTTATCCTTCCTACTTTTTGTCTAATTGGTCTCTACTCTTTATGATTATGTACACTGTTTTTCCTTTGTCCTCAAATTATTCCCAACTCTGCATCATTCTGCCTCTCTTTGCCTCAGTTTGGCCCCTGTTCCCTTTCTCTACATTATGCCATCTGGTCAGTCCATTTACTTCCTCCTTGCTTGCATTAATTTGCCTCCACTGTGTGACCTACATAAGCATCACATTTTCACTTGACGATGAGCATTCTTTTATTATGCTGACTGACTACTCTGTTTAATGGTAGATGAAATTAGAAGTGGAGGTTGTGTTGAGTTGTCTTGAATGTGAGCTTAGAAAAGCTCAGCACCTTGTCACTATCACCAGGATAACTAACTTGCAAAGCCCAGAGAAGGGGGCTTGAAAGGAAACAGACTCCTACAACTAACAGAGTGATAACAAATAGGTATTATACAAGAAATAAATGTACAATAAATAATGTAATTATAGATTACAAAACTTTGTGTAAGATGCATAGATGTAACTGTAGCAGGAATAGTAGATGCTTTGGGGTCGATCAAGTCAAGTTTAGCTTCCACCCATGCTGCTTCAAGACCTGTTCTCCTCTGCCATCTCCTTTGAATATTGTACATACATTAACATTCAGCCATGAATGCTAATGTGTGTACAGAATATATTTATTCATGGTTTATCTGAGCATGATTTTTGACAGTATTTTAACATAGGCTAAACTATGGTTTTGGTGTTTTTTTTATGTTGTGTTATCATCCAAAAATGTATGTATGAATATTTCTTTGTGTTAGACTACTATCTACATTGTATAATAAATATATTGCTTTCATAACATTATTTATTGACCTGTAAAACACCATTTTTTTCTAAAATATTTTAACACAATTCTTTCAATGCAGCTCAGGTCATTGCTATTAGAAAATTTGCAGATTAAAGTTTCACAGGTAAAATGGCTCCCGTTGAAGGAATTCACTGAATATGTATAAAGAGAAGGCTCCAGCAAGGGCTACGATCAGAGAAACCTAGACGGACAGCTAGGGAGCCAATGATTAGAAAGCACCTAAAACGCTGAGGTGGGTCATGTGGAGTTGGATAAATTGTGGTGTGCTGCGTATAAGGGGAGTTTTACTTGAGCAGAAAGCACTAGTTACGGTTGTGGCCATTTGAAGACTGAATTACATTTGGCACAAACAACCGCTTGTGTACCATGCGATTGAAGAGGCATAACAGGGGAATACGGGGACATGTAAACATAGTCAAAATACGTTATGGGTGTGTTGGAACAAATGCAACTTTATGCAGACTGAGTCAAAGACACACATGCACTTGTGTGGAGAAGGGAAACCCCCCAAGCTGATAAAGATGACAATCATCTGATATGCATCCTGCTCAACCTACCGATGTAAAATGTGTCTTTTTTAAATTACATTTGCGTTTTACACAGAAATTGCATTATACTCTACATGAAGCCCTGACTGAGACATGTAATCCTCCTACGGAACCCGCACACCTCCACTATGTACTATGTATGTTCCATAAAAGAAATGTGTTAATAGCAGTAATTAATAGTAATTATGGACTTTTAATGTACAGACAGGCATACATAAGAAAACAAAATTCTAAAACAAGGGACAGATCCTTACCCCTGTAATTGTACACCTAGGCCCCAGCTTACATGACTTTTCTACAAATCTGGGTCTGCATGTTGCAGTGTAAAGCTGTTGATCATTTGGAGAGATGGTGGTATTTTGTGTTGATTATATGCAAGGAAATGGCTTGCCTGATTTACGTAACATTCTTACTGTGGCTTTAGTTAAGTATTCCCATATACCTATCTTCTATTATTTAAATAATGGGAACAAATATATGTAAGCGTGCACTGTGTTCAGTTATTTATTATTTTTAATTAATTCAGATCAGACCACATGTGCATTGGCATAAAAACAATTTTTACATAAACAAAGCATGTTGAGTTGGACGTGCACCCGTTTGTGCAGAGTAAAAAATGAAAATCTGAGCATGTCCACTAAGAAAGCTGCACACATCTGACATTTGTGCATCTGTGTGACGGGTGGGGTAGAATGGGGGAGGTTAGAGGTGGTCTAAAGTAGACTGAGTACAGTCAGGACTTTTGCACTTGCTAGAGCGAAGTGCAAATACAAACTAATGATGACGGTCGCTAGTACTAGCTAGATGCTAGATGATTAGATGATTGTGAATTCACCTCTGAAGCTGATAGTTGCTTTCTTCACTGATCGTGCATATATTTAAAAAAAAAAAATACTATGTTTATTTGTGCGCAAGAAGGAATATTCTATCTGTAGTATTATATCAAGCCTAAAAGCAAATGTGCTTTTCGCTCTCAAAATTGTAGCAAAATTTTTTTGTGCTCATGACCTAGTTTTGCGTATGCGCTTGTGGATGTAGGTATGCCTGACTTAAGCCTGGCACATATTCTACAGATTGAAAGCTGGACACCTCTTGCGAAGCATGCAATCCACATGTGGGCGTTAATGCACTATTTTTACTAGTATTTTTTTTAATCTAAAATGATGCTCAACATGCATTCAACTCTGCATACAGCATATGCATCAGACTTACATCAGGCATACATACATCTGCAAGGACATAAAACAGCAACACAACACTGTACATGCAAGATTATTCTATGCATTTCAAAAATTCACGTTGCCATATATGGGAATTTTGCATGAAAATTAATTTATCACTCTGTGCCACAGGCAGCTGAAGTTCCAAAGATATTCTATGGGGAGACGTATGTGGGGTTAGACGTGTGTGATTTCTGCACTAAGTGGGATTTTCTCACAAAGTGGACGAAAATGCACAGTTAGACAACACAGTTGGACAAACATTGGACTACATTTGACTTGCTTTTACTCCCATCAATAAGCAACATCTGCCACAGCCTATTTCAGCACTACTTGTCTATTTATATGGAATACTGCTAAGAGGTAATTCTTAAAATACCCTTGCTTTTTGCTTTTACCCCTTTTATCACAATGTTTCACAAATTGCTTTTCTTAGTCTCATTTCATGGCATGATCTTTAGGACTGTGTCATCTTTCACCCCTCCACCAACACACAAATTTGTTCATATTGCACCTGCATTACTCCACTCACCTCTATTTAACACCCATGAACTGTTGTCCTATTTATTATCTCTAACAAGTACAACCTCCACCTGTCGCCAGAAAATAAAAGGCCACACATCTTACAATCCCCTTGCCTATCTTTCGCTCACTCTGCTTCTATTAGCTGGTGATATATCACCTAATCCAGGTCCCCCACACTCCTCACACACACATACATCAGAACACTACCGTTCTATAGCAAACCTCAAACACATCACCTGTCTCCCCTCTCTTCCCAAGTCCTTTAAATGTGCCCTTTGGAATGCACGCTCTGTTTGTAACAAACTTACCTCCGTTCATGATCTCTTCCTCTCAAAAAACCTCAACCTTCTGGCAATAACAGAAACATGGCTTATGCAATCAGACACTGCCTCACCTGCAGCACTTTCACATGGTGGCCTCCATCTCACCCACACCTCCAGACCTGAAGGCAGACAAGGAGGTGGGGTTGGACTACTTCTCTCCCCACAGTGCACATACACAGTTCTACCAAATGTCCCATCACTCACGTTCACATCTTTTGAAGTACATGCTATTCGCATTTTTAATCCATTCTCCCTACGTGTTGCGGTGATCTATCGTCCCCCTGGAGCACACCAACAATTTATTGAGGATTTCTCTGCATGGCTCCCTCACTTCTTATCTTCAGACATCCCCACCATCATCATGGGTGACTTCAACATCCCCATTGATAACCCACCTTCCAAAGCTGCTTCCAAACTACTCTCTCTAACATCCTCACTTGACCTCTCCCAGTGGATTGAATCATCTACTCATAAGGATGGCCACTGCCTTGATCTTGTTTTCTCTAGACTATGCTCAGTTTCTAATTTTATTAATACACCCTTCCCCCTCTCGGATCATCACCTTATCAGCTACACTCTCACCCCCACTGCTCTAACCTCTCTACTGTCTGACTCAACCAAGCCTCCTCATACTCGTAGAAATCTTAATTCTATTAATCTTCAACAATTTTCCACCTCTCTCCAACACCTTCTCTCCCCTATCTCTACATTCTCATCCCCTGAGATGGCAGTACCTCATTTTCACCTAACCTTAGCAACGGCCCTTGATCAAGTGGCTCCAGCGACACTTCATACTACACGTCGACTTCGATGTCAACCGTGGCACACCAAAGCAACACGAAATCTTCAAAAACTGTCCCGTAAAGCAGAACGTCACTGGCGTAAATCTCGAAGCTCTAATGACTTCTTCACATATACTTCTGTCTACCACTCCTATCGAAATGCTCTGGACACTGCAAAACAAACATACTTTCAATCTCTTATCTATGCTCAGGCTTCTAACCCCAAACGCCTTTTCAATACATTTAATCATCTTCTCAATCCTCCCACCCCGAACCCTCCATCTACTATCAGTGCTCAGGATCTTGCTTCCTACTTCAAGGACAAGATTGACAAGATCAGACTAGAAATGGTATCCTCTTCCTCAACAAGCCATCAGCTCATTTCCTTCCCACTACCCTCTGACACCCTTTCTTCATTTGACCCCACAAATGAAGAGGAAATTTCTACGCTCTTCTTATCTTACTACTCTACCTCCTGTCCTCTTGATCCTATTCCCTCGCAAATTGGTAGATCCCTGTCTTCTGTGCTCATTTCACCTCTAACTCAAATCTGTAATCTCTCACTCTCTACTGGCATCTTTCCATCACTATACAAGCATGCAGTGATTACTCCTATTCTAAAAAAACAAAACTCCGACCCAAACTCTCTCTCAAATTACCGTCCCATCTCTCAGCTCCCTTGCCCCTCCAAGCTTCTAGAGAGACTTGCCTACACTCGCCTTGCACGCTTTCTTTCCGCAAACAACCTGTTGGATCCTCTTCAGTCTGGCTTTCGTTCTCAACACTCCACAGAGACTGCGCTGACCAAGGTTGTTAATGATCTGATCACTGCTAAGACTGAACGCCATTACTCTCTCCTAATTCTCCTTGATCTCTCGGCTGCATTTGACACCGTTGACCACTCTCTTCTCATACAAACACTGCAATCCCTAGGTCTTCAAGACACAGTTCTATCCTGGTTCTCATCTTACCTCTCTAATCGCTCTTTCACTGTTAATTTCTCTGGAGCCACCTCTGCTCCGCTTCCCCTATCAGTTGGAGTACCACAAGGCTCGGTGCTAGGTCCTCTGCTGTTCTCTATCTATACCGCTTCTCTTGGAAATCTAATAAGTTCCTTTGGCTTTCAGTATCATCTCTATGCGGATGATACCCAAATCTATCTATCCTCTCCTGATATCTCGACATCTGTGTTGTCCCGTGTAACTGACTGTCTTTCTGCCATTTCATCTTGGATGGCCTCTCGTCAACTCAAACTTAATCTTTCTAAAACAGAGTTAATAATATTCCCACCCGCCAACAAGAGCATACCTGACATTTCTATCTCTGTTGATAACATGACCATAAATCCCACCCCACAAACTCGCTGCCTAGGTGTAATCCTTGATTCACGCCTATCCTTTGTTCCCCACATTGACTCTATATCTAAATCATGTTACATACATCTAAAGAACATTTCCAGAATCCGCACATATCTCACACAAGACACTGCTAAAACCTTAATTCATGCACTAATCATCTCCCGCATTGACTATTGCAATTCCCTCCTTACTGGTCTTCCCAAAAACAGACTCAAACCCCTAAAATCTATTTTACATGCTTCGGCAAGACTGATTTTCCTTGCAAATAGCTATTCCTCTGTTGAATCACTCTGTATGTCTCTACACTGGCTGCCTGTCTTCTACCGAATCCAATATAAAATACTTTTACTAACCTACAAGGCCATCAACAAAGCTGCACCAACATACATCTCCTCTCTTGTCTCAAAATATCTCCCAACTCGGCAACTCCGTTCTGCAAAAGATCTGCGTCTCTCATCCACCCTCATTACATCCTCCCATTCCCGGTTACAGGACTTTTTTCGGGCTGCACCCACTCTATGGAACTCTCTCCCTCGCACAATAAGACTCTCCTCTGTTCTACAAACTTTCAAGCGTTCTCTGAAAACCTACCTATTCAGACAAGCTTATAATATTCCTCAACCACCATCTTAACCTCACTACCTTTAGCCTGTTACACAATTTCACACAAGACAACTACCCCCGGAATAACATTGTTGTGTGACAGGATCATTTAGCTTATGAGTCACCCTACCTTTGCAGTCTGGCTGGGCCAAGATGCAAAATGTATACTTAACCTCATGTGTCAATCTCCCATTGTCCCATAGATTGTAAGCTTGCGAGCAGGGCCTTCTCACCTCTTTGTCTGTTTTACCCAGTTTGTTTATTAGTTTATTACGTTTGTCCCCAATTGTAAAGCGCTACGGAATATGTTGGCGCTATATAAATAAATGATGATGATGATGATGATACAGTATAAGCAGTATTGTCTTTTTAGTATTATATCATAATGTCTCATTCTCAATTATTTCAGATAAGATAGTTAATAGAAAATGTTAAGATCTTATTTTAAAACAAGATGTAATTTTTGAAATTCATGAAATGAGGAAATACAATTATTTGTAAAAATCAAGTTCATATCACCAAATTAATAATAGCTTGTTTACCAAGTTTTCACCAGTGGAAAAATAAGCATATATGGAAGTTGTTTGTAACCTACTTGTGAACTATAGTCTTCAATAGATGTGTTCCAAGTGCATTTTAAGAGAGAGTAGTCTGGGCTCTCAAACTTTTTTGAGAAAAATGAAATAACACCAGACAGTCTATACTTTAGCACTAAAGCTGTTTGCATCATTACTACTCTGTGCTCCAAAGCAAAGTAAACTATAACTTTGACTTCTTGCTTATGGCTGGTTATGCAGTGCCCATCATCGCATTGTGTCAAAGTTGCAGCCGATACAAGGTTTATATGCAATATCAAGGACTGCTCATTTAGTTATTGTAATAAACACAGAAGCAGAGACCTTTTATCAAGCTCAAAATTCTAATCCAGGTGTCAGATTTTTTGATTCAGTGATGGAAAGACTTTACCAGTTGTAAAAAGTCTGGCCAAATCATCATCAGGGAGAGACATACAGTAATGTTTGCACAATGGCAATACCGACATGTCATTTGATGAATTGATAACCTGTAGTGACAAAAAAAATCAGACCAAGATCTGATACCAACGTTCCCAATCTCCCCACCTCATCCCTGCACCAGAAACAGATAAGACCTGGGCAAACATGTTGGCTTTCACCTAAAATAGTCTTTGTAGAAAAACACCACCTTGGATACTGCCACCAAGAAATTATCCAATAAAATATTCAAAAGGGTTGGAGAATTTACCATATCACTCACCAAAGTAATGTTGATGATTGATAATTTGCTCAAAATGCTATGGAAATGCTATCTTTCATTTTGTTGAGTTGTTCCATGGATTAATGCAATCTAAGCGGCGTTGGACTATAAAACTTTTCCAAGAAGTCCATTCTGATCATGCACATGAAAATGGTAAGTTATATTAAACGTGGGCCTCTTAATAATGTGCACTTGGTCAATGTTGCAAATTGTGCTACTACAATTGTGTGACTAATAATGGCCCCATTACTAAGGATGAGCGGGCTCGGATTCCGCAAATCCGAGCCCACCCGAACAGTGCGTATCCGACGGGATCCGAGCACTGTTCGGGAACTTCCGGGCGCCAAACGGAGCCAAACCGAGGCTATGACATCCAAATCTCGCGTCGGATCTCGCGAGACTTGGATGTCATAAATACTCACCTTGCGGGCGCCATCTTCATTCTGGCTGTGATCACTCATGAGGGAGGTTGTAGCTAGGGAGCTCCTGATCAGTTTAGTGGTTCTTTGTGCTTTGTCTAGTGCTCTGTCCTGCTGAGTCAAGTGGTTCTTTGTCCAGTGCTCTGTCCTGCTGAGTCCAGTGGTGCTTTTGTCCTGTGCTCTGTCCTGCTGAATCCAGTGGTGCTGTGTCCTATGCTCTGTCCTGCTGAGTCCAGTGGTGCTGACTGTGTACTGTGCTCTGTTCTGCTAAGGGCATTGTTATTTCAAAATTATTCAAAAGTTATAAAAAACCTATACAAAGATAATTTAAAAATTTATAAAAAAATTATACAAAAATAATTTAAAAAAAATATAAAAAAAATTGTTAAAAAATACTAGGTACTGATATTTCAAAGTCAAAATACGTTCACTGTTGCTGCTGTACCAAAAAATAATAGGTACTGCTATTTAAAAGTCAAACTACGTTCACTGTTGCTGCTGTACCAAAAAATAATAGGTACTGCTACTTAAAAGTCAAACTACGTTCACTGTTGCTGCTGTACCAAAAATTACTAGGTACTGCTATTTAAAAGTCAAACTACGTTATCTGTTGCTGCTGTACCCAAAAATACTAGGTACTGCTATTTAAAAGTCAAACTACGTTCTCTGTTGCTGCTGTACCAAAAAATACTAGGTACTGCTATTTAAATGTCAAACTACGTTCTCTGTTGCTGCTGTACCCAAAAATACTAGGTACTGCTATTTAAAAGTCAAACTACGTTCTCTGTTGCTGCTGTACCCAAAAATACTAGGTACTGCTATTTAAAAGTCAAACTACGTTCACTGTTGCTGCTGTACCAAAAAATACTAGGTACTGCTATTTCAAAGTCAAACTACGTTCACTGTTGCTGCTGTACCAAAAAAAACTAGGTACTGCTATTTAAAAGTCAAACTACGTTCTCTGTTGCTGCTGTACCAAAAAATAATAGGTACTGCTATTTAAAAGTCAAACTACGTTCACTGTTGCTGCTGTACCCAAAAATAACTGCGGCCCTAACAGCTATGTTGGTGTTAGACGTGCATCCGGTGTCCGCCATCTGTGCAATGGAATTCAGACCAGTTGGAGGATGTAGGAGCAGCCATCTGTGCAGTGGAATTCAGACCAGTGGGAGGAGGTATTGTGGCCCCGGTACCAAATTGGGTACCGGGCCACTCCACTACGCAGTTCAGATAGATGCGTATCAGATATTAAAATACGTTGACTGTTGCTTGCAAATCAAAAATTAATGAAAATGACCTGTCATCGTTGAAAACAAGAGGTAGTGACGCGCTTGAACTACACCCTCTATATGCTGCAGAGGATGTAGGAGCAGCCATCTGTGCAGTGGAATTCAGACCAGTTGGAGGAGGTATTGTGGCCCCGGTACCAAATTGGGATAGCTGTGAGGTGTTCAGAATAGACTGGAAATTAGTGGAAATGATTCTTATTGAATGTTATTGAGGTTAATAATAGCGTAGAAGTGAAATAAAAACCAAAAACCGGGATTTTAGCACTTTTTATGCTTTTTTAAAAATAAATCAGAACCCAAAACCCTAAATCAGAACCAAAACCTTTCGTCGGGGTGTTTTGGCAAAACAAATCAGAACCCAAAACCTCAAGCTAATCAGAACCCAAAACACAAAACACTAAAAGTGGCGGGTGCACACCCCTACCCATTACTGGTCCCTCAGACTGCCAGCAATATGGGCTGAGACAATTAACTCCTCCTCAAACTCCTGTTGTACTTTGTGTGAATGAGCCCTTATTGTTGTACAAGGCTCTTGCAGAGAACCAATTAGTGGACAAGAATTGAAACACCTTACTAAATGAATGACCCTAAGACTTCAAAGCAATTACTTCCACACAGATGTGGATTATGTGTTAATTAAGCAAATAGAGTCCCAGCAAGGTCAGAGTCATGTATAAAAATACTGGACCATCCTTTGCCCTATAACAATGAGCAACTTGACTGCAGGAGGAGAGCTCAGTGATTTTGTAAGAGTGGTAGTTATTGGAGAGCATTTGAGAGTAATGTTAGTGACTGAGACAGCTTAACTTGCTAATGTTTTTCAAGCAATGTCTAAGGTAATGTCAACATGTCAACTCTGGGGAACAATATCTGTATATGGTAACAGCCAAGGGAAAGCTCTTTCGCCAGGATTGTGATATTCACTCATTATTTCAAGTTCAAGACAAAACAGGCAAGTAACTGCAGATTGATTAACTGCAAATGGCAACATGTGGTGTGAGCTGGCAATTTAACCAAAAAACGGTCCAAAACCAACTCCACAGAGCAGGATATGGTAATTGGTTTGGAGCACATAAACCACTTATCACACCTGGCAAAGCTTGTTTGCAAGTGGTGCAAAGAGAACAGGCAGTGGGCTACCAAGAAATGAAGGATGGTGATTTCGCCAGATGAATCATACTTCTCTAGGTTTTTGATAAACAATGAGTGCACATGTGGCTCCAAACTACAGAACTTTTCGTGTGATGGTTTGTGTGCAGTCATTCTAATAGAAAGTAAAGTAATCATACTAAGTGATCATCTTCACCCCATGTTGCAGCATTTCTTTACATAATGGGATATGTGTTCTAAGGTGACATTGCTCCCACCAGCCAAGCATGTGTGGTCGCTCAATGGTTTCATGAGCATCACTCTGACGTTATCTATATGTGATGGTCTTCTCAGTCACCAGATATGTCCTAAATCAAACATTTATGAGATGCTCTGGAACAGTGCACAAGACAGAGTTTTTCACCACCATGACTGTTAGAAAATCAAAGAAATAATGAAATTGTGTTGTTGTAAAAAAATATTATGCAGTTTTACTGCTGTATAAAGACCAGACAGGAAAAGCACAAGCTCTGAGGTCATGCAGGAATGAGTAATTGTCACAATCAAATTGAGGAATCAGTGTTTTGATTTACACTAAAATAAACAACATCTCTGAAGTTATACTGGTGCAGGTTATACAATCTTAGGCATGCAAGATAATAAACTATGTATTTAAAGCAATGCTGGTGCAGATTTACACAGACTCCAGTAATCACTGCAAAACCCCACAATAGAGCAATAGAAAGTTATTGCAGTTAGTGCCTGGGGATTCTGATATGAGTTATATATGAATAGTGAGTAGATGCAGACCAGAAAACAGGTGACAGGAGACAAATATAATCAGAGCCAGGAATCAGCAGACTTGTATGATGCAATGCAGATATCAGGAGTTCAATATAAGCAGAGTCAGAAAGCAGCATACATGTATTATGCAATCTAGGTATCAAGAGACAATAGAATGCAGACCCTGGAACAACTAATGCAAGGTCAGGAATAAATAGAAAACAGGTACAGGAACCAGGAAGCAAGCGTGTCCAACGCTATCACTGGCAAAGGTATGTAGGCAGCAGAGGTCTTAAATAACGCAGTTCATCAATCAGTTAATCAGAAGAAAGCACACCTGCACATCAGCTCAGGACTAATTGAAAGATATAGAGAACAACCAGCTGATCCCTATCAACATTTGACTGAATTTTTTGTAAAAGACTGGTACAAAATTCCTTTTGCTCAATTCCAGACATTGGTAGACTCAATGCTATGGTGAAAACAAACTGTGGCGGCCACATTGAGTGCCCCAACACCTGTAAATTATCTTTTCATTGGTGTTTCCATTTTTTGTCTATTACAGTGGTTTCAGTAAACCTGAATATGCAGTTATTCCAAATCTAATAATAGAAAAAAAATGTAATTTGTAAGCTTACTTTTGACTCTGTATGTTTTATTTGTGTTATATCCATTAAACACATTTTATTTGCAGGATAGTGTCTGCTTAAACCTTTACAATTGAAATAATTTATATGAAATCAACTGAATCTATAAAATTTTTAAACATGCTTGTCTTACTATATAAAACATACAATAGTCATATGGTATGTTTTATATAGTAAGACACTATTCATTTGTATAGCAGTGCTTTATACATTTGAAAGGTTGAACAATTAAATGAAAGCAACATTTACTGTATCAAAGAAACATAAAAAATATCAAACAAGGTGACTTAAATTTAACACATTTCGCTGTCATAATTTATGTGTTTTGAAGAACAAAACATTTAAAAGCATGTTCACAGCTATTAGCCTGTGGCACATAACTGACAAAATAACTGGCAATCAAGAAGCAGCAGTAAAATGCACTTTAGATTTAGAAACACTCATCTACATAATTTGATAAGACATGCAATGCACATATTGTATTGATGAGATGATGGCTCCTTGGATAGTCGCATAACCTCTTGATGTTTCTTTTATGTTACATCCATTCTGAAATAAGTGTTACTTAAACATGATGAATAAGAAATAACATTTTCATATTTAATTTGACATTTCTTTTCATATGAAATATAAATGGAGACGTCATACAGTATATGGAATAACATATCCCTATTCTAAATTATAAGGATAGTATATGTCACCATGGAGTTCCTTGACCATTTAAAAGTACAAGGCCACAGGCTGAGTGCTATTCTACAGATCATTGAATTCCTTAGTGACTTCTAATAGACATAATAATTCATAGAAGGTGATATATTATCTTCTATAATACACAAGTTTTAATTAGCAAAAGGAAAAAAGAATGACAGAAATAGTACAGTCTGACACACACACACACACACACACACACACACACAAACACACACACACACACACACACACACATACACACACAGTCTTACACATGCAGAGAAATTGTTTTTGTGTGGGATAGGAGCTTTCCAAAAAGTGTGTTCAGCTACAGGAAGAGCCAGTATAGGGGTCCCGAGGTATGAATGGAGAAAGAAAGATGGGCTTCCAATTCACCAAAGTATGTTGTAGTTCAATATGCTGGTAATCTGGAGTTGTACCTGCATGGTCCTAGTAAAAGGCAGCTCAGTTAGTCTCTTGTTACCTGCGGAGGAGTTCAGATACTTACTGGGTGGCACTGCTTGACCAGTAAGTGCTGTTATATTGTGTGTTTACGTGGGACACAAGGTCCTCCACTTGAGAGAGGGTGTTCCTGTGTACTAGTTAGAAGCTGGACAGTCTAGGATTTAATTTTATGTCTTGTTTATTTTGATACTGGTGAATAAATCCAAGACACTGGATTGGTGTGTTTTATCTAGCTAAAGTGTGTGAAGTGCAACCATCTATCTCCAGGGGATGATACCCTAACTTGATTGTATGGCAATTATCACCGTTTGGTACACTGGATTCTTGGATCTGCCCAATCTTGGCGCTACTCCTAGCAGGGGGCGGAGTCTAACGGATGGATGGTATTTACCAGTGATCACCGCAAGGTGATTAGGACTTAGCGCATCCGCCCGCAGGTCGCGGCCCCTACCAGGAGTGTCAGGCGAGATCCTAGAGGAGTAAATTATAAGATGTTATATAGAGACACAATGGAAGTGGATGGAATGTAAGCTCTTCAGTCCAGTAGCAGAGTGAAGACAGATACATGGTGAACAATACAACTAGCGGATAAATAGAGGCTAATGTGGCTTGAGCAATATAGCCTGTAGTGTAGTGGCACAAAAGATAGAGGCAGCGTGAATAGTCCAGCCAGCAGGGTCACGGAGCCAAGTGCAGTTTGAGTGATACACCCTGTTATATAATGACACAATGAAGATAGTTGCAGCACTAACAGTCCAGCTAGCAGAGTAACGGAGACAAGCACAGCTTAGGCATTTGGGCCCGTAGTATAACAGCACAGTGAAGACAGGTGCAGTGTGAACAGTCCAGCCAGCAAGGTAACAGAGACAAGTGCAGCTTGAGCGGTATAGCCCGTAGTACAGCAACACAGTGTAGACAGGTGCAGCTTGAGCAGTATAGCCCGTACTACAGCAACACAGCGGAGACAGGTGCAGCTTGAGCAGTATAGCCCGTAGTACAGCAACACAGCAGAGACAGGTGCAGCGTGAACGGTCCAGCCAGCAAGGTAACAGAGGCAGGTGCAGCTTGAGCAGTATAGCCGTGATATAGCAGCACAGAGGAGACAGGTGCAGCGTGAATGGTTCAGCCAGCAAGGTAACAGAGGCAGGTGCAGCTTGAGCAGTATAGCCCATGATACAGCAGCACAGCGGAGACAGGTGCGGCGTAAATGATCCAGCCAGCAAGGTAACAGAGGAAGGTGCAGCTTGAGCACTATAGCCCGTAGTACAGCAGCACAGCGAAGACAGGTGCAGCGTGGATAATCCAGCCAGCAAGGTAACGAGGACAAGGAGGCGCTGAGGATCCAATTAAACGTACAGGAGACAGACTAAGTCTAATCAGGCAGGTAACTTGATCAACGGGCACTGAGGAGAAAGAGGAAGTGCCTTTTCAAATTTGGAGCCAGAACTAAGAACCAATGAGGAACATGCAGAGGACACAAAGGCTTAGGGTCTGCGCATGCGCAGAACCAAAGTCAGGATGCCAGCAGCTGAAGTATGCTTCAATGGGAGACAGGTGAGGGTCTTGGTCCTTGGTTGTGGAAGCTGAATGAGCACCGTGTGACAGCAATATATATATCTATATATATATATATATATATATATATATATTCGTTATTATGCCTTTTTCTGTTTCCCGATGTACCATAATACCAAAAACCTACTGTTCTGTTTTAGTTTACATATAAAACTTCCAGCTGCATTATACTGATCACATTGCAAGCAGCTATGATCATGACAAATTCGCACATCCTAGTGTAACTTGAGGCATACAGAAAAATTGGTGGCTCAGTGACTGATAGTGAGATTATGGCTAAAGTGCCATCAGTTATCAGTATATGCTGAGTGTAGGATGTGAATAACATGTAATGTGCTGATTGTAGTAATATTTTGAACAAAAATATTAATGAATAATGTCCACTGATGCGTATTATAGTGTGATATGCTTCCTTGTGGTAGATAAAAAATCTTTGGTAACAGTTAGGAGATAGCAGAGGTCATAGGTCACATTGCCTTTTTATCCACTATTTGTATTCACAGATGAATGTCTATATTCCATTTTTAGAAGTACAAGCATTTAGACTACTGCATGACATTTTATGTGATTGCACTCTGTCATAGGAATGAGCATGCAATAAAGACAAAAACATCAGTTCAATGTCCTGCTAACTATTGCTTTTGCCTACTATCAATAGTATGCTGCTTTTTGGAGACTCTTCTGTTCCGTAAATAAGTCATGAGAGTGAGGGGACATTGGGTCTGACTTTATTTCATGTGGGCTGTCACCTCAGAGAATGTGCTAAATGTAGGTAATTTGAGGCAGCCAAAAAGGCTTTGTGAGCACCTTCTAAACAAGGAACGCCTCTCTATAGAACAGTGATAAGACCTCTTGCACCAGTGGATATAATATAGAGTATTATTTCATATATAATATTTCAATTTATGGCTGCTAAAGTTTGTTTATGCAGAGCTATCAATTTTCATTATGTTAAACTCTAAGGGCCTGATACATCACGGCTCGCATACTGAGCGTAACCTGTGTTTGTTTTTAAAACGCACAGAATTCGGGCACACGCATGCCCGAATTCAACAAGGAGCGGATGTGAAGATACATGCGCTAATGAATTCAGGAGAAGATCTGCTCAGCTCTACTACACAAAACACTGCAGGATAAGTCCAATACCTATGTGAAATATAAATTAATGAAATATAAATTTGCATAAGAATGAACAGAAAAAAAATCAATTAATGTCACCTGTTAATAATATAGGCATTAGTGATAAAAAAAAGTGTTCTTTTATTAAATACATTTTTTGTCCATGAAATACATTTATTAATAATGTCTACTGAACATAAAACACATTTTTACAGTTATTCCTGATTGCACGCAGAGCCGTAACTTAGAATTCTAGCGCCCTGGGCGAGAAAGACAAATACCACCCACCTAACCCTCAATTTTAACCAAATTAACCTAAAATATTCCTAAATTGCGCCCCCCTTCAGAGTTGCGCCCTGGGCGGTCGCCCCTGTCGCACAGCCCTAGTTACGGCCCTGATTGCACGTCCACTTTTTTAAACATTCGTAAATTGCTCCTAATGTGTAAGTGATAACTCACTGTTCTTTTTTTATTCACCAGTGGTATTTTTATTTTGTGAAAATGAATAATGCCAACCAATATTTTTACTTCTACCTATATGGATTCCAGATAATTGCAAGCAACCTAAAATATGGTCATATGATTGTTTTACATCCAATGAACTAGTCAGAATGATACATTCTGGCTGTGTATAATATGTCTAATATTTCTTAAAATCTATACTAAAATATGTCAACAACAAAAAAATTAAAAATTTTGTTGAAAAAAATAAACAGATTTAATTTTACACATTCTCATATATGTTGGTATAAAATTAGACTATAACCAAAATAATATACTGAAATCAATGACAAATCACAAAGCAGCGTTTGTCTAAACCCTATATATATTTTTACTTCGTCAGGTTTAAGTAATACTGACAAGCCCAACCAGTCATCACTATGAACAGGATGCATTGACATCATCAGCTGGCAAAGAAGCAAAATATTGTGGACTGTAAAATAGATATTGCCATAGTTTGTTATAGCCTTTTAAACAAAAGCACTTCTAAGCATTTACAGTACTTACACTGATGACAAAATAATGTTACTATATTGTCAAATACATACCTAACTGAACATAAACGAAAGTACATTATATTCAAATGAGCATCTCTTTTTATGTAATATATTTGGGTTGTTATAAACACAAAAACACTATCTCTCTACGCAGTATTATTAGATAGTCAAAATAGTAATTCAAATAAAACTTCTTGTGGTGGGGGGCAGTATATGTTAAAAGAGATAATCTTTTGCTTTGTAATTTAATTCCTAATTATGAAAAGCTGGCAAGCAATCTGCTGGAAATGTATTGAATTCTGTACAACTTTCCTGGCTACGTCCTGGCTTTCCCCGATATAAGTGTTGGAGATTCTAGCTTTACAATGTACTCTGAGCCAACCCTTGCACCAGATGAAGCACTTATGAAAATATAAGTTAACCTCTTAGATTTAAAGTGAAACATCATAATATGCATTACAGATCACTTCAATTATTCACTAGAAGCCCATTCAAACAAGATAAGTCTAATTCTAACTCATTCATTGAAAATGTGTGTATATTGGGGAACCAAGAAGAGGTTTAATCCCGACCACTCAATTAGAATCCATTGGAAAGGGATGCTCAATTGATAACATGTACTTATTAATAATGGATAAGATAAACAATGAGATCTAAGAGAACAATTTGTTCATTACATAATTGATATTCTATTCAAAACTAGATTGCAGATGTTATCTGGAAACAAATAACAAAACACTTCTTCTCACTATGATGTTTACTGATACGTCCAAAACTCAAAATCATTCCCATACAATATTTCTAACATACGGAATGCTTATTCCTGTATTACTCACTAAAATTCTTATGCTTCAGTTAAGCTAGCTTTACTGAATGGATACAGTAATATTTCCCCACTGTAGATGATAATTTAATTAATGAATAATGGAAAGTTAGAAAGTTGTTCATGTTTGCCAATATGAAAAGTTATGCATTTGGTCATCACATAAGGTCAATGCCAAAAAGCTATAATAAAACACAAAAACTCACACTATATTAATGAAATGGTCTAGCTAAAAATAAAAACTCTTTTCTGTATGAGAAAAACCTATTAGAAGATTACATGCCATAAAAGAGCAACTCAAATTCAGTTATAATTTTTATTTCAAGTACAGAATGTGAGAAACATAGAATATTTCAGAATACACACCCATATAATGAGGTGATTCCAATTAGGGACAAACATGTAAGTGAATAAAAGTTTGGTCAACCTAGACCAAATTGGGTTAGGTTGTGAAATTGCATCTTGGTACAGCTTGCAAGATTCTATTTAATAAAAAATAATTATAATGATGGAATAGTGAAAATATTTAGTCAACCTATAAAATCTATAAGAACAACCAACTGACCTGCTTGAAATACAAATGCAAATACTGACCATATTAGGAGTGTAATTGGTATATTTTAATCAATTTGGCTATTGTAATACTATAGAAAAAAAGAATACATGTCAAAGTGTTATCTGCCGAAGCAACATTTTAACATATACATATTAAAGGTCAAGAAATAAATGAGAAACATAAAAAAGATTTATTAAAGCAATGTGCAAATAATAACCTACATGGATGCTGTTGCTAGGCAGCAAAAATGCACAATATGGCATATATACTGCCCCAAAAATATGTAGAATGTGTGGCAAGAGTACACTTCTGGTGAAACCCATGCGAACAACTTCCTGCTTTCTACTTTGTTTTAATAACTTGTCTAACGGGACAGAGATTGGGAAAGGGGATCTATGTCTACCGCACCAATGTTTCTGAGCATATTCTCCTAATTATCAATATCATGGTTTGTGTCTTTATTAATACCATGATCTGGAGAGTGCAACCATATTGGTGAACATGAGTACAAAAAGGGAAAAGGGAATATAGAGGATGCACTGCTGCTCAGATGTCTATAATATAGTAACGAGATTTGTAACACTCCGTTATAAAACTTAGCTTTTATTAACTGTTTGTTGCAGCGAAATATAAAATAAATGAGACTTAAAAACAACTGTGTGCTTTAAAATCCGCTAGCTGATCAATGTCGTCCAATTTTTTTAATGAGGAAACCTCTAGTAATAGAAAAAGGATAATAAAACCCTTATGCATACAACTCATATGTGGATATGGTAGTCATAGATTGATAATTGACCCCCACATGTATTAATTGTTGTACTATGAGCAGCGATCTATACATTGATTATATCCAACCTATATGTAAAGGCAAATAATGAAGGATTATAGTGTGGCAGCCACTCATAACTGACTATATATCGTATTTATATTGGTAAGTATATGCTATATCCAGTTATAGACATGGTCAGTTAATAATTATTGACACCAGCTATCAAAGGATATAGGTCTTAATTATAAACAAGATTGCTGTCTGTCTATTCGTTGCCCAAGCTAATCTTTGGAGCTATTTGAGCAATCTGATCCTTAATATCCTGTAAATAATAGGATTGCTGCCGGAGAGATCAATTCAAAATAGGACTGCTTCTAATTACTGGAGCTCATAAGCCAATGCTTGCTACCTTTTTATATCAGCTCATATTGTAAATAGTATTGTATCTTGCTGACTGCCTATCTGTTGCTCCAGCTAACCTCTGGGGCTAAAGGAGCAAAACAGATTCCAAATTACTATTATTCTTCTTATTGTAGTTGGACAAAAGATCAGTAAGCGGAACGCCGATGCACGTTTGGCTTCTGTGCTTAATCGTGGCAAAGAAAACACTGACTTGACAGCTGTTAAATACCATCAGTATGGGGCTACAGAATGACGTTATATGCTGCTTACCAATCATATCATCAGTAACATTATTGACGCTAGAGATGTCCAATCGGATTTGTATATTCATTCTGGAGGTCTCCTCCTTCAAACCAGCCGATTGGTTAGTCGTTGCTATGTCAATCATTAACTCGGTATGGGATAAAACATCTATGGTTTGTCTTTTTATTGAAGGGGATCACGATTAATCTTAAATTAAGTTAATAATGCCATTGTGTTATGGGAGATCTTTAGTGAATTATATGGACTTATTATATTGGTGTAAAGGGAAATTTTAAAGAACGTAAGTTATACGGTTTCCGGATTGAGACTCCTCCTCACATAATCTCATTGGTTCAAAGTAGTCAAAGTAGCGAGAACAAACATCAGTGTAAATACAGATATGTATTTTGTTCTTACTGACTACAGTAAATCAGCAAAATATTGTTATTATCTTCAAAAATACCTGCAATGTGAGACCCCGATGATTTTGTCCTGTTTGACATCTTGTTCATCCCCATTGATTTCATTATCAACATTTATTCTCTCATGGAGGAATAAATTTAGACTTTTGCTAGAAGTAATGTCTTTTCAGGATCTATCATATAGCTATAGTATTACTGATATTACCGTTACACTGTACGAGAAATTTTGTAAATGATTTGGGCTTATTATATTCATATCTATGGATTTCCATAGAGCCTGAACCACTTAATTTCCGGATTAAAACTACTTCTCATTTGATCTAATTAGATCAAAGTTGCTACGGTAACAGGCACAGACAGCGATATGGGTGCGAATATACATTTCATTCTTACTACCTAAGATAAATTAAGAGAGTGTTTCTATATTGGCTTAAAGTATACCTAGAATATAAGACTCCGTATGTTTGTCATGTACGATATCTTATTTATACATATGAATTGTGATACTAGTCCTGAGACAGCAGTATATTTAAAACTCCTCTTGTGACATCATTATGCCTGAAGAATTTCAAAAGTGATCTGTGTAGTATTTATCCTCTAATCTAGAAGTGAAATTTTGGTTATCTATAGAGATAATATATAGAATTGATTTTTTTAATTTTATTCTTGTTATTTAATTAATAGATAAAGTAATAGACCTCCTAGTGAATCAATTGATGTGTGAAAAGTGAAGGTATGTGACCGTTCTTGTGATAATTTAAAAAACTAAACATGCTGAAAGTGAACAAAAGAAAATAGAGGTGAAACAACTAATTGCTAAATAAAGTAGGGGACCAGTATATCGATATCAACATATTGGTCCAAAGTGATCAAATAAAATGTGAACTATTGAGCTTTAATGATATCTTGTCCATCTGAGCTTATTAGAATGATTATATAAAAGTGATGTTGGTTATTAACTGCTGTAATGTGGTCAATTATAAAACTAAATTATATTTTCTGTTTCATCATTCTAAAAAGTTCCAAATTATAAAAAACAACAGATGAAATAACAGTAAGGTTTACTAGTACCTACAGCAATCAGTGGAAATCTATTCAAGAAATTTTACAAAAACATAGCCATATCTTGAAACTAGACCCAGATCTGCAAGAAATCATAGGAGAAAGAATCTCTACCTGTTGGCGGAGATCGAAAAACTTACGGGATTTATTTGTCCATAGCCACTTTCAGGATAAAACTACACCAATAATGATCAAAACAAATTTATTGGGATTCTACCCTTGTGGAAAATGGCTTGCAAGAATACAAAGAAAACCAAACAATTTACTGATAGATTTGGCAATATTCACACGATTGATCAGTTCATTAATTGTGATACATCAGGAATTATATATTGCCTATCTCTTCCTTGTGAGCTCAAATACATCGGCATGACAACAAGACCATTTAAACAACGTCTGTTGGAACATATTGGTAACATACGCAATGCCACTCAGGATGCGAAAAAGATGAAGATGCTAACATCAGTGGCACGCCATTTCCTGAAAGCACACGAGGGGGATCCCAGATACCTCATAACATTTGGTATGAAAAAAATCAATCTAGGCATAAGAGGCGGCGACATTAAACAATCATTATTAAGACAGGAAGCTAAAATGATATACATAATGGGAACTGCAATCCCTAATGGATTGAATGATAAAATCAACTATACAGTCTTCCTATGATCTTGAAAGACACAAATAAAACTATTGATAAAATCAATAGATGATCATCTCATTAGAACTATTTCATCAATATAGTAATAATTTGGAACTTTTTAGAATGATGAAACAGAAAATATAATTTAGTTTTATAATTGACCACATTACAGCAGTTAATAACCAACAGAAAGTGGTGACTCCTTGTACACATAGATTAATTCAACAAATATTACTTTACATCACTTTTATATAATCATTCTAATAAGCTCAGATGGACAAGATATCATTAAAGCTCAATAGTTCACATTTTATTTGATCACTTTGGACCAATATGTTGATATCGATATACTGGTCCCCTACTTTATTTAGCAATTAGTTGTTTCACCTCTATTTTCTTTTGTTCACTTAAAGCATGTTTAGTTTTTTTAAATTATCACAAGAACGGTCACATACCTTCACTTTTCACACATCAATTGATTCACTAGGAGGTCTATTACTTTATCTATTAATTAAATAACAAGAATAAAATAAAAAAAACAATTCTATATATTATCTCTATAGATACCTGAAATTTCACTTCTAGATTAGAGGATAAATACTACACAGATCACTTTTGAAATTCTTCAGGCATAATGACGTCACAAGAGGAGTTTTAAATATACTGCTGTTTCAGGACTAGTATCACAATTCATATGTATAAATAAGATATCGTACATGACAAACATACGGAGTCTCATATTCTAGGTATACTTTAAGCCAATATAGAAACACTCTCTTGATTTATCTTAGGTAGTAAGAATGAAATGTATATTTGCACCCATATTGCTGTCTGTGCCTTTTACCGTAGCAACTTTGATCTAATTAGATCACATGAGAAGTAGTTTTAATCCGGAAATTAAGTGGTTCAGGCTCTATGGAAATCCATAGATATGAATATAATAAGCCCAAATCATTTACAAAATTTCTCGTACAGTGTAACGGTAATATCAGTAATACTATAGCTATATGATAGATCCTGAAAAGACATTACTTCTAGCAAAAGTCTAAATTTATTCCTCCATGAGAGAAAAAAATGTTGGTAATGAAATCAATGGGGATGAACAAGATGTCAAACAGGACAAATACATGGAGTCTCACATTGCAGGAATTTTTGAAGATAATAACAATATTTTGCTGATTTACTGTAGTCAGTAAGAACAAAATACATATCTGTATTTACACTGATGTTTGTTCTCGTTACTTTGACTACTTTGAACCAATGAGATTATGTGAGGAGGAGTCTCAATCCGGAAACCATATAACTTACGTTCTTTAAAAGTTCCCTTTACACCAATATAATAAGTCCATATAATTCACTAAAGATCTCCCATAACACAACGGCATTATTAACTTAATTTAAGATTAATCGTGATCCCCTTTAATAAAAAGACAAACAATAGATGTTTTATCCCATACCGAGTTAATGATTGACATAGCAACGACTAACCAATCGGCTGGTTTGAATGAGGATTGGACATCTCTAGCGACAATAATGTTACTGATGATATGATTGGTAAGCAACATATAACGTCATTCTGTAGCCCCATACTGACGGTATTTAACAGCTGTCAAGTCAGTGTCTTCTTTGCCTCGATTAAGCACAGAAGCCAAATGCGCGTCGACGTTCCGCTTACTGATCTTTTGTCCAACTACAATAAGAGGAATAATAGTAATCTGGAATCTGTTTTGCTCCTTTAGCCCCAAAGATCAGCTGGAGCAACAGATAGGCAGTCAGCAAGACACAATACTATTTACAATATGAGCTGATATAAAAAGCTAGCAAGCATTGGCTTATGAGCTCCAGTAATTAGAAGCAGTCCTATTTTGAATAGATCTCTCTGGCAGCAATCCTATTATTTACAGGATATTAAGGATCAGATTGCTCAAATAGCTCCAAAGATTAGCTTGGTGTTAGAGATCACGGCGGCCGCGGGCGCCGCCGCGACTCTTCCTGCTTCTCTGGGGACACCCGTCAGTTGCTACGGCAACCGGGGCGTCACTTCCGGTTTCAGCGTCCCGGTTGCCTAGGCAACAACCGGGACGCATGGGAGCTTCTGGCGCCGCGCTCGGCCAGCTGTCAAACAGCCGGGCGCGTGCGCATAGGGGGAATTTGAGTCAGCCATGCAAGGCTGTTGTGGATCAGTCAATTAGGGCTGATTAGGGAGTTAGGTTACCGCTGGCACTCTGCTGTTTCCATTTGCTGCAGGGTCTGCATTTTTTATGCTGCAGCTGAGGACACATTCTGGACTGTGTCCTGATTGGCCATCAGTACTATTTAAGGCAATGAGGGCTGATGTCTCATTGCCGGTTATAGCGTTCTGTCCTCAGTCCTGCTGCCTGCTTGTACTATCCGTTTAGGTTCCTGCTACCTTAGATTTGACCACCCGTGTTTGACCCCTGCTTGTTATTGGACCTGTGACCCTTCTCTTCTGACCTTGACCTTTTGCCTGGAATTCGGATTTTGCTTCTCTGCCTGTGAGTTTGACCCTTCGCTTGTCCTTGGATATTGCATCTGTGCCTGTGACCTTTGGACCTTGGATTCCTCTTATATACAGTCCACCAATCACTCCTGGGAAACTCCTTTAAGTCAGTATACACCACTCGACCCTCGGTTGGCCCGCAGCCCAGTCTGTCCCCACTACTAGGGGACACCTGCGAACACCTGTTCTTCTGAGTAGATCCCGAGTTTCACTGTACTGACTTGGGAGTTCCTAACATTATAACCGGCGATGAACGGAGAGGAGTCAAATCTGTCCCCAGCCCAGATTCTGGCCAACCAGATACAGGCGGTTTCCCAAGTGGTGCAGACTTTATTCTAGCGCCTGGCAGTCCAAGAAGAGGCTTCCAGAGGCCGGCAGCCCCAGCAAGTTCCCGCTGGTGACACACCGGAGCCGAAGATTAATTTGCCTGACCGATTCTCTGGAAGCAGGTCAGCCTTCCGTAATTTCAAAGAGAGCTGCAAGTTGTACTTTCGTCTGAAACCACGTTCCTCTGGTTCCGAACAACAGAGGGTAGGGATCATCATCTCATTACTCTAGGGTGACCCTCAGTCTTGGGCCTTCTCCTTGCCTTCCACAAGTCCAGCCTTACAGTCTGTGGATGCCTTTTTTTAAGCTCTAGGGTTATTGTACGATGACCCGGACAGGGTAGCCTCAGCTGAGGCTCATCTTCGTACGCTAAGGCAGGGACGTCGCTCAGCGTAAGAGTATTTTGCGGAATTTCAGCGATGGTCCACTGATAGCGCCTGGAACGACCCAGCATTGCGAAGTCAATTTCGCTTAGGACTTACCGAGCAAATTAAAGATTCCTTAGTCCAGTATCCGATATCTGACATGCTGGAGAATTTGATGCAACTTGTTATAAAAATTGATCATCGGATCAGAGAGAGGAAGGCTGAACGGGAGTCCTCTGCTCCTATGAACGTTTTCGCTAACCTCGATAACACTTTGCCCGATTCCTCTGAACCCATGCAGTTGGGCGCATACCGTTTGCCTCCGGAGGAACGCTCCAGAAGACGCTCACTTGGCTTGTGTATGTATTGTGGTCAACCAGGCCACTTCGTTCGTTTTTTGTCCCAACAAGCCGGGAAACTCCAAAGCCTAAGTGCAGGTGAAGAGGTGCGCTTGGGTCTTCAGATTACCTCTTCAGAAAATTCTTTATTAGTCCCTGGACGTCTAACTTTCCGTGAGAGATCCATGGACTTGAAAGCTTTTCTTGACAGTGGTGCGGCTGGTAATTTCCTGGATATACATTTGGCTCAGACGCTTGATATTCCGCATATCAAGTTAGGATCAAGCATCACCACATGTGGTTTGGATGGTCACCCCTTGCCTGGGGGAAGGATTCTCGCTAGGACTCCAATGGTTCAGTTGTCTGTAGGAGTCCTCCATACGGAGGAGCTCTCCTTCTATCTTATCACTTGTCCCTCTGCTCCTTTGATATTGGGGTATCCCTGGCTTTGCAGTCATAATCCCCTTATTGACTGGAAAAGTGGAGAGATTACTCGTTGGAGTCCCGAGTGTTCCACGTCTTGCTTGACCCTGCCGCTTACAATCCTACAGCCTAGTCCAGACTTGTTGCCGGTACCTTACCAGGACTTCACTGATGTGTTCTGCAAAAGGAAAGCTGTTTCCCTTCCACCACATCGAGAATATGACTGTGCCATTGATTTAGTCCCGGGTTCCAAGCTGCCCAAAGGGCGGTTATACTCCTTGTCCATTCCGGAGACTCAGGCCATGGAGCTATACGTGGAGGAAAACCTGAAAAAAGGATTCATACGTCCTTCTAAATCTCCCGTAGGCGCAGGTTGTTTTTTCGTGTCAAAAAAAGATGGCAGTCTTAGACCATGCATTGATTTCCGTGGACTGAATAAAATCACTATCAAGAATATGTACCCGTTACCGTTGATTTCGGTCTTGTTTGATCAATTAAAATCTGCCACTATATTTTCGAAAATTGACCTCAGAGGGGCTTACAATCTTATTCGAATCAAGAAGGGGGATGAATGGAAGACTGCTTTCAATACCCAGTCGGGACATTATGAATATCTCGTGATGCCATTCGCGTTATGCAACGCTCCGGCGGTTTTCCAGGACCTGATCAACGATGTCTTACGAGAGTACCTGGGTAAAACAGTAGTTGTGTATCTGGATATTTTAATCTACTCTGAGTCTTTACTTCAGCACCGTTAGCATGTTCGCCAGGTACTGCTGAAATTACGGGAACATCACCTATTTGCAAAAAGGGAGAAATGCGAATTTGAGGTGGCCACTGTGTCATTCCTAGCATATATCATCTCCTCATCAGGATTCGCAATGGACCCTGACAAAGTTCGAGCAATCCAGGATTGGGTCCTCCCTACTAATCTGAAGGCGATCCAGAGGTTGCTTGGATTTGCAAATTATTACCGTAGGTTTATTGACTCTTTTTCCTTGTTAGTGGCTCCTATCACTGCCCTCACTCGAAAGGGAGCTAACCCAGCAAAGTGGCCTTCGGAGGCATTGGCAAGTTTCTCGGCACTCAAAGCTGCCTTCATTTCTGCTCCAGTGCTGAGACATCCTGATCCGGAACTTCCGTTCATTGTAGAGGTGGACGCTTCAGATATCGGTGCTGGCGCCATCCTTTCCCAGAAAGACCCAAGGAGCAAAAAATTACATCCTTGTGCATTTTTTTCTAAGAAATTTTTGTCTGCCGAATGTAATTACGATGTCGGCAATCGTGAACTATTGGCCATTAAGTTGGCACTGGAGGAATGGCGACATTGGTTAGAGGGAGCTACTCATACCATCACCATCTTCACGGACCATAAAAACCTCCAATACATCCAGACCGCTAAAACCCTGAATCCTAGGCAGGCCCGCTGGGCCTTATTTTTTACCAGATTTAACTTCATTATTACATACCGTCCAGGTTCTATAAATGCTAAGGCCGATTCCTTGTCTCAAAGTTTTTTGGCCCATCATCCTCAGTCTCCTGACCCATTGCCTATTGTTCCTACAACTACTGTTCATCTTGGACTCACCCAGGATCTAGGGGCAACTATCCGGCATTTCCAGAGAATCGCTCCAGTTCAGACACCGGTCAACAAATTATTTGTTCCAGTACATTTAAGGAAATCTGTTCTCATTAAAGGCCACAACAACCGCTCTGCTGGCCATCCGGGAATCCGTAGGACTATTAAGGTTCTTTCTCGTTAATTGTGGTGGCCCACTTTGTCAGACGATGTGGAGAATTATGTTTGGGCTTGTCCTGAGTGTGCTAAAAACAAAACGGATAGGAATCGTCCTTCTGGGCTATTGTTACCTTTGCCGGCGCCGAGCAGGCCTTGGACTCATTTGTCGATGGATTTCATTGTTGACCTACCAGTATCCGCAGGACATAACACCATCCTGGTAGTTGTCGACCGGTTCAGTAAGATGGCACATTTTATATCTTTGCCCAAGTTGCCGGATGCCAGGACCCTGGCCACCTTGTTTTTGACGCATATTTTTCGTCTTCATGGGACTCCTGAAGATATTATATCAGATCGAGGATCCCAGTTTATTGCCCGGTTTTGGAAAGCCTTTTGTAATTCCATCGGGATCTCTATCAGTCTGTCCTCAGCGTATCATCCCCAGTCGAATTGACAGACGGAGCGGACGAACCAAGCTTTGGAACAGTTTCTGCGCATCTATGTGTCTAAATTCCACGACAACTGGTCCTCTCTCTTGCCCTGGGCAGAATTTGCGTACAATAATTCTTGCCATTCCACTATTCATACATCCCCGTTTTTCTGCAACTTCGGGTTTCACCCAAAATCCAACTCATTTTCTACTACTGTTCCCTGTGGGGATTTTGGAATGCCTGCTTTTACGGCCAGGTTAAGGTCCGTCTGGAAAAAGGTGCACGTTGCACTAGGTCACACTACCCGAAAATCCAAGATCTTCGCTGACCCTCACCGTAGACCTTGTTCATTGAAAGTGGGAGATCAGGTTTGGTTATCTACACGGAACATCAAGTTGCGGCAACCTTGTAGGAAGCTGGGGCCCCGATACATTGGACCGTTTCCAATTGAGAAGAAAATTAATCCAGTGGCATTTAGATTAAAACTACCCACTTCCTTAAAAATACCTGCGACCTTTCATTGTTCGCTTCTGAAGAAAGTCGCTGCTCCTAGCAAGTTTAATCGGTCTCTCTCTAACAGGCCCAGGTCTCTGATGGTAAACGGAGACCATGAACATATTATTGAAAAAATCCTTGACTCAAGGAAAGTTCAAGGTCGAGTGCAATTCCTCGTACATTGGAAGGGTTATGGCCTGAGGAGCGATCTTGGATACCGCAGAAGCGTCTCCACGCTGAGAAACTCCTTAGGGAATTTTTTAAGAGATTTCCTTCCAAACCTGGAAGTCGGGGTCCCTTGACCCCTCCTCAAGGGGGGGGGTACTGTTAGAGATCACGGCGGCCGCGGGCGCCGCCACGACTCTTCCTGCTTCTCTGGGGACGCCCCGTCAGTTGCTACGGCAACCGGGGCGTCACTTCCAGTTTCAGCGTCCCGGTTGCCTAGGCAACAACCGGGACGCAGGGGAGCTTCTGGCGCCGCGCTCGGCCAGTTGTCAAACAGCCGGGCGCGTGCGCATAGGGGGAATTTGAGTCAGCCATGCAAGGCTGTTGTGGATCAGTCAATTAGGGCTGATTAGGGAGTTAGGTTACCACTGGCACTCTGCTGTTTCCATTTGCTGCAGGGTCTGCATTTTTTATGCTGCAGCTGAGGACACATTCTGGACTGTGTCCTGATTGGCCATCAGTACTATTTAAGGCAATGAGGGCTGATGCCTCATTGCCGGTTATAGCGTTCTGTCCTCAGTCCTGCTGCCTGCTTGTACTATCCGTTTAGGTTCCTGCTACCTTAGATTTGACCACCCGTGTTTGACCCCTGCTTGTTATTGGACCTGTGACCCTTCTCTTCTGACCTTGACCTTTTGCCTGGAATTCGGATTTTGCTTCTCTGCCTGTGAGTTTGACCCTTCGCTTGCCCTTGGATATTGCATATGTGCCTGTGACCTTTGGACCTTGGATTTCTCTTATATACAGTCCACCAATCACTCCTGGGAAACTCCTTTAAGTCAGTATACGCTACTCGACCCTCGGTCGGCCCGCAGCCCAGTCTGTCCCCACCACTAGGGGCTCCAGCGAACACCTGGCCTTCTGAGTAGTTCCTGAGTTTCACTGTACTGACTTGGGAGTTCCTAACACTTGGGCAACGAATAGACAGACAGCAAGCCTGTTTATAATTAAGACCTATATCCTTTGACAGCTGGTGTCAATAATTATTAACTGACCATGTCTATAACTGGATATAGCATATACTTACCAATATAATTACGATATATAGTCAGTTATGAGTGGCTGCCACTTGATAATCCTTCATTATTAGCCTTTACATATAGGTTGGATATTATCATTGTATGCATCGCTGCTCATAGTACAACAATTAATACATGTGGGGGTCAATTATCAATCTATGACTACCATATCCACATATGAGTTGTATGCATAAGGGTTTTATTATCCTTTCCTATTACTAGAGGTTTCCTCATTAAACAAATTGAACGACATTGATCAGCTAGCGGATTTTAAAGCACACAGTTTTTTTTAAGTCTCATTTATTTTACATTTCGCTGCAACAAACAGTTAATAAAAGCTAAGTTTTATAACGGAGTGTTACAAATCTCTTTACTATATTATAGACATCTGAGCAGCAGTGCATCCTCTCTATTCCCTTTTCCCTTTTTGTACTTTGTTTTAATGTCAGGATGTCAAAGTACTTGACAACATAAAGATTCATAAACAAGCAAGGGTTTTCCTGTGCGCTCACTGACTAAAAGATTGTAATAGTAATATGTATTGTATGGTGTACCAGATGTATGGTAACGGGTAGCCTCTATTAATGGAACAATACTCTATGGCATAAATAACTTATTTATTAATCCCTATACATTATAAGCTAAAAAGGATAAAAGACAATGGAATAATTTCTAAAACATATAAATACATGTACATGTGCTGCCCTGGGTGAACCAAGGTCAGAGATAACGAGACAATAAATTAATTCCAAGAATTAAAATTACATATACTAGAATGAGCTAAAAAGAGTCCAATGCCAAGATAATTGTTTGTGGTGCAGCCGAATCGATACAAGATTTGTATTTCAGATACAGTCTAAAAGTCTAATAGGTGGATGTTCGGATGTTAACGTGTTTCTATTAGACAGAAGGATTGCCCATGGTTTAATCACAATTGCATGATGTCTCGAATGAATCCTAAATAGGAGATAGACGTGAATAGTCACGTCCTAATGGTAAAGTAGTATAACGATAACGGGAGGTATAATATAAATAATATATCTAATGGAGAGGTTGTATTTGGTTCATATGTATCCCACACACTGGTGGGATTGATACTTGCGATTTATGTGAACCGTGGATAATGGTGTCAGTCACTCGTAGCGGTCCCGCTGATATATTGCAGCGTACAGATTGGAGTGTCCAGATGATACAAACAGCAGCGGGTGACCAATCCCGCTACTGTAAGGATGGATAAGCAGTCTACATGAGGCGTGCGACACACTACCGGTCCTGACCTGCGTGTCTGAGGTCACTTCTGGTAAGTTGCTATTGGCCAATAGATTGATGGGGGCGGAGTCTCAACGCGTTTCGCCTTAACAGACTTTCTCAAGGGAGATGGTTCCAATGTTGGTGGGTGTTCATTTATAGAGCTCATAGTTGTATATTAGTCTCTGATTGGGTGATCGCGCTGTTGATCTATCTTTGGTCCGTGGCGTGCCTTAATCGTTCAGGTGTTTATACACTCAATCTGCCTAAGCCCAAGCTGGCTGTCAGAGAGGGGGCAGACTGCCCTTGGGCCTGGCTCTGCATTCGCACAAGATTAGAGGTTTCTGTAGAGGCTTGCCATGTCTGTGATAAAGAACCAGCGGGTAGCAAGTATCGGCCAAGAGCTTGTCTATTTCCTGTTTGGTTTTTACTTTTGCCGACGACGGTACCTTTTAGGCAGAACACTCCACCTTGCAAGGAACTCTTCTCTCCTACTAAGCTAGCAACATGAAGGATTAGAGCTGATATCCGACCTCACACAGAAAGCTTCAATTGGCCAGAAAATATTCCAGTCATTCAGTTTTGTGTAATTATCATTCTTGACAACATATTGTCCCCACCCCCCATGCAGTTACGCAAATGTAGCACACCTGAGGTGTCGCTTAGGTCTAGCAAGTCTGTAAAGTACATGAAGGTGCTGAATGAAGATGGCAGACTGTTGAGGAGAGGGAGTCTCGGAGGAGCTTTAACTGGCCGATACTTGCTACCCGCTGGTTCTTTATCACAGACATGGCAAGCCTGTACAGAAACCTCTAATCTTGTGCGAATGCAGAGCCAGGCCCAAGGGCAGTCTGCCCCCTCTCTGACAGCCAGCTTGGGCTTAGGCAGATTGAGTGTATAAACACCTGAACGATTAAGGCACGCCACGGACCAAAGATAGATCAACAGCGCGATCACCCAATCAGAGACTAATATACAACTGGGAGCTCTATAAATGAACACCCACCAACATTGGAACCATCTCCCTTGAGAAAGTCTGTTAAGGCGAAACGCGTTGAGACTCCGCCCCCATCAATCTATTGGCCAATAGCAACTTAGCGGAAGTGACCTCAGACACGCAAGTCAGGACCGGAAGCGTGTCGCACGCCTCATGTGGACCGCTTATCCATCCTTACAGTAGCGGGATTGATCACCCGCTGCTGTTTGTATCATCTGGACACTCCAATCTGTACGCTGCAATATATCAGCGGGACCGCTACGAGTGACTGACACCATTATCCACGGTTCACATAAATCGCAAGTATCAATCCCACCAGTGTGTGGGATACATATGAACCAAATACAACCTCTCCATTAGGTATATTATTCTTATTATACCTCCCGTTAGCGTTATACTACTTTACCATCAGGACGTGACTATTCACGTCTATCCCCTATTTAGGATTCTCTCGAGACATCATGCAATTGTGATTAAACCATGGGCAATCCTTCTGTCTAATAGAAACACGTTAACATCCGAACATCCACCTATTGGACTTTTAGACTGTATCTGAAATACAAATCTTGTATCGATTCGGCTGCACCACAAACAATTATCTTGGCATTGGACTCTTTTTAGCTCATTCTAGTATATGTAATTTTAATTCTTGGAATTAATTTATTGTCTCATTATCTCTGACCTTGGTTCACCCAGAGCAGCACATGTACATGTATTTATATGTTTTAGAACTTATTCCATTGTCTTTTATCCTTTTTAGCTTATAATGTATAGGGATCAATAAATAAGTTATTTATGCCATAGAGTATTGTTCCATTAATAGAGGCTACCCATTACCATACATCTCGTAAACCATACAATACATGTTATTATTACAATTTTTTAGTCAGTGAGCGCACAGGAAAACCCTTGCTTGTTAGTGTACTACTAGGGAGGGATCCCTGGTCCTGCTTGCAGCTCCTGCAACCACCAGGAGGTGAGCACATAATCTTCATCTTTTTGCCAATAAAGATTCATCCAGTTTCTTGTGACCATAAACATTAAATAAACAGAGACCAGCTTTCTAGACACTGGCCAGCTTTTCTAGCAACTGTCACACTGAACAATGAAAACATGCAGGTTTTTATACTTGATACTCCTCCCACAGCTCTATCTTGATGGGCAGGTGACACTTCCATCTCCCCTTTAAAAAGGAGTTCACTCAGCTGCTCTTGTTTGATTGCTCTTACTGCAGACACACCCTGTTAGCTTGCTAGATCTGTGGGAAGAGACACTTTCAAAGCATGTAAGTTAATCAAACTCTATACTTTTATTTTGTCACACATATGTCCTCCTCCTGTTTATCTTTAAACTAGGTGCACTACTATACAAATGTGTAACACTGCATCCTTTCTCTGCACATTGCTAGCTACCTCTTTGTTACGAATGATTCCTAACAAACCATTGGGCTGCTTTAAGGAATATAAAAATCAGGAAATTTTGTACACATTTGGCGAAAATGAAAATAAGTTACAACTCTCTGACTTGTAATTATAGATGCTTCAATAAACCATGTTTTTTTTCTAAAAGCAGTTTGACGGATGAGTTCTAAAATTCTAAAAGTCCACTTAATTTCTCGAATTTTAGAAACATATAAGGGAAACACAGCTATTCAATAAGGTCTGGCGATCGAAATTACGCACAGCTCTACATGTAAAGTGACAATACGATACCACAACATCGCAGATTTCCCTTCGCAACCCTATGGGGTGCGCATGGAAATCCGCGTGTTGCAGTAACGGGAGGTGTTTATCCACACGTAATCGCTATCGCCGGACCTAACTGAATATGCCCCAAATAAAGTGAGAAAGTTAAACTGGTTCAAACTTGATTGAGCCAGTTGTGCCATGTTCGAGTGTATTCAACAGTGTTCGAGATGGCTTTGACATGTTTGAGCTAAATTTAAATTTTCTTGCTTTTTTTATTTTGAATCGCGAACCTCAAACACAAATGGCAACCTCAAATGAAATTGAAATAAATATATATTTTTTATTAATTAAAGAAATATTTAAATATTTTGTTTTGTTTTTCTGAAAAAGCGTTTAAAACATAATTTTAAGGCAAACAGTGAACCATGAAAAAACCTCGAACACAACTGTAAACCTCGAAAGCAGACAGCAGTAGCAGTTGGGATCTGCTGGCAATTGCACAGCGAATATGTTTGGGGTTATTCTAACCAGTGAAATTTGATTGAATTTCGAACTGGTTTAACATTTTAGAGCATTCATACTTGCAATGAAAAACATACTAATTGTCATATTATAAGCAGGGCCAGTGCTAGCATGTCCGGTGTCCCCCTGCAAAAAATAATTTTGCGCCCTCCACTTTTATACATTATTTGTTCATTCAATAATGCTTTTTCTTTCAATACAAATCATATAATACACTTTACTAAAGAGAGTAATACAAATAAATACATTAAACAGCGAACATGAATTGCTATACGAATAATATAAATAAAGAATATGTATTCTTTGTAATAAGATTTTACATTTTTGGCAAATTAGTTTGGTTGTGCCCCCTCCTTCATCACACTGTGCAACTTTATCACACTGTGCCCTCTTTTTCATCACACTGTGCCCTCTTCTTCATCACACTGTGCCCTCTTCTTCATTACAATGTACCCTCTCCTCTGTCACAGGCACTAGGAGTCTTTACCCAGGGATCACCAGGTGATGGACTTACCAGAGCAGTATAGGTGGTAATATGGTACTCTGGTAGCGGGGTGATCACGGAACAGGAGACAGCAGATGGTAGAGAATGCTCATGGAAAGTCTATGACTAGCAGCACTGGTAAAATATATGTAATAGTACACGAGGAACTGAATGGACAAAGGGAACGTGAGGGTAGTCAGTGGTCTGCGGGTAGCAAGTTGTACCACTGCTATAGAGAGGAGGAATGTCCAGAAGTAACGAGTTGGTGATGAGAGTCAGCAGTCTGCATTTAGCAAGTTGTACCGCTGTCTAGGTGAGGGAACGGAATCCGGGTGGAGGTATCCGGGAAGTCAGTGGTCTGCGTTAGCAAGTTGTACCACTGCTATATAGAAGGATACTGAAACAGGAATCAGTGGTCTGCCTCTAGCAAGTTGTACCACTGAAATATATATGTGAGGAGGAGCACGGGGAGATAACTGTAATGCAGAGTATACACGGGCACACTGAACTTGATCCCACTATGATATGCACAAAGTAGTAATAAGTGAGCAGCACTGCACAAATATACAAAGTCACAGGAACTATCCAGACTACAAGGTAACACAGTCAAATGATGGCAATAGTCTCAGTGGATAGACAACTTCAGAGAAGAACAACTCAGTCCAGCAAGGTATGCAATACACGAGCACAGTCAATGATAAGTATGCATACGGTGGTTCAGAAGAGCAGGCTGTCAGAAAGGAGTGCAGGGATACCTGAGCGGCAGGAGGCCGGCAGGATGCGAAGTCCCAGGGAAATGGAAGCGGTAAGCAAGTAGGTGCAGCGCACAGGTAGGTAGACCGGCAACGATGGAAACAATACTCAGGAAGCAGTAGTATATTGGACAGGTCACCTGGAGATCACTGAAGAGTAGAAGTAGTATGGCAGAGAAGACAGCAGCGGAGCATTGATCCAATGCAGACAGTAGTTGACACAGGCAGGAACACTGTAGAAGCACGGAGAGCGGATCAGCTTGCTGCAGACACGAGTAGTACTAGAGGGTAGCGACAAGCAGGACACTGCAGATACACGGAGGTAGCGGATAGGAATCAGCAGGTGCAGTAACGATGAAACACGGGAGAGTTGAGATGAGCTGAAACTGTTGAGCACAGAGGCAGCGGATAGGAATCAGCTGGAGCAGTCTCGATGAAACACGGGAGAGTTGAAGTGAGCTGATAACTGTAGTGCACGGAGGCAACGGATAGGAATCAGCTAATGCAGTCACGATGAAACACAGGAGAGTTGAAGTGAGCTGACAACTGTAGTGCACGGAGGCAGCGGATAGGAATCAGCTAATGCAATCACGATGAAACACAGGAGAGTTGAAGTGGTCTGGAAACCACAGGAATCAGCTCGGCTGAATACACAAGGAAACACAGGAACACCTTCAGAGGCTCATGGGGAATGAGACTCCAAGATCAGGCAAAGAGGTATTGAACACAGGTGCTTTAAATAGGGAGTGTTGCCTGATCAGCCAATTAACTAAAAAGAACATGTACTGAAGGTTTGAAAGGGCTGCACATGCGCAGACCCTCAGGAAGGTGGACGGCCACGGTTCCTAAAGACACGAGAAGAAGCACTCACAGTCTGGTGAGTGACATCCTCATACCACTGCTGCCGCCTTGTCATCCAGACTGCTGTCTCCCTCTTTCATCAACGTTGCTGTCCCACTCCTTTTTCCACATTACTGTCCCCCTCCTTCTTGAACATTACTGTCCAGCTCCTTTTTCTCCACATACTGTCCCCCTCCTTTTCCCCCACAAACTGTCCCACTCATTTTTACCTACATACTGTCCCCTTCCTTTTTCACCACATACTGTCCCCCTCCCTTTTCATCACATACTGTCCCCCTTGTTTTTCACCACATACTGTTTCCCTCCATTATTTACTTACCTTTCTATGACCTTCTTTCTTTCTCTTCTCTTCTTCTGCCTTCTTCTCTTCTCGCTGTCTCGGGATGTGCTGCTCCTCTCTGTGCACTCTTCACTGCCAGAGTCGGGACGTCAGGACGTCACGCCCAACACTGTCAGTATGAAGGGAGGGGAGAGGGAGGAAAGCGCCGCAGGCTTTTTTTTTCCTATTTGTTGACAAAATGTGGATGTATCCAAATTTGTTCTCATTGAATATATTTAAAAAGCAGCTGTGATACAGAGGTCTGCCACTCCTCTCTACAGAACAAAAAAAAGGTCCACACAGCTAAATTTATAGGTGAAGAAATAAATGGCACATGCCAAATAAAGAATGAAAAAAAATTACAAATCCATATAAAAAGTAATAAAAGTACATAAAAATAATGAAATTATATTATATAAACAATACCATAAAAGTATAATAGGACTTCCTTTTACATATTTTATAAAACCAATTTGTTTCTAAATATTTTAAAACATAATGACACAATAATATATAGAAAACATCTCATGTTCCTATTGAAATGCATCTTGAAAAAAGCTTGTATGGATGAACCCTTACAGATTAATTAACCATAGCAAATATAGCATTATTTTATTAATTAAGGATTTAGCCTGGCTTTATACTACATTATTTCCAAACCATGCTTTAGAACAGGATAAAGGGAATCAGTATCAGAGGGGTGAAGTTGTATTTGTTTATTTTTAAATGCTGCTTTACATTACCAGATTATTGACATATCAGTTATATTTTATTTATAAAAAAAATGTTTCATCCTAGCATATGGATATCTGTTTCTCAACACCTCTTGCCAGGTCTCCGTAATAAAGACAAGGCTGACATTTCTTTTTTATATATGAATAAAGTCAGTTATAAGCAAAAAGTTTTAATTTTGCTTAATTTTTCTGTTTCAGTGACACACACAGTCCACAACAGGGAGAAGAGCTGAAGATTCTATGTTAAGAAAGGACGTGTTTCTCCCTGACCTACGTTTGGGTTTGAGGCTACCTTTTTGGCAGAAGGAAGCAATCAGTAGAAATAGGAGGGTTTCAGATCTAAACACAAATTCAAGGCACACTAAACCCACCATCTAAATTTTCAGATCTATAATATAAACATGAAATACATTGTTCAATGTTACACAGACATTCCATGGCAGCTCTGTTAAAACAGTAAAGTATTAACTTCTCACTCCATTAGATAGAGATGAAGCTCCTGACCCATTTTATGTGTCTTGAACTCAAATCAGTCAAAAAGTTCATTATTTGGGCAGTTGAGCTACTGTGACATCGCTGGCCCTTCTACAGTGTATGAGCCATTCAATCCACACAGCGTATCTCTACACAGCAAATCTGCAAAGCAGTCACAACCTGTGCCTGAATAGTGAGGGAAACACCCTTTGCCTAACTTGAAAACCTGATGCAGAGGAGTGATATACTATATTGTGGACATATTTAGGTAAGTATGTTAAATGTTCTTGTGGCTGGATCACTATTAAATAACTTTTGGTATAAATGTATTTAAAGCGAATAGCACAGGGCACTTATTTATATAATTGCACGTGCACTTATTTTTGATATTGTGCATATTGTGAGATAGGAAATTGTTATTTCTGAGACCAGGGGAAGAAATTCGTCTCTTGTTTAACCTTGCTATAGGATATGCCTATTTCTTATGTCCATATCTGATACAATGAGCTTTTGTTTACAATGCCTTTTGTGTATTGTGATGTGAGAAACTAGCTTGCTTTTGGCTTTTGTTGTTCTGTGTGAATAGGTATTCCGAACGGTCTGGCGAAAGACCCCATGTTAATTAAATATTTTGATGTGTGAAGGTCCAACATTGAAGGCAGTAACTTTTAATTAATACTGGCTCCTGGATTCTCTGCATCTGAAAATCAGGTGTAGGACATCACAGTGTTTCTAGAATTTCACAATAAAGTGTAAATATGGCTAGCTTTCCAATGCATGTAAATCCATGTTTGTGTAAATAGAGTGCATCCTGATTCTAAAAATACCCAATGTCCAAATTTGTATAAATGCACTGACTTGTACACTGAAATGTATTCTTCTGATTTCAACTGTCTTGATCACTGGGGTCTTTAACCAGTGAGAGCAAATAAACATCTTGCTTCAAGACCTGCTTGAAAACATCTTCAATATTGCTGTAATCCTGTGACCTGCAGATTAGACCCTAAATCTAATTAGTTCTCCGGCTGTCTGAGGTTTGGACCCAAGCTTTTCCAGTACCACCGCTCTGCCTGCTACCCATGCAGCCATGGTTAGTGTGATAGGCCACAGGAGTATCCATCCACAGCAACCCTGATCTATAGTGAGAGGTCAGGAGTACCAGCCCAGGTACACCAGCAATGAGGTACACTAGCAGCATCAGTTACCCAGAAGGAACGTGGTTCTGAGTGCCATAGAAGGAGCTCAGTGGTGGAAGCATTGTAAGCCCCTCCTACTGCGGCAAGAGGGCGCATTTGGGATAATGAAAGGGAACGGTGGCAAAGTAAGCCCAGCTGGTTCCCAGCAACAACAGACAGGATGGCATAGGCGGTCCATCCTGTCACAGTCCTATTTACTAGCATTGTCCTAATATTACATTTTGGTTTGTTTTCTTCTATTTTGGCCACCTTGTTTCTAACCTGGGTTTTACATCAAACTTTAAATAGCAATTTATCAAATTAGCAGACAGTATAATAAAATGATCAACATGTAACATGTACTTCCCAACATTATTATTTTTATATAAGGGCTATGTAATAAGTTAAAAGATCACAATACCTTCATCACTGTTGTCATCCACTAGGATAATTTCCTTTAGAAGATGGACAGGTGTATGATTCACTGCACTGTGTACTGATCGAAGAATCACTGACAAGGCTTCATTTACAAAGATGAAAATTATTGAAATCTGAGGGAGTTCCTTAGGGTATTTTAATTTCTTGCACCTTAAAGAAATCAATACATTGTATGTAAGATATATTGTACTGGTTACTAGAAAAAACCCAGAATATATATAATTTCACAGTCAAGACAGTTATACAGTTATTACATTATCATCTACAAATTAAATTAAGGACTGTAGTATCAAACTGTCATTTTCCAGATTGTATGTTCAGCAGCAAATAGTGAAACATTTCTTCAATATGATATATTCATACAGCTTCACACTTCAGGCTGAGGAATGTAAAAAATTCACAGTTTGGTGCCAAATTTAGCTGATCATATTGTAAGATGATGGTTAATTAGCAAAGAAACAGTAATTACTGGGATATTTACCACAGAGAAGATGGCAGGTAGAAAGCAATATGTAAGTTCCTTACATATATTTAATACATATATTTCCAGTAATTATTGTATAACTTTTTGTAAGCATATTGCTCATTTAACTTATTGACTAATTACTGTATTATTTGAAATACCATTTATTTAATCTTATTACTTAATATTACAAATGTTTTCTTGGCCTTAGCAAAGGCTAACAGAGAATATACAGTGGTACATAAATATGATTTCTGTTTTTTAAACTGACATATTTATAAATTGATTCCAGTCATACAAATGTCTAAATAAAACAGATCACACATTTAAAACCAAGCATAAATTAAGCAAACACCTTATACTTATACAATAAGTATAATCTAATTCTCAGTGCTCTGCTTATGATAATGCCAACATTCCTCCTTCACAAGTCCACTAAGCATAAAATGTTTTCTTCTCAGTACATCCTTTATAACATTCTGTTGTGCTCATCACTATAATGTGTAATAACATTGGTAATTTAAATCTGTGGTAGTACATTATATCTTATTGTAGTGTCAGAAAACCATTATCCACTAATTATAAAACTACCTTCCATCTCTTGTGAATATTGTTTCATGACTCAAGCTATTTTTAATGAACCTTTATTATATGGATAACTGAATTCAGAACAGTTAATGATTTATGTTGTAAAAATACTATTTAGTCTGATTCTTGAATCAGCTTTTGCTTACTACCTTTAATAAATCTCATGTTATTAAAACCTTTTACATGGCACAAAATTTATTTTAAAAATAGTACAATAATTTACGTAGCAAGGTCATTTATATGTCATTCACATGAACAATAATCCTAAATTCGCTGTTTCCAATTTCTGTAGTAGTTGACACAGTTTTCTTAGCGGTAAAGGACAACTGCTATAATCTTCTCTCTGAGCACAGTATATATTTCTGTTTGTATCCTACTTATAAAAAAACGTTTTCTCTCTAAGCCAAATTTACACCCAGGAAATACTAAGGAATCTTATCTATTGAAGAGTTTAATTACAATGGCATTGTAACTTTTATATTTGAGTACAATTATCCATGTGCACTTAGCTATTTGCTAGTAGGACGCATATACCATACATACATTGCAAACTATTACTCTTACAAAAGGGGAAAGAAAAGGCATATAACCAATGACTCCTATTTAGATAACAATTTCTGAAGTTAAAGATATATATAGATACTTGTTGTAAGAGTATCTTCATTTTTAATACAGTGAGATCTCGAGTACAGTACAGGTTTTCTATTGCATTGTATAGTTTCGATAAATTATCTCTATGTAATTGTTTGCCAATGTCATTATTCTACCTAGTTTATGATTTCCAAATAGAAAGTAGTTGGATTTTAATTAACATAAACATCAAAATCAGAAACATTGCCCTCACCTGACTTCATAGTTAATGTTAACATGGTAATGGAACAGAATGTGAACAGAGATGTAAGCTATGTAACGTTTATCATATATATGAGCTAAGTAGAAACCATAAAATATGGATAAGCATGTTTTTTTAATCCAATGCTGTAAGAGAAGATAGATTTATAATAAATACTCCATAATAGTTAGTGAAAGTGAATAAGTGGTGAATTCCCCTTAGGCTATTAGCATGAACAACATCCATGACGGCCAACATTTTATTGAGATCCATCTCACTCAGGAAAGGTACTTTATTGACCTCAATTTTATTTTAATGTACAACTGAATCTCAGTGAGGTTTTGAAGAGCCTGACACACATGGTGACAGAGACTTTCCAAACTAAAAGAAAAAAATCCTGGTACTTGACTATGCTGGATCCCAGAAGGAATACAAATTCAAATTCACTCAATCACTATAGAATTAGTAGCTGAGGCAAAAACACAATTTTGTGGAGGAAATCTGTAGTCCAAAGATGTAGATCTATGCAATCATATGGGTGACAAGGTCGTGTCAGTTTTGCATCATTAGCGGAGTGTGCTGTGGATTGTTTTCGGAATAGTCATGAATGCAATCTACGGTGATGTAACGAGCACAGGCAGGCATCACAGTGATGTCAAAGGAAAAGAAACATATACGCACTAGGTATATCCAAAATCTATCCATTTATCCTATAATGAGTTCCTAAATATGTAACTCATTTCCCAGGGTACCGAAATATGGATAAATCCCTGAGTGGTGCATCCTTGCATCTAGAATATAATCAAAACTGGAGAGAGGAAAAGAAGGTGGCTAAAAGGAGCACTCTTTTAGCCACCTTCTGTTCCTCTCTCCAGTTTTGATCACAGTGAAGTCACCCCCAGGAGTCATTTCCAAGGGGCTCACTGTCAGGCGCTGTCCCTACTGTGTGCTCCACTCACAGAGACGGACGCCTTTCTCTTTTGTCATCCGACGCATCTTCCAGCGAAGTCTTTGGTGTCCTCTGTTGCCCGGCATTCCGACACCTCTTCCTGGCTGATCTCTGCGCATGAAGCAATCCGGATATCAGAAGAAGGGCAGTCAGCCTTCATGCTCACTGCCGCTTCTAAATAACAGAGTTCTATATAAACCCTTTCGTGATCCCTCTCCAGAGCCTGAGTATCAATTGCCAGAGCTAATGTTCCTAAGTATAATCTTGTGTACTCTTTTTTACAGATTGTTGTTCAGGTTTTGACCTTTGGCCTGCTCCTTGACTTTTCTATTCCTGGTACGACCTGGGCTATTCCTGATGACCTTTTCATACTTTCCTTCTATACTTGCTCTGTCTGCACTGGTTCTGACCCAGTTTGTTCTACCTCTCTACGTATTTTCATGAGTCACCGCTTTAAGGATAGGATGTTGACACCATAATGTCGACAGTCATAATGTGGGGTCCCCCCCAATTTTACTATTACAAGCCGGGGCTGTTAGCACTATAGCAGGGAAACCTGGCAGCATGGAGTCCCCCTTCCATAATGCCAATTATATTGTTGATGTACAGTTTGATATGTGTAATATGATTAAAATGGAAACCACTGTCACATGACATATGATGTAATGAGCAAGAGACTTTGTAATGTTGGTAAAATATGTACCCTCTTCTTCCTCTACAATCACATGAACACAAAAGAGCTAAGATGGCTAACACATGCAACACATAAGGTAACTACTACCGCTTGTCTAATTGTCTGTGTGAATACTGGTAAGGTTATTTTTAAAAGAGATGCTGAATAATGTGCTTCCTTTAGTAGATTAAAAAACAAAAGTAAAGAGAAAATTTTGGGTGATGCAAAAAAAACCCTATCGCTGTCAAAAACAACAGGGTAATCTGTCCTTTTGTTACATATGTTATCCCATGTTACACTCTCCTAGGGACAAGCAGAAAGCAAATGTTTCCGAAAGAGAGACACATTTTTTTGCAAAGGCAGCCATGACAATCTTCTATACAGTAGTTTCTTTTTTTGTTATGTAATTATTGCTTGTAACATATTATTGTAATTACTTTAATATATATTTAATTTAGTACATTATAACTATGTTCTTTCTAGTTTTTTATTTATTCAAGGTCGGTTTGTTAGATTTAGCTGTTAAATATGTTGTATTTATATTTGTTTGTTTTAATTTAGAAATAAAATGTATATAAAATGTATGTTGATAGTGTGTATATGTGTAATCTAATAGTATTAGAGATGCTCACTGTCACGATTTGCACTCTGCAGCTGCTGTCTACAGTGACTATTGGATTTGGTATGCTTTCCACTTGTAGTACCTCTGCCCACCAAAGGGGCCACTGTGCTACTTGATTATTCTCATTGATCACTGGGAGTGGTTTCAGCTGCATGAGGCCTATTTATACCTGCCTGCTTCAAACAGTCTGGGCCAGATCATCAGGTCATTCCGAGGAGCATTCCCTGTGCTCAGCTTCTATCTGCTATCTGGACTCCTGCATATTTCTTTGTTGAAATCTACTATTTGCTGTTACCTGTGTCCTGGACTCCTGCATCTTTAACCATTATACCTGGTACTTGTAGTTCTACGCTGCCTGTTGAAATCTACTATTTGTTGTTACCTGTGTCCTGGACTCCTGCATCTTTAACCATTATACCTGGTACTTGTAGTTCTACGCTGCCTGTTGAAATCTACTATTTGCTGTTACCTGTGTCCTGGACTCCTGCATCTTCAATCATTATACCTGGTACTTGTAGTTCTACGCTGCCTGTTGAAATCTACTATTTGTTGTTACCTGTGTCCTGGACTCCTGCATCTTTAACCATTATACCTGGTACTTGTAGTTCTACGCTGCCTGTTGAAATCTACTATTGCAGTTACCTGTTTCTCATCTGCACTTTGAACTGTCTCATGAGTTACCTTGTCATCTCTGTTTGTTAATAAACTCATTATAACCACTTATCTCCTCTCCGTGGTCATACCTGGGAAATCCTGACAGTATGATCTGGCCATAAAACCAAGCCTGCTGCTGCACGGCTTTCATCTCTTTTGGAAAGGATTTCCAGGGAAGTGACCTACTCCGTTTTCAACATTAAGACCATGGCTGCTATTTCCTCAGAAAATTCCCTGTTCCAGTTGCTCCAAGTGGACATTCTTCAACTTCGCACTCAAATAGCGCAAGTATCTTCCTTGCTGAACCAAGTGCTTAAGCAACTTCCAGTTTCCACCCCTAATACATCCTGCTGTAAGGAGTCTAACTATGCTGCTAACATTTCATTACCAAATTTGTCTGCCTTTGACTCTCTGCAAGCAGTACCTCCCAATATTCCTGTAACAAATTCCAGGTTTTCAGGTGCTCCACGCCCTCACCTGACCGAAGAGGATCGATGGCGCAGGATGACCTACAAACTATGTCTTTACTGTGCCAGTGATGTACATTTTTTACAGGATTGTCCGCTCCGTAGACTCCGACCATCTTCAACCTCTATCTCCAGCTCTAAATTACAAGCTTCTGTCTTCATTCCAGACATGTTATCTGCTCCCATGAGAACCCAGGTTCCCCAGTTCAACCCAGAGGGGGCGCTGCCCTTAAAGTCTGCTCCAGAGGGGGCGCTGCCCTTAAAGTCTGCTCCAGAGGGGGCGCTGCCCTTAAAGTCTGCTCCAGAGGGGGCGCTGCCCTTAAAGACTTCTCCAGAGGGGGCGCTGCCCTTAAAGTCTGCTCCAGAGGGGGCGCTGCCCTTAAAGTCTGCTCCAGAGGGGGCGCTGCCCTTAAAGACTTCTCCAGAGGGGGCGCTGCCCTTAAAGACTTCTCCAGTGGGGGCGCTGCCCTTAAAGTCTGCTCCAGAGGGGGCGCTGCCCTTAAAGACTTCTCCAGAGGGGGCGCTGCCCTTACAGTCTGCTCCAGAGGGGGGGCGCTGCCCTTAAAGACTTCTCCCGAGGGGGGGCGCTGCCCTTAAAGACTTCTCCAGTGGGGGCGCTGCCCTTCCAGTCTGCTCCAGAGGGGGCGCTGCCCTTCCAGTCTGCTCCAGAGGGGGCGCTGCCCTTCCAGTCTGCTCCAGAGGGGGCGCTGCCTTTCCAGTCTGCTCCAGAGGGGGCGCTGCCTTTCCAGTCTGCTCCAGAGGGGGCGCTGCCTTTCCAGTCTGCTCCAGAGGGGGCGCTGCCTTTCCAGTCTGCTCCAGAGGGGGCGCTGCCCTTAAAGTCTGCTCCAGAAGAGTTGCCAGCCCATGCGGTCCAGCCCGAGTTGCCAGCCCATGCGGTCCAGCCCGAGTTGCCAGTCCATGCGGTCCAGCCCGAGTTGCCAGTCCATGCGGTCCAGCCCGAGTTGCCACTCCATGCGGTCCAGCCCGAGTTGCCACTTGGTGCTGTCTGCCCTCAGGCTTCTCAAAGTGCTGTCTGCCCTCAGGCTTCTCAAAGTGCTGTCTGCCCTCAGGCTTCTCAAGGTGCTGTCTGCCCTCAGGCTTCTCAAAGTGCTGTCCCTGCCAGGCCTGCCGCCCAGTCCGTGCCTGCTCCCAAGTCTGCCGCCCAATCCAGGAGCCCTGCCAAGTCATCTGCCCAGTATGGATTGTCTTCTGCCAAGGGGGTCCTACCCAAGTCCCAAGGGATATATGTTCAACCCGAGCTGGCCGAGTCTCATGCTAATTCGAATTCACCTCCTGTTCAAGTCTTCCAACCACCTACCTTCAATGGCTATATTCAGCAATTTCGTGCTCTTATTAAATTCTGTATATCCTATTTTCCGTCTGTATCCAACCTCCTTGATACTCAACGAAAGCAAGTGTTTTACATGTTGGCCAACTTTACAGGGGAAGCTCTGGAATGGGCAGAGCCCTTAGTTGAAACCCAAGATCCCATTCTGTCTGATTTACAGCTTTTTTACTGAGGCCGTGATCAAAGAATTTACACCAGCACCTGCTCTTCTCACTCCCAGTGCTTCATCTATGCCACATGTTCTATCTCCAGCTACTCCCACTTTGAGATTATCGTTTTCTTCACTCCATTTCCAGCAACCCTCTAAAAACCATAAAAAGAAAGTGAAGAGGAAGAAGAAGAAGAAAGATTCTCCTGGATCTCAACTCCCCTGTGGTGTGGTTTCTATACCCTTCCCGTCCTTGCATGAAGACTTCTCAAATACATGCCCAATTCTGGACTATGACTCTGACTTTTCTGACCATTTCTAGTATTTGGGCGTCTGGAATCCGCCCTTTAAGGAGGGGGTACTGTCACGATTTGCACTCTGCAGCTGCTGTCTACAGTGACTCTATTGGATTTGGTATGCTTTCCACTTGTAGTACCTCTGCCCACCAAAGGGGCCACTGTGCTACTTGATTATTCTCCTTGATCACTGGGAGTGGTTTCAGCTGCATGAGGCCTATTTATACCTGCCTGCTTCAAACAGTCTGGGCCAGATCATCAGGTCATTCCGAGGAGCATTCCCTGTGCTCAGCTTCTATCTGCTATCTGGACTCCTGCATATTTCTTCGTTGAAATCTACTATTTGCTGTTACCTGTGTCCTGGACTCCTGCATCTTTAACCATTATACCTGGTACTTGTAGTTCTACGCTGCCTGTTGAAATCTACTATTGCAGTTACCTGTTTCTCATCTGCACTTTGAACTGTCTCATGAGTTACCTTGTCATCTCTGTTTGTTAATAAACTCATTATAACCACTTATCTCCTCTCCGTGGTCATACCTGGGAAATCCTGACACTCACTGATCCCCGTGAACTGGTTTTGGCTTTGGTTTTGGATCTGGATTAGCTTTGTGTTTTGGGTTTGGTTTTGCTTTTGGATCTGTATTTTTATAGAAAAATTTCTAAAATATGCTAAAATCACCTAATTTTGCTCTTTTTAGTTCCTACATTATTATTAACCTCAATAACACTAATTCCAAGTCATTTGCAGTCAATTTTGACCACCTCACAGGTCACAATATTATTTTCATACACTTTCGGACAAATACTGCAGCGACCTGGTTTGATGCTAAGCGACAGAGCAATGACTCAAACACACGGCAGTTCCTAGCACATCTAGGACACATTGGCACACAGCATGGCAGAAAATAAAAGTGGTGCAAGACGGAATTGTCCTTGGGACCTCCCATCCGCCCTTATATTGGATCTTAAAAAGGACATGTACACTTTTACTGTGTGGAGTTTGTATGTTCTCCCTGTGTTTGCGTGGGTTTCCTCCGATTGCTCCGGTTTCCTCCCACACTCCAAAAACATACTGGTAGGTTAATTGGCAGCTATCAAAATTGACCCTAGTCTCTCCCTGTCTGTCTGTGTGTGAACGTGTGTCTATAGGAATTTAGACTGTAAGCTCCAATGGGGCAGGGCCTGATGTGAATAAGTTCTCTGTACAGCGCTGCGGAATTAGTGGCGCTATATAAATAAATGATGATGATGATGATGATTTAAAAAACCAAGCACTTCAGCCACAAAAGTGCCACTCCTTGTGGCTGAAGTGTTTGGTTTGTTTGGGTCCCCACAAAACAAGCTAACAATGGACTTAAGGCACCTAAGGTAACACTGCTGTTAATGAACTCTACTGTGGCAAGATGTTGTTGTCATCATCCTCAGCCTCATCCTCACCCTCATCAGTGTGTACATCATCCTCACACGTTACTAATTCATCACCGCTGGAATCCACCATTACAGAAGTCTCAGTATTTTGATGTAATTGGCGGGAAAGGCCTTCCTCGTAAAACTTGAAGTTCATTTTTATGAACATCATCTTTTCCACATTTTAAAGGGAGTAGCCTCCTACACCGATCGCTGACAAGCTTCCCGGCTGTGCTGAAAACTCTTTCTGAGTGCACACTGCAGGGTGGGCAGCTTAGGCAGTGCAAAGCAAGTTGGTACATGGGTCTCCAAATTCCATTTTTTTCTCCCAGTATGTAAAGGGACTGCCTGATGTGTCTTTTTCTATGCTGATATGAAAATAATCCTCCACCATCCTTTGGATGTTGATAGTAGGATCAGGTGGAGTAACGGCAGCAGTGTCACATTTTTTCTTAAATTCTTTTAGACAACACCAGATGTCAAAATGTGGTGTTGAGATCTGCATCATCCCTGGGTCTCTTGGGAAAGCTAAGTTTTTTCCTAGCAGCAGTTGAGTGAGAAACTGAAAGCGGAGATGCCGTCCTGGCACAAAACATTTGAGCTGTCATCTTGCTCACCAGGAGCTCCTTGCATCGCTTCAGATATGGGTCAGTTGGAAACAAAGAGAAGACATAGGGTCTGATTCATTAAGGATCTTAACTTAAAAAACTTCTTATTTATGTCTCATGGACAAAACCATGTTACAATGCAAGGGGTGCAAATTAGTATTCTGTTTTGCACATAAGTTAAATACTGACTGTTTTTTCATGTAGCACACAAATATCAACTTTACATTTCAGTGAACAAATAAGCTATCAAGTATTTGGGTGCTACATGAAAAAACAGTCAGCATTTAACTTATGTGCAAAACAAAATCTTAATTTGCACCCCTTGCATTGTAACATGGTTTTGTCCAGGAGACATAAATAAGAAGTTTCTTAAGTTAAGATCCTTAATGAATCAGGCCCATAGTTCTTAAACCGAGGATCAAGCACAGTCGCCAAAATGTATTGATCCGATGTCAAGATTTTGATAACTCTTGAATGCTAGCGAAGCGAATAAAGTACTTGATCTACAAGTCCGACATACTTAGCGTAATTGCTTTGTTTCATCTCATCCTTCAGTTTCTCAAGCTGCTTTTCCAAAAGTCTAATTAAGGGAATCACTTGACTCAAGCTAGCAGTGTCTGAACTCACTTCACAGGTGACTACTTCGAATGGTTTCAGCACCTTGCACAACACGGAAAGTATTCTCCACTGCGCTTTACTAAAATACATCCCCTCTCCTTTCCCAATGTCGCGCCTTGTGGAGTAAGCATGGATGGCTTTTCGCTGTTCCTCCATCTGCAGAAGCATATACAGGGTGAACTTCCACATTGTCACCACATCTTGATTCAGTTGGTGGCAGGGCAAATTAAATTGCTGTTGCGGCTACTGCAATCTCCTACACGCTGTTGCCGAATGCCGGAAATGTCCAAATATTTTACGGGCCACAGACAGCTTCTCCTGCACGTCCATGTCATTTTTTAAAAGCTCTGCACCACTAAGTTTATTGTGTGAGCAAAACAGGGAATGTGATGGAATTCACCAAGCTGTAATGCTCTCACAATATTGGTGGCATTATCAGAAATGTCATATCCTGAGGAGAGTCCAAGCGGGATAAGCCATGTTGCAATAACATTGCTTAGTTTTTGTAACAGATTGTCAGCTGTATGCTTCTTAGTGAAGCCGGTGAAACACAGAGTAGCCTGCCTGTGACGTACTTGGGTACATGCTGCTGCTGTTTCTGCTGGTGAAGGCGAATCACCAATCCAGTGGGCTGTCACAGTCGTATAATCTTTAGCTTGCCCAGTTCCCCTTGTTCACATATCTGTGGTTAAGTGTACAGTGGGTAGAATGGCATTTTGTAGCCCAATAATTAAATTTTTGCGAACCTTCTGGTAGAGGTGAGGAAAAGCTTTTCTACTGAAATGGTGATGTGATGGAGTTTGGTAACGGGGACACATGAGCTCAAGTAATTGTCTAAAACCAGCTGCTTTAATAGTGGATATTTGATGCAGATCTAATACTAGCATAGTCGCCATGGCGCCTTTGATCCGCTTTACGACTGGGTGACAGCGTTCATACTTGCTTCCTTTGCAAAGGATTGTTTATCAGTCAATTGTTGTAAACTACTAGTAGTTTTCTTCTTGGTCTGCTTCTGGGATGAAGGTTTACTCCCTAGCAGCAGCAGCTGCAGTGGGATGAACGCTCAAGAATTCTTCTGAGGAATCCAGGATATTGGAGGAGTCATCTTGCCTTATCAAATTGGATGCAGGACTAACTCCGATCGCTACTGAGAATATTGATAAGGACGGTGTTGTGGGAATAGATTGCAGGCGTCGGGATGTAGGTGAGAGAAGGGTCTTAGCTGATGATGGACTGCTTGTTGTTAATTTTTTAGCATAAGTTTCTGATTTTCCCAACAGCTTGCCAAATGGTGTAACATGGATGAGGTTCCTAGATGGTTGAGGTCCCTACCTCGACTGACTGTGGCTTTACATACGCTACAAATGGCTAGACAACTGTTGTCAGGATTTGGGTAAAAATAATTTCACACATAAGAAGTGGATTTTTTGGTGTTATGTCTGGGCATGACAATGTTCTTCTTCTTATCACGTGCAAGAACTGCTTCCACTGGTGCAAAACTTACACAAACATCACCCTCATCAACATCCTCATTAGCGCCCTCGTCAGCTACACAAATATCCCCCTCATCCTGTTGCAATTCCAAAGTGGCATCCTCAATTTGTGTATCACCGGCTACACTCGGGCTGTTCAGGTACACATCTGCAAAAATGCTGAAAGGGGCCTTCTTTATGGGTACACTATCCGAATGGTCACGATTACACATAGCACTCATGGATGGACTCTCCTCAGGGATTTGTGTCATTTCTGAATCTGAACATACATTTTCCTCTAATACCTTACTGGTTTCTTCCATCTTGGCTTGTACATGTAAAAGTTTTTGGACACCACTTTTGGAGTCCAAATGACAAGGTCTTGCTTGGTCATGACTGACTTTACAAGAAGATGCCTCAGTGACAGTTGCAGAACTCGCACTCAGAGAAAAAGGCAAAGGCCTCATTCTTTCTTTGCCATTGTGTGTGTAGAATGTCATGTTGGCAATTTTATTTTTTCTGCAGATAATTTTGCCTGGAATACAGCTCTTTTTTTCTTGACCTAGGTAAAAGGTGCTTTTTTACATTTTTGTTTCCCTGACTTATAAACACTATGCACTTTTACATAGGCTTTACCAGATAACGTAGAAGGATTACTATCATCATGACTGGTGCCAACAGCTGCTTGGAATCAATTTTGATAACACCGTATAATTTGACTGCAAAGTCAGAAGAAAAGCATGCCAGGCTGTTAAGAACTCCCAAGCCAGTACAGTGAAACTCGGGGACTACTCTGAAGGCCCGGTGTTCGCTGGAGCCCCTAGTGGTGGGGACAGACTGGGCAGCGGGCCGACCGAGGGTCGAGTAACGTATACTGACTTAAAGGAGTACCCAGGAGTGGAGTGATTGGCGGGCTGCAGTTAAGAAGAATCCTAGGTCAAAGGGTCACAAGCACAGATGCAATATCCAGAGAGAAGCGAAGGGTCAGACACACAGGCAGAGAAGCAAAATCCGAAATCCAGGCAAAAGGGTCGAGGTCAGAAGAGAAGGGTCACAGGTCCAAGAACAAGCAGGGGTCAAAACACGGGTAGTCAAATCCAAGGTAGCAAGAACCAAAACGGATAGCACAAGCAGGCAGCAGGACTGAGGACAGAACGCTATAACCGGCAGTGAGGCTGCAGACCTCACTGCCTTAAATGTACAGGTGAGCCAATCAGAGTCTAGCTCTGCAAATACTCCCAGGAGCTGACTAATGAATTAATTACAGCCTAATAGCCAGCAGGCTATTAGATTCCTCTGCGCACGTGCCCGGCTGTCCCCTGTTGCCGGGACGCGGCGCTACACTGCTGGGCATCCGGCCGTGGCCTCAGCAACGGTCGGTAGTTTGAGGGAAGTGACGTCATGGTGATGGCCAGGATGCTGGGGCAGGCAGGAAGCGAGCCGCAGCGGCTGTGAGTACCGCCGCGGCTCGTGAAATTACCCCCCCTTAAGGAGGTCTTAAGGAACACCGACATCCAGGCTTAGTGGGAAACTTCCTAAAAAATTCTTTAATGAGTCTTCCAGCGTGCAGACGTCTCTGTGGTATCCAAGAACGCTCCTCGGGGCCATAACCCTTCCAATGTACGAGGAATTGAACTTGACCTTGAACCCTCCTTCAGTCAAGGATTTTTTCAATAGCATATTCGTGGTCTCCGTTCACCATCAGAGGCCTGGGCCTGTTAGAGAGAGACCGATTAAACTTGCTGGGAGCAGCGACTTTCTTCAGAAGCGAACAATGAAAGGTCGCAGGAATTTTTAAGGAGGTTGGTAGTTTTAATCTAAATGCCACTGGATTAATTTTCCTCTCAATTGGAAATGGTCCAATGTATCGGGAACCCAGCTTTCTACAAGGTTGCCGCAACTTGATGTTCCGTGTGGATAACCAAACCTGATCCCCCACTTTCAATGAACAGGGTCTACGGTGACGGTCAGCAAAGATCTTGGATTTTCGGGAAGCTTGACCTAGTGCAGCGTGCACCTTTTTCCAGACGGACCTTAGCCTGGCCGTAATAGCAGGCGTTCCGGAATCCCCACAGGGAACAGTAGTAGAGAATGAGTTGGATTTTGGGTGAAACCCGAAGTTGCAGAAAAACGGGGATGTATGAATAGTGGAATGACAAGAATTATTGTACGCGAATTCTGCCCAGGGCAAAAGAGAGGACCAATTATCGTGGAATTTAGACACATAGATGCGCAGAAACTGTTCCAGAGCTTGGTTCGTCCTCTCTGTCTGTCCATTCGACTGGGGATGATACGCTGAGGACAGACTGATAGAGATCCCGATGGAATTACAAAAGGCTTTCCAAAACCAGGCAATAAACTGGGATCCTCGATCTGATACGATATCTTCAGGAGTCCCATGAAGACGAAAAATATGCCTCAAAAACAAGGTGGCCAGGGTCCTGGCATCCGGTAACTTGGGCAAAGATATAAAATGTGCCATCTTACTGAACCGATCGACAACTACCAGGATGGTGTTATGTCCTGCGGATACTGGTAGGTTGACAATGAAATCCATCGACAAATGGGTCCAAGGCCTGCTCGGCGCCGGCAAGGATAACAGTAGCCCAGAAGGACGGTTCCTATCCGTTTTGTTTTTAGCACACACAGGACAAGCCCGAACATAATTCTCCACATCGTCTGACAAAGTGGGCCACCACAACCAACGAGAAAGAACCTCAATAGTCCTACGGATTCCCGGATGGCCAGCAGAGCGGTTGTTGTGGCCTTTAATGAGAACAGATTTCCTTAAATGTACTGGAACAAATAATTTGTTGACCGGTGTCTGAACTGGAGCGATTCTCTGGAAATGCCGGATAGTTGCCCCTAGATCCTGGGTGAGTCCAAGATGAACAGTAGTTGTAGGAACAATAGGCAACGGGTCAGGAGACTGAGGATGATGGGCCAAAAAACTTTGAGACAAGGAATCGGCCTTAGTATTTTTAGAACCTGGACGGAATGTAATAATGAAGTTAAATCTGGTGAAAAATAAGGCCCAGCGGGCCTGCCTAGGATTCAGGGTTTTAGCGGTCTGGATGTATTGGAGGTTTTTATGGTCCGTGAAGATGGTGATGGTATGAGTAGCTCCCTCTAACCAATGTCGCCATTCCTCCAGTGCCAACTTAATGGCCAACAATTCACGATTGCCGACATCATAATTACATTCGGCAGATAAAAAATTTTTAGAAAAAAATGCACAAGGATGTCATTTTTTGCTCCTTGGGTCTTTCTGAGAAAGGATGGCGCCAGCACTGATATCAGAAGCGTCCACCTCTACAATGAACGGAAGTTCCGGATCAGGATGTCTCAGCACTGGAGCAGAAATGAAAGCAGCTTTGAGTGCCGAGAAACTCGCCAATGCCTCCGAAGGCCACTTTGCTGGGTTAGCTCCCTTTCGAATGAGGCCAGTGATAGGAGCCACTAACAAGGAAAAAGAATCAATAAACCTACGGTAATAATTTGCGAATCAGAGGAACCTCTGGATCGCCTTCAGGTTAGAAGGGAGGACCCAATCCTGGATTGCTCGAACTTTGGCAGGGTCCATTGCGAATCCTGATGAGGAGATGATATATCCCAGGAATGACACAGTGGCCACCTCAAATTCGCATTTCTCCCTTTTTGCATATAGGTGATGTTCCCGTAATTTCAGCAGAACTTGGCGATCATGCTGACGGTGCTGAAGTAAAGACTCAGAGTAGATTAAAATATCATCCAGATACACAACTACTGTTTTACCCAGGAACTCTCGTAAAACGTCGTTGATCAGGTCCTGGACAACCGCCGGAGCGTTGCATAACCCGAATGGCATCACGAGATATTCATAATGTCCCGACTGGGTATTGAAAGCAGTCTTCCATTCATCCCCTTTCTTGATTCGAATAAGATTGTAAGCCCCTCTGAGGTCAATCTTCGAAAATATAGTGGCAGATTTTAATTGATCAAACAACACTGAAATCAACGGTAACGGGTACATATTCTTAATAGTAATGATATTCAATCCACGAAAATTAAAGCATGGTCTAAGACTGCCATCTTTTTTTGACACGAAAAAGCCACCTGCGCCTACGGGAGATTTAGAAGGACGTATGAATCCTTTTTTCAGGTTTTCCTCCACGTATAGCTCCATGGCCTGAGTCTCCGGAATGGACAAGGAGTATAACCGCCCTTTGGGCAACTTGGAACCCGGGACTAAATCAATGGCGCAGTCATATTCTCGATGCGGTGGAAGGGAATCAGCTTTCCTTTTGCAGAACACATCAGTGAAGTCCTGATAGGGTACCGACAACAAATCTGGACTAGGCTGTAGCATTCTAAGTGGCAGGTTCAAGCAGGACGTGGAACACTCGGGACTCCAACAAGTAATCTCTCCACTTTTCCAGTCATTAAGGGGATTATGACTGCGAAGCCAGGGATACCCCAATATCAAAGGAGCAGAGGGACAAGTAATCAGATAGAAGGAGAGCTCCTCCGTATGGAGGACTCCTACAGACAACCGAACCATTGGAGTCCTAGCGAGAATCCTTCCCCCAGGCAAGGGGTTACCATCCAAACCACATGTGGTGATGCTTGATCCTAACTTGATATGCGGAATATCAAGCGTCTGAGCCAAATGTATATCCAGGAAATTACCAGCCGCACCACTGTCAAGAAAAGCTTTCAGGTCCATGGATCTCCCATGGAAAGTTAGACGTCCAGGGACTAATAAAGAATTTTCTGAAGAGGTAATCTGAAGACCCAAGCGCACCTCTTCACCTGCACTTAGGCTTTGGAGTTTCCCGGCTTGTTGGGACATAAACTAACTAAGTGGCCTGGTTGACCACAATACATACACAGGCCTAGTGAGCGTCTTCTGGAGCGTTCCTCCGGAGGCAAGCGATAAGCGCCCAACTGCATGGGTTCAGAGGAATCGGGCAAAGTGTTATCGAAGCTAGTGAAAACGTCTATAGGAGCAGAGGACTCCCGTTCAGCCTTCCTCTCTCTGATCCGACGATCAATTTTTATAAGAAGTTGCATCAAGTTCTCCAGCGTGTCGGATATCGGATATTGGACTAAGGAATCCTTAATCTGCTCGGTAAGTCCTAAGCGAAATTGACTTCGCAATGACAATTAGCAATGGAGCAATGGAGCTCTCCTCTTTGCGTGTTACCTATATAACACTGTATATTATGGGACTGCAGATTTAGAAGACCAAGCCTGCCCTATTAATTCTATGTCAGCAATGACAATTAGCAATGGAGCAATGGAGCTCTCCTCTTTATGTGTTACCAATATAACATTGTAGAATGTGACTGCAGAATTACACCAAGCCTGCCAGCCCTAATATTTGTGTTTCAGCAATGAGTATTAGCAATGGAGGAATGGAGCTCTCCTCTTTTTGTATTACCTATATAACACAGTAGAATATGACTGCAGAATTACACCAAGCCTGCCAGCTCTAGGATTTGTATTTCAGCAATAACAATTAGCAATGAAGCAATGGAGCTCTCCTGAATGTCACTGTAGAATTTGTTGAACACTGCTACCCCCTTCTCTTTCTATTCTATCTATGTTGCTGCCCAACTGCTCTACAGACTGTGCTACCCCTTCTGTGTCCCTCTGTGAAATGGCGCTAGATCGCCGTGGAAGGCGGTACTTATAGATTTCAAAACTCGCGAGATCCGAGATCCAACTATGTAATTATGACTCCTTGCCTTCTCTTCAATTCCGAAAAGGTTTGAACATGTTGGAGCATGTTCAAGAGCTCAATTCCGAAAAAACGCGAAAGTACCGAGACGGCTCGGCTCGGTACTCAGATATGCTAAGTTCGGGTGTTCGGTTCTCAGGAAACCGAGCCTGAGCATCTCTGAATAGCATATGTATATGATGTGTATGGTAGTGTATTTAAGTATATAATTTGTGACTCCCCCACATGTTAATATTTTGCATCCTGCTGTGTTTCAGCCTTGGCTCAAATTTTGCTCTAAGGTCTAGATGGAATTTTTTATCCATGTTATTGAAAGCCTTCTTGAAAGTCAGCATACGGTTCAGGAAATCCTTACAGGGTAGTTGAGGCAAGAAATAATGGAATTTGAAGGCAATGAACCTAACAAAATTGTTTCACGTAAAGCAGATATTCAGTTAATCAATTATGGGATCTTTACCAGAGTAAAAACAAGATCGTAGGTTACATCCAACACTTAGGTATGTAGAAAACAATATTTTCATAATAAAAATATCCTATAGTCAGTAATAGCTGAGTAGTGGACAAATTAATTCATTCTTAGGACAGATAAACAATTCACAAGTAGAAGTAGACAAAGGCACAGCCCTAGGAATTAGCATACTAAATATACATAATATTTTCTAGCACTCCTATATACAAAAATACCCCAGTAGAGATTAATTATGTATAAATACTGTTAAGATAATTTTTCAATGAGATCTTGAATAATGCTTGCCTTAATTAGCGTACATTGGTAAAGTAAGAAATAAATGTTTATCTTTGCAAAACAAATGGAGATGCAAAATGCAAGCATGGACTGAAAGAGTTAATGTCTAATAGCTACCTCAAGGTCAACATATTAAAAAAAATAGGATTCGTCTTTCAGCAACTGGGTGGCTGAAAGACGAATCCTTTCCTCCTATCTAACTTAAGATTGATGGTGTCACCTTCTCCTTTGTTACCCCTGTGAGCTGCCTGAGGATCATCATTGACTCTACCCTTAGTTTCACTCCCTATATCCAGTCCCTTGCTCACTCCTGTCGCCTCCACGTTCACAACATTGCCAAATTCACCCTTTTCTCTTCCTGGATGCCACCAAGACCATCATCCACAATCTTTCTCTGGCCTATGTTTCAAATATCTGCCCCCCTGCAATCTTTCCTGAATGTACCCTCTCCCCCCTTCCGGTTCCACTGTGCTTCTTTGCAAAGCTCTTCGTATGGCTCCCCATTTCCTCCATAGTACAAGTCAAGTTGCTTACCCTTACCTATAAAGCCCTCTATTATGCCTCCTCCCACCTACATCTCCAACCTAGTCAAAAAATACTCCTCTACTCACCAACCCTTCATCTCTCATCCTCTCCCATCACCACCTCACACTCCATTTTTCATTGGTTGTTAGTTCTTATTTATTTTGATACTTATACTTGTTCATTTTTAAGATGACTTAATTCTGCTAAGCCTTTTTCAATAACTGTACCAGTTTTTCTTAAGATTAGTTTGATTATATGTGCTTTACAATAGTGCATTGGAGTATATAAAGAGGGGAATACTTCTCCTATATCAGACAACACACTTGCAGCGTGCTATAAATAAATTACACATTTGGTAAGGGATAAAAAAAAATATAGTGCAACCCCACTATTATTTTTATTTAATATAAATTGCAATTATTTATTTAGCACTTGAATGTTTCAGCAATAAAAGATAAACTCAGACTGTAATACAAATTGGTGGAATCAAGAACATAAGAGAACACAGAGGCATGATCAATTATTTCACTGCGTGTTTGAACGGGCATGTCTTCCCTTGCTATTTGATGTTTTGATCAATCTCACTAGTTATTTTTAATTGATCTCATGCTGTGGGTAATGGTGAATCTACAACTGGGCACACTCAACTGATTAAGTGGTACATTATCTTAACATTATTGTATACATAAATAGCCTCTTATCTTGTACTTAATATTTAATTTGCTTGGCCTACCTTAGAATAAATTAAAATAAATAATTTGTTTTGTGTAGGAAAAGGAAGTATATTATTTTTGCTGCTGGCTAGAGCAACTAATTAATTATGACCCCCGTTGGCTATAGGATGTGTTTGTTTTTTTATAGTGACATATAGGTGGAAATAAACTGTCAAACTTTGCTTTAAAAAGCTAAAAAAAAGAGTTAGAGTAAAGTTACTACAAGCTCTCTATATATAAATGTAGTACTTATACTACAGGTATATAAAGGCCTGTAAATCACACCATATTTACCACTCAGATAAAGCACATAAGAAAAAGAAAAAAGGAGGTGCAAGGAACTTCTAATAAATGCATTTCATTGTGGAATAAGCTTTTAACAATAAAGTTTTTAACTAATAGGAACAGAGCAAGAAGTGGAACGTCTGTTACACATGATATGCACTGCAACATACCATGGTCTTGTAATAATGTGATCATTTTTGAGTGTGTTGTGTATTATACTACTCAAACGGCACTTGCAAATGCAATCCACCAAAAGGCATCAGGCAAGTGCAGGTTCTGACCTGGTACAAAATTTAGCAATTTTTTGAGAAAGGCCATGCATGACAAGGAACGACCCTGAAAATGCGCCCTGCCCACGCTTTTACCCATACTTGCCAACTCTCCCGGAAAGTCCGTGAGACTCACGAAATTCGGGTCAATCTCCCGGGCTCCCCAGCGAGCTGGCATTTCTCTTGGATCCCGGATATCACCGAGAATCGCATCATTTGACGCGATTCTCGGTGAATCACGCTATTTAAGAGCGCGGGAGGGGGTGGGGCGAGGTCAATCGCGTCATTTTGGCCCCGCCCCTGCGATGCAAATTACGTTTCTGCAGGGGCGGGGACAAAATGACGCGATTGACCTCACCCCGCCCCCTCCCGCCCTCCAGTCACGCCCCCCCTCCCGGGAGTTGGCAAGTATGCTTTTACCTTATTACAATAATCTCGCTCCACAAAATGAAATTGATCCAACATGGTCCAGCGCAGAGGAAACTTGATGAAAGTCATGGCTGGCATGCAACATTCAGCCAAGCAGGAGGAAGCTTAAAGTCCCAATGCTCTCTATTGCTATAATTTTTGCAGTAGTTAAAAGGATTTTTTTTATAAACGTCGGCACTTCCCTTCTAATAGAAGCACGGGCTTATGCTTCAGGGTATACAGTTCTAAGCATTTCTAGGCTTACATCTATAATATTTTGGAAAGACACACAGTCAAATTAATCATCAATTCAAATACTGAGTTTGGAGCTCATATTTAAAACAAAAAATGTTAAAATAAAAGTTAATATTTTTCAATTTTAGCATCAAACATTCCAGTGTTTGTGTTTGAAGTTTAAAGTTCACAGTTTGTGTGAAAAACTGTTAAAATGTATACAATGCAGCTCTTGAACATGCTCCAACATGTTCAAACCTGTTCACCTTGCTCAAACTTAGCTAAAGTTTTTCAAACTTTAGAACAGATTCCACAAACCAGTTAATGAATCACTTTGAAACAAAGTCGAGAAACTGTAGAAAACACTCACACAATGACTTATAGTCAGTGGTTAAAGTGGGCCCCGGGGTGTTGGTATGGCATACCATCTCTCCTTCCCACTTTTTGTTGACAGTGGACAACTGGAGAAAATATCATTATCTCTGGCAAGAACTCTGCTAAAGATTGATACATTGGTGATTCACTTTGAAACAGTGGACAGTCAGTCCATAATAATACCTGGTGGAGATATAAGAATGTTTGCACAGATATCGGTATAGGAGCCAAATACTCTTGTCTCGATATACAGGATATTTATCTGTCTATCTGGCAGCAGCTGTACCTATGCTCTCTTGCATGTTTATAGCCTGTGACACAGAACATCCCCACAGAATGCAGATCTGCTATCATCATTCATCATTATTTATATCAAACTGTCAGTTAATGCAAGTACCTGTGCTCTTTTTACTTGCTATTGTCACTTTAGCATAACTGTATGATTAACTGTTTTTATGGATGGAACTTTTCTGCATCACTATTGGGCTAGTATTTTCATGAATGAAAACCTATTTTACTACTTTTAGAATACTAAATACTGCAACTGAAATGTTTTGATACTATTTAATGGATTCATGTGCAATATTTTGTTGCAATGTGTGAATTTATTAAAGGTTAACAATGGTGTAACATACTGGTACACATAGAGGTTTGTACGCATAAATTACAGTTAATGCTGTCTTCTACTTTACTATTCTGCAAAATACATTTATAAGTTTATGCTTTGACTTGATTTTTAGTGCAATGAATATCCAATATTAAATATTGAGAAATTTGGCCAAGTACTCTCGCTATATTTTAGATGAGATAGTGACATATTGTGATTGTTTGACTTAAATGCATTTAAAGATTACCTTGATTTTAGATGGATTATTAAATGTAGTATTTCAACACAATGAATGGACCGAATCGAATACTTTTTGAAAATATACATATTGGGCCTGGTTCATTAAGGAAAGTAAGTAAAAAAAGGGGTAAGTTTTCTGCTGGACAAAACCATGTTACAATGCAAATTAGTTTATTATTTTGTATGTAAGGTAAATACTGGCAGTTTTTTCATGTAGCTCACAAATACTTGATAGCTTTATTTTTACCCTGAAATGCAAAGGTGATCTAGGACATGCTCTACCCCAACTATAAATCTGCCATCATATTTTAAATTCAGCCCCCCCATAAAAAGCAATATGGTTTTGCCAAGGGGCAAAGTTACTCATTTTATTTTGCTTAATGAATCAGACCAATTGTGTTATAGGCTAATGGGAATGTTACGGGATATAACAGTCAGACTTTGAAACGTGTGGGGTTTCAGAATAATAGCTACTGAGCCCTGAATATTGAACTAGTGTTGCTATACTGAGTATATGGTACTATCTTATTTTTTGGAAGGATTTGCAAGGAATCACTCATTGTGGCTGCTAAATCCTAATTTGTTTACAACTGGATCATTGGCTATTAATTAGTGCCTTAAGCTTTCTTTTTTCTGTTCAGATCAGTATTAGTAAATGTCCGTATTGCAATTAGTTCAAGGAGGTTAGTTAACCAGGGAATTTAAAAGGTTCAGTGAGACAGTGACAAACTCCATCTTGAGGAGCAGTTGGTTAGGGATAGAGGGGGTGAGAGAAGCATGGAGAGAAACACAAAGAAGAGGGACACCTGGAATGAAGATAGAGGCACATGGAGAGAGTGGACAGATAAGGGAGGGGTGAAAAAAACACAGAGCAGACATTATGGAAAGTTGAAAGGAAATATAATGTATATGAGGGTAAATGCGAGTTCCCATAGGATACATGAGAGAGTGGTAGAGAGACATAGGGAAGAGGTAATTAGACACAGGAGAGGTGGGGGACAAGTCTTGTATCATTTAATATATTTTATACTATACTATATAGTGTTACAAAAAACATCTAAAAATAATAAAACACTATCAAAATCTTTAAAGCTTCTGACAGGTCCCCATCATTTGTTTAACATTTCCATACCACCACTTCTAAATTACCACTTTGACCACTGCTTTTAGGAAAATGTTTTATTTTGTTGCTTGATGAATCATTTTTATTCATATTTATAAAATATTTTAAATTTATAGAATGCAAATCTAACCATAGTGCAGTCATTCAATACACCATACCTGAAGTCTAGTAATGATTAAGATCAAAACCACAAATATGATCAACATGATCTCTTTTTATTTTAAATTAATAGCACTGTTTAATTACATTTTATTTTTTAAAACATTTCACACTCAAATTAAGTAATATGCAGATGATACCACCCCTTTAAATGTGTTACTTTATGGTTCATTGTAAGAAGAAATTTTAGAATTTAATATATAGTATTAACAAGCGCCATTAAAAATATTGACTGTATTGGTATTGAAGGGGTTTTAATGTTATATGTAAATCTCAGGAATGTACTAAATGTAGCAAAAATACTATTATATTGAAGGGGTTGGAATTAGTAAAACTGGTTTGGGAAATATTGTGTTAAACAGATTAAAAAAAAAATAGTTAAGAGACTAAAGAAATAAGAAGTTTCTTTTCACAGCCTTGCTGTGTCCTTCAGTTTAAATGAATTAGCTATATTTTAGAAAATAGGATCAATGATAAACTAGAAATTTCTGTCAGCGGGAGATGACTATGTTGTTTTTAGTGGAATTTATTGATCACTCAAGTTTATTTCAGCATGCAACTATAAATCCCAAATCCTAAGTTAATTGCACCAAAGCACTGTAAATGCTAGGTTCCTGACACACTACAGCAGATACACTCTGTGAAGCTGATTCAATCAAGTGTCTCCATGGGATGTTTACTGAGACGCAAGCAAAAATGAGTGAAGATTTCTGTACTGTAAATGCAGGTATTTTGATCAGAAATGCCTCATGGCTAATTGGGTCTGCCCTATTAATGGTGCAGACTGAACCAGAACCAGTCTGACACCCCCATGAAGTGTTGTCACATAGAATAGAGGGCAGATATTTTGATATATTGAAGCATATGTAAAGGAAACCTTACTGAAGATATTTTTACTTACTACTATACTGAAATGTATTGTAGGTACATTTTAAGCAGGGTAAATCTTGATTGGAAATATACTATTTTTTTCACCTCTAGTAACAGTTCTCTGCTGTTTTGTGTTGTTCAGATGCCATGTCTGTATCAACTAACATAAAAGCAAATTGTGAAATGGCCCTCTACTTGACCCTCAGGATGTGAGAAGTATTTATACAGTATTGTACAGATATGGAAATATAGCAATTATATACTTTCACCTGGTAATCTATTGGGGCATGGGAGCTCCTGATGATGTATTAGTAGGTAGACTTTGAAGTTACATTTCACTCTTTCCATTATTATTATTATTATTAATATTTATTTATAAGGCGCCACAAGGCATCCGCAGCGCCGCACAGAGACAAACAAAATCACAACAAAATGGGAGACAGCACAGTACAGTAAACACAGCAACTCAGTATGCTCAATGCACAGCTAGAGAGGGCGGGGAAGGGGGAGGGAGGATCCGCAAACGACGGGGCCCAAGAAGGAGGGCGCGGAAGACAGGGAGACCCCCAGGGGGGAGAAGGGAGCGAGACTGGACGTGGGGTGGAGGAACCTCGAGGAGGAGGGCTAAGTAGCTGGAGAGCAGAGTTAGAAGTGGTGGAAACAGGAGGAGAGATGGCCCTGCTCAGAGGAGCGTACAATCTAAGGGGAGGGGTGGACAGACAGAGAGACGCAGGGGAGAGAGGGAGAGTAGGGGGACAGAGGCAGAAGATAAGGTAGGAAGTTAAGTGGGAGACAGAAAGGCTTTAAGAAAAAGGTGGGTTTTTAGGGCCCGTTTGAAGCTGGACAGATTAGGGGAAGTTCTGATGGAGGAAGGGAGCTTGTTCCAGTGGAGGGGGGCAGCGCGGGCGAAGTCTTGGATACGTGCGTGGGAGGAGGTTATAAGGGGGGAAGAGAGGCGACGGTCAGAGGCAGAATGGAGAGGGCGGGATGGAGCATGAATAGAGAGGAGGGTGGAGATGTATGGCGCAGTGGAGTTGGCGAGGGCCTTGTAGGTGAGTGTGAGGAGCTTAAAGAGGATTCTGAAGGGGAATGGGAGCCAGTGAAGGGCTAGGTAGAGGGGGGAGACAAAAGAGGAGCGGCGAGAGAGGAAAATAAGCCTAGCTGCAGCGTTAAGGACGGATCGAAGGGGATCGAGATGAGAGTGGGGGAGGCCAGTGAGGAGGAGGTTGCAGTAGTCCAGGCAGGAGATGATCAGAGAGTGGATAAGGCATTTGGTGGCATCTTGGGAGAGGAAGGGCCGGATGCGAGCGATGTTGCGCAGCTGGAAGCGGCAGGATTTAGCAAGAGAGAGGATGTGGGGGCCAAAGGAGAGAGAGGAGTCGAGGATGACACCAAGGCAGCGAAGTTGGGGGACAGGGGAGATAGAGGTGTTGTCGACAGTGATGGAGAGGTCAGAAGGGGATGGGGTATCAGAGGGAGGAAAAACTATGAGCTCAGTTTTGGCAAGGTTAAGTTTGAGGAATCGAGAGGACATCCAGGAGGAGATGGCAGAGAGGCAGGCGGACACCCTAGAGAGGAGGGAGGGAGAGAGATCAGGAGAGGAGAGGTATAGTTGAGTGTCGTCAGCATAAAGGTGGTAGCTGAAGCCGAAGGAGCTGATGAGTTCACCCAGGGAGGAGGTGTATAGAGAGAAGAGTAAGGATCCCAGAACAGAGCCCTGAGGGACCCCGACTGGAAGGGTGGATGGGGGGGAGAGAGACCCAGAGGTGGTGACAGAGAAGGAACGGTGAGTAAGGTAAGAGGTGAACCAGGACAGGACTGGGCCGGAGAGGCCGAAAGACTGGAGGGTGTGAAGGAGGAGGGGGTGGTCAACGGTGTCAAAAGCTGCAGAGAGGTCAAGGAGGATGAGAAGGGAGAAGTGGCCCCTGGCTTTTGCAGAGAGGATGTCATTGGTGACTTTAGCCAGGGCAGTTTCAGTGGAGTGGAGGGGGCGGAAACCAGACTGGAGAGGATCAAGGAGGGAGTATTCAGAAAGGTAGGAGGTGAGACGGCTGCAGACGAGCCTCTCGAGAATTTTGGAGGCAAAAGGGAGAAGAGATATGGGGCGATAGTTCGAGAGAGAAGTGGGGTCAAGATTAGGTTTCTTAAGAATGGGGGATACGAGAGCATGTTTGAAGGAGGAGGGGAAGATGCCAGTGGAGAGGGAGAGATTAAAGAGGTGAGCGAGGTGGGAGCAGGTGGTGGGGGAAAGGGAGCGAAGAAGGTGGGAGGGGATGGGATCCAGGGGGCAGGTAGTGGGGGGGAGGATAAAATGAGAGAGTGGACTTCCTCGCCGGTGGTGGGACGGAAGGAGTGGAGGGGAAGGTGGTTGGGGGAAGAGGACAGAAGAGTGGGAGGGGTGGAAGAGAGAGTGGAGGAGGAGATTTCAAGATTTCATTATGAACATTTTCTAGTAGATTCACAGACCCAGAAAGCACAGCACAAATTCAGTGGTAGTTCCAAGAGAAGTGGGAGTGCACCTTAAAATGCACTATGAAGATGATGTTGAATGACAATTAAAAAGTTTTAAAAAAAATAATAAAATATATATGTTTTAAAAAATGGCATGTCCTCCTTAAAGTGATCCAAACACGCTCATGGTCTCGGTTGGTTTTTGAAATTGCAGGGAGGCAAAAGGAGTTAGGTTCTCCAGCAAAAGTTGCATTTAGTACCAAACTATGAAAGGCTGGGCTGGTCACACTATAACAGACAAACATGCAGCATGCTTCCCCTAGTGATGGGAAATCTAGTTCATTTTGAAGATTAGTTCATTCTGATCTAGTTCACACAAAAGATTAGTTCATTTCACTCATTTCACTCAGTAGTTCATTTAGTTCATTTAGCTCAGTTAGTTCAGTTAGATCACTGGCTCTGGAACACTACTGAGAGAAGTGATTGGAGACATAGAATTAGTTTATTTCACATACTGTAGGCATATATACTACTACCTCATTAGATGAGTTATAGTCTTGTTAAAATGATCAGATAAGTTTAATATGTCAGATCATTTTAAATATTTTTAAAAAGGGCAATCACTTATACAAAAACTAGTAGTGACATGCTGAGCTCTGCAAAGTTAATTACATTTTCATTATTATTTTTAATTTCCATAATATGCAAATGAAAGACCCAAATTCAGAGTATTATAAATTCTCCCTTTTTTGCTTTTAAAATTGAGATCAGTGCAATCAGGATATAGGGGAGATGTATCAAACCTTAGAGGGGAATTTTTAACAGCTGTAAAAAGACCCAAAATAGGCATCACGTCATTGGGGGCGGGGCCAAAATGGTGCAATTCATGAACCCCAGCCCCCTACACCCATACCCCGCTCCAGGAACTCCCAGACTTAACCAACATAATGTTGGCAATTATGACTAATCAGCTTCTGTCATTTATCTAGCAGAGTCTATAAAATGGCAGAAAATGATTAGTTGCTATGGGCAACGTTTCCACTGTATCTCTCTTGAAGGTTTAATACATATCCCCTGTATATATGGTGCAGTAAACAGAACTACAATATATAACATGCAGCACTCAGCAGTGCAGTGTGTCTGGAGCTGACAGGGAAGGGAATGTATCCTGTGACTCATGAGCAAAATGATTTAAATGATTTAAAAGATTCAGAGAGTGAAAAGATTCAGAGAGTGAAAAGATTCAGATGAGTGAAATGAGTCAGAGAGTCAAATGAACTAGATGAACTAATGAACTCCTGAGCCAGGAGAATGACTCATGACTCATAGTCAGTGATCAGCTCCAGAGTCTCACACAATGTCTGAGCACAGCAGTGCCACCTTTGGCAGTTTAGAGGTACTGACTCATGAGTATTAAATGAGAGAGCTGAATAGAAACAAAAGAGCCAGTGTGAATGAGACAGTGAGTGAGGCTGCTGGAGCTGCTCTGCTTTATCTCTAACTCCTCCCACTTGTTTTAGTTCCTTTAGTTTAGTTCACAGCTCTGGCAAAGATTAGTTCATCTTTGCCAGAGCTGTGAACTAAATGAATTAGTTTACTTTGAAGATTAGTTCATTTGAACTAAGCATTTGTGAACTACCCATCAGCTTTCCCCCTGTCATATTGTGATACACACTGAATACATTAGGGGATTTAGGCTCACAAACAAAAATGCTGGACCTTCTCAGGAATAAAACAGCTCTGTGCTCAAAGCACTTGGTTTGCTCCCAACACTTGTGTGTGGTGGGTGTTGGTGTAAGAGTGTTAAATAATGAAAAAAATATGCTGGCCCTTGTAGAAATACAATAGCTAGCATACCCATGTCTGCCAGGGCATGCTGGTGCTAGAACTAGACTCCCAGATATAGAACTACCATCTAGTCCACAAATATTTAAACCAGAATCTAGTATAATAGAGAGAGGAAGCTTTCAAAGCTTGAGCATCCAAAAACCTTCCAACAGCTCCACTATCAATAAACTGCAAAAAAATTAATGACATGGTGCTAAAAGAGACATTTACTGGCAATAAATAGATAATTATTTTTTTTATTTACTGACTTCTTAGGGCAAAAGTAAGCAATGTGACCCTTACTTCCATATTATAAACATAAGCCTTCCATGACAGACAACTTAAAGACTCCATTTTGCATAAGTACTTGAAGGTCAGCATCCACAAGAGAAGGTGTGACAGAAGCATACAATTCTCGTTCCTGTTTGCTTTCCTTTATTCACTGATTAGTGAACTGCATCAGGCTCTCTAGGGTGTCTAGAGGTGGTACTGCATCAAAAAGTATTTTATATGTTCGGACAACTTTAATCTAAATTGGCTTTGTAATGCTGGTTTGTTCCAATAACAGTCTGTTTCCCAATGCTGAAACTCTGAGCAAACTGAGCAATATTTTTCCAAACTGATGAAAAGAACACAACTGGGTCTCTCCTGGTAACCTGGTCTGGGTCGTCATACAGAAGACCTGGTGACTTAAAAAAGGCATCCTCTAAGGAGAGCACTGTGTCTTAGGTTCGATGCCAAAGGCCCATGATAAAAGTATTTCCTTGAAATAACAAAATTATACTTCTCTCTGTTGTTCGGAACCAAGGTCCCAATCTAAAGTATAATTTGCAACATTCACCAAAATTTCTAAAACATTTAAAGTCTCCTGAAAAGTGTGGGTTCTGTTCTCTGTGGCTGCTCTACTGCCGTCTACTGCTGTCTACAACCCGACTCCACTGCTAGACTTAAACTGCCAACTCTGGGTTGCAGCGGTGCAGCCTCTGTGCAGTGAGCCACATGCTCAATTATTAACCTACTGTATCCTTTTCATCTCATCTGTGTAAACATGCATCAGGTAATGGTCTAATGATCTAATGACCTGCTGCTAGCAATTAGCTGCCAGAACCTAAACCTCCTACATAAGCAGCTTCCTGGGAACAACACACTGTCGGTTATTGAACTTCTCTCTTTTAATTAGCAAATTCCTATTGCCACTTGGCTGCCTTTTTTTGTTTGACCATCAACTCTCAGAAGAATACCTTCTCTGGCTTTGACCCCTGGCTCATGGATGGCTACCTTTTCTCGCTCTGGATCTCTGGCTAATCACTGGACTTGCTACTACCAAAGTCCTTAGACTCATTCTGTGTACTTAAATGTACTGTACATCTTTTCATTAGACTGTTCCTGTGTGTTTCTGCTACGGGATCTCAATATTTACAGGGGCCTGAGGAATTCTAGAAGATAATGTTATTTTCTGTTTCATTATTTGTGTTTTAATATATTTTTTAGTAATCATAAAATGTAATCCCAAAATCTTTCATTTGGATTGCTATAACAAAAATACTTTATTGAAAATGCATTATTATTATTATTATTATTATTATTATTTTTTTCCTTTTAAATGCAAGCACCCATCCTCATAATAAAAAAAGAGTAAACTACAGCCCCCCAAAAATATTACTTACTGACCCACTAAGTGCTGCAGAACCACTAAAATAACCATCAAAAAAATAAAATAAAATAAAGATAATAAACACCGGAAGTACTGCTTTATAAATACGGGTTCTCGCCCTCTGTTTTACTCTCCAATGTATCAATAGCCTTTCCTCCTGGAAACAATGGAAGGCTTGAACAATGAAGCTCTCTGTCGACAAATAGCAATAAATACTTTCTAGACCACACAACAGAAGAGTGAGCTCCACAGTTTTAACACTGAACACTCAAATTCATAAATTTAGGCACTGAACCAACAGCACAGGCGAACCTTGTGGTAAAACCATTTTTGACCAGATGGACTGAATAATTCTAACTGAACACCGAACATATACAATGGAGATTTGGTTATCTCTGCGACATATCAGATTAGTCTGTTAATCCCAAAACAAAATGCTGATGTCGTAAATAAAAGGTTTTAATAGCAATATCAGTTTTAATATCTGGCAAAGTGTAATGGTGATGGGCAAAAGACAGCCCTAGGTTTGTGTGAGTCTCTGCTTTGTCTTCTCCAGCTCTTATCCTCATCTTTATACCCCACTGTGCTTAAACTGCTAATCTTCTTCAATAAGAGCTGGATCATCAGGTGAAGCTCAGGATGTCATAAAGCAGTGAATAAGAATGAACTTAATCTTATTTTTTGCACAGAGGCTGCTGACTTCTGCATCACATTGTCAAAGCACCATGTGACCTTGTACCATCAAGTAACCTTTCTCTGCACAACACAGGAAAGCCATGCAGCACCAGCAGCGCATTTGAGTTTAGATGAGGAGCAATGTGCATTCTGCACTACATGATCTCCCTCCTTTCTCTGCAAGAAAGAGCTGCATGATTCCTGCTTACTTCATAAACATAAGGTAAAGGATTTTTATGCACCAGTGTGCTACAAATGTCAAAAAATGTGAACTGACTATCAAGGTTGATGAATGGAAACCACTCTGCAGAATTGTGTTGTACCTGTTCCAGCCTAACACCTAACGTTCAAATGCTGGTAGAAAATCTGGGGGTATATTTACTAAACTGCAGAGTCGTGATGTTGCCTATAGCAACCAATCAGATTCTCAGATTCTAGCTATCATTTTGTAGAATGTACTAAATAAATGATAACTGGAATCTGATTGGTTGCTATAGGCAACATCTCTACTTTTTCAAACCCGCAGTTAAATATTCCCCCTGGTCTCATAGAAGTCATATTGAATTGTCAAATTTATTCATTATAACTTGCAATGTGCATCCCGTTTGAAGGTTAGAGTATGAAGACCTTGAAGTTTATCAAGGTGCCCCTAACTGCCCTAACTAGTTGCGCGGTCTACCCAATTCAAGTGCTCATGATTTTCTTTGATTTTGATCCTGAAATATATATACACACACACATATATATATATCAACACTATATAAAAGCCTAGTGGCGTGTGTCTGTGTGTGAAAAAAAAAAAAAGCTGCAGCGCCACCTGCAGGGCAAAGTTATACACTGACCTACTAAACTCTTAGTGTGTGTGGGGGAAAAAACTCAGAAAGGGCTGAAATTTGGTATACTAAGATGTTTTTAATTTGCTAATTTAATTTGTTAATTGTTAAAAGTGTTTATAAAGATTTAAAAAATATATATATATATTTCTTGAAGGAGAAGTGACAGTTGGGAGTGGTTGGTGGTTGCCAGGGGTGACAGTGGGGAGTGGTTGGTGGTTGCCGGGGGTGACAGAGCGAGAGGAGTGTGATACTCAGGACCGCTGAGAGAGATCCCTGTGTCTGGATAGACATCTGGACAGATGTGGCGATAAAGATGAAGGATGAGGTGATGGAGAAAAATGATGAGGTGGTGACATGTGGACAAAACCACGTTAAAAAAGGGCGCTTGCGTCGGGAAGTAATGCTCTTCCCCTGAGGAGGCCTGGGCTGTGGCCCAAATGCATGACAAGAACCTTTTTAACACCTTAAGTAGCTTGATTTGACTAGAATGCACGAGTATCATACACGGGTTAACTTGTATATATATATATATATATATATATATATATATATATATATATATATATATATATATATATATACAAGAAAGCAAGGCGGAGCAAAGGCAGCATGGCAGAGTGTTTTGAGGGGCAACAGCAGCATGGCAGAGTGTGATGAAGAGGGGAATTACTATGGCATAACATGAACTGGTGGCATTACTGTGGCTTAATTTGAAATGGGGGCACTACAGTGTGGCATAACATGACTCATTATTATTATTATCTCGATATTATCAGCATAAAATAAGAAATATTTTATACACACATGCACACCTGGGTTTGACTGGATAACTGCCTCTTGATATTGATATCTTTTTGTATACTCAAAGCTGTCATTAGGACAGAGAATTGGTTGTTAATTCATTTGAAACCCACCACTAACCGGCACCTTTTCCAAGTTTTAAAGGTAGCTTTTGAACATTTGATGTTTGATGTTTGCTCCATGTTTACATGAATCGCCCTGTCGAGCGTAGCAGGTTGGCGGCAAAATCAGTAAAATGGTGCATGCGGACTGCTTGTATGTGGAGTCCGATGCATGCTTACATCGTCGGCGCTGGTTGTGATGGCACTGCTTAGCTTGTGGCACTGCTCAGCTTGTGATTAGTCATGTGGTCGCTTACTGCGGGTGCCATTCCGTTATGTTTTGCTACACAACTGACGTGTGTGGGTGTGTGTACAGTGACTGATTACGTGATATATATATACACACACATATATATATATATATATATATATATATATATATATTAAAAATCACAAATAGATATCAATGGCGCTACTAACCACAGCGTCAGCACTTAGATATATATCTTAAATAGTATGCATATAAAAAAAGTCCCAAATATAAAAAGTCCACAGTAAACACTTGACTCCTGTGTGAGTGGCAGCCTCAAAAGCCTGGAACCAGATGGTCAGTCCGGATAGAGGAGATTACTGTAATAGAGAACAAGCAGGGCGCCTCATAGTGTAATACCATATAGACAAAATGAATAAAGGTAATAATATGCGTACCGTGAGGTAAACAGTAGTAGATGTTGATGAAAAGTGGGAGTATCCTCTGTCAGGATTGGATTTCTTCCAAAACTCCACCAATCGGCTATTGTAGAATATATATATATATATATATATTTTATATATATATATAAAATATATATATATATATATATATATATATATATATATATATATATATATAAAATATATGGGCAAAAGTAAGTGGACTCCTTCTGATTAGTGTGTTTGGCCATTTCAGCCACAGCTTACAGGTGCATAAAACCAAGCATACAGCCATGCAATCTCCATAGTAGAACATTACTGAACAGTTCAGTGACTTTCAACTTTCCAGCAAATCAGTTTGTCAAACCTCTACCCTGCTAGAGCTGTCCTCTTTAGGAACAACAACATTTAAGCTGTAAAATGGTAGGCCACACAAGCCCACAGACCAGGACTGCTGACTGCTGAAATGCATAGTGCATAAAAATAATCTGTCCTTGGTTGCAACGCTCATTACTGAGTTCCAAACTGCCTCTGGAAGCAACATCAGCACACGAACTGTTAGTTGGGAATCACAATGCACAATGCCAAATGACAACTGGAAACTGGTAAACCACAGTTGGACTCTTTGAAGCAGTTGAAATGCCTCCGTCATGCTTCACCATCTGGCAGTCTGGCTGAATCTGGGTTTGGTAGATGCCAAGAGAAAGCTTTGTACCCGAATGTGTACTGCCACCCAGTGTCGGACTAGCCCAGCAGGGTCCCGTGTTGATCGCCGGTGGGCCCCCATTTGCCAGATGGCCCCTCCCCTTTTACTAGGGGATGTGGCCAGAATGTGAACACCAGATGGAGCAGTGTAGAAGCAGCGTGTGCTGGTCGGTAAAGCAGAGGAGTTTCCTGCTCATGCAGGAATTCCTCACTTTTACTGCAGTGCTCTGAATGTCTGAGTGTCTGTGTCAGCCAATCAGAGCAGCTGTGCTCTCATTGTCTGACACAATCACTAATCCAATCAGAGCACAGACACGCCCAGTATCCATACTGCCATGGAGGCAGCACTAGAGGCAAGTTTATGGGAGTGTGTGTATGAGAGAGAGAATGTGAGTCACTGTGTGTGTGTATCAGAGTGTGTGTCAGTGTGTTTGAGACCTGCATTAGTGTGTGTCAGTATTTATGAGACCTGCATTAGTGTGTCAGTGTGTATGAGACCTGCATTTGTGTGTGCCAGTGTGTATGAGACCTGCATTAGTGTGTATTAGTGTGTATGAGACCTGCATTAGTGTGTGTCAGTGTATGAGACCTGCATTAGTGTGTGCCAGTGTGTATGAGACCTGCATTAGTGTGTATGAGACCTGCATTAGCGTGTGCCAGTGTGTATGAGACCTGCATTAGTGTGTATGAGACCTGCATTAGTGTGTATGAGACCTGCATTAGCGTGTGCCAGTGTGTATGAGACCTGCATTAGTGTGTATGAGACCTGCATTAGTGTTTGCCAGTGTATGTGAGACCTGCATTAGTGTGTGCCAGTGTGTATGAGACCTGCATTAGTGTGTATGAGACCTGCATTAGTGTGTGCCAGTGTGTATGAGACCTGCATTAGTGTGTATCAGTGTGTAAGAGACCTGCATTAGTGTTTGTCAGTGTATGAGACCTGCATTAGTGTGTGCCAGTGTGTATGAGACCTGCATTAGTGTGTATGAGACCTGCATTAGCGTGTGCCAGTGTGTATGAGACCTGCATTAGCATGTGCCAGTGTGTATGAGACCTGCATTAGTGTGTATGAGACCTGCATTAGTGTGTATGAGACCTGCATTAGCGTGTGCCAGTGTGTATGAGACCTGCATTAGTGTGTATGAGACCTGCATTAGTGTGTATGAGACCTGCATTAGCATGTGCCAGTGTGTATGAGACCTGCATTAGTGTGTATGAGATCTGCATTAGTGTGTATGAGACCTGCATTAGTGTGTATGAGACCTGCATTAGCGTGTGCCAGTGTGTATGAGACCTGCATTAGTGTGTATGAGACCTGCATTAGTGTGTATGAGACCTGCATTAGCGTGTGCCAGTGTGTATGAGACCTGCATTAGTGTTTGCCAGTGTATGTGAGACCTGCATTAGTGTGTATGAGACCTGCATTAGCGTGTGCCAGTGTGTATGAGACCTGCATTAGCATGTGCCAGTGTGTATGAGACATGCATTAGTGTGTATGAGACCTGCATTAGCGTGTGCCAGTGTGTATGAGACCTGCATTAGGGTGTGCCAGTGTGTATGAGACCTGCATTAGGGTGTGCCAGTGTGTATGAGACCTGCATTAGTGTGTATGAGACCTGCATTAGTGTGTATGAGACCTGCATTAGCGTGTGCCAGTGTGTTTGAGACCTGCATTAGTGTGTATGAGACCTGCATTAGTGTTTGCTAGTGTTTATGAGACCTGCATTAGTGTGTATGAGACATGCATTAGTGTGTATGAGACCTGCATTAGTGTGTGCCAGTGTGTATGAGACCTGCATTAGTGTGTATCAGTGTGTATGAGACCTGCATTAGTGTGTGTCAGTGTATGAGACCTGCATTAGTGTGTGCCAGTGTGTATGAGACCTGCATTAGTGTGTATGAGACCTGCATTAGTGTGTGTCAGTGTATGATACCTGCATTAGTGTGTGCCAATGTGTATGAGACCTGCATTAGTGTGTATGAGACCTGCATTAGCGTGTGCCAGTGTGTATGAGACCTGCATTAGCGTTTGCCAGTGTGTATGAGACCTGCATTAGTGTGTATGAGACCTGCATTAGCGTGTGCCAGTGTGTATGAGAACTGCATTAGCGTGTGCCAGTGTGTATGAGACCTGCATTAGTGTGTCAGTGTGTATGAGACCTGCATTAGTGTGTATGAGACCAGCATTAGCGTGTACCTGTGTGTATGAGACCTGCATTAGCGTGTGCCAGTGTGTATGAGACCTGCATTAGTGTGTGTCAGTGTGTAGGAGAAATGTATTAGTGTGGGTCGGACTTGCACACCAGGGAAATCCCTGGAGGACCTCAATGCCAGATGGGCCCGCCTCCTACACTATGGTTGATGGACACGCTGGTCCCTTCCATTGAACCAGTCGTCCTACTGTTTTGCCGCCGCAGATTGAAACGATCTGAAATATCCCCTCCTGTCCTCTTCTAGTGATTTCATCATGTCTCCACTCATCACGCACCAGCGCACATTTGTAGAAGGGGAGAAAAAAGGTCAGAAGTCTCAGCTTGTCCAGTGCCGGATGATCAAAGGTAAGTGTAAATAGAGAGAGAGGGTCAGTCGAAAAACTTCTTCCTTCATCACACAATAGAGATATAGCATCTGCAAATGCATTATGTCTGGCGCCGTCCCTGCACATTTGCCCAGTGCCAGGGACGGACGCCTTCCTCTGTTGTGGCCCCGTCGCATCCTGTTGACAAGCAACGGGACATTTCTTCTCTTCATGGCCACAGCCAGCGGGTGCATGCACAGTAGGTGCGCATTCCCGATGCTAGGTTGTTCGGCGGTCAGCTGTTCTGCCGTCCTATTCACTGCCACCAATGAGAGATCAGTATTGTCTATTTAATGGAGGCTCTGGCGCCATTCTGGTGCCAGAGTATCACCGTCCCCTTTACTCCAGTGTTCCTATTTGTTCCCAAGCATCCTGACTGAATCCTCGGTTCCAGACTTGGCTTTTCCTGACCTCACTTTTGGATCTCCTTTTGGCATTGATAGCTATCCTGGTTTGACCTCCGGCTTCCTGACAACGCTCCTGTTTGACCCTATTGTACCATTCTGCTCGCACGGCCTGACCTCAGATTGCTTGATCACGCTTATTCACCTATTACTTCACTGCTAACTAGGAGGGCCGAGTGCTGCGTGTCTTCTGCAGCTAATTCCAAACTCCCTTTCGGGGGTTCCTGGCGAAGACCAGAGGCACGTTTAGAATCCATGCCTCCTTGTTTAGCAGTGATAATACCAGTAAGTAGGCCTCAGTTTTCTGCTATCCGTGACACATTAAAGTCTTGCAAGAGGGGACTTTCTTGTTCCATGTGGCGTTATGACAGGGTCTTATTCTTAGGAGAAGAGATATTACTACATACTACATGATATGTTACAATATGGCACTAGTCATGTCCTCTGTGGGCTGGCCCACTAGTCACACACTCAGGTGACTGGCCACACCTTCTCTGTTGGACCCCTATCATTGCATCCCCCAGCGGGCCCTTTATGTCAAGGTCCGACACTGCTGCCACCTGTAAAGTTTGGTGGAGATAGAATAATGATGTGTGGTTCTTTTCTATGGCCTAAGATCCTTAGTTCAATTGAAGGGAAATCTTAATGCTATAGCATACCATGACATTCTAGAGAAGTGTATACTTCCAACTTTATGGCAACAGATTAGGGAAGGCCCTTTCCTGTTTCAACGTAATCATGCCCCAGTTCGCAAATCCTTCCCAGAAGAAAGTAGTCTGTCATAATGGCAAAGGGGAGATTTTAATGTCATGGTTTTGGAATGAGATGTTCAACAAGTACACTTAGATGTGATGTTCGAATGTCCACATACTTTTGGCCATGTATTGTACATACATATTAAACAAATACCTGGAAAGATTATACTTAAGTAAATATATAGACCATATTCTTTTTCACTGATCTGTAGCAAAATGGCATATTTGGAGTGCACTGCTTCTCTAATTAAACATTTGTAGAAATGTACTATATGGATTGGTTGTATTATATACTGGGGCAGTTCCACGGATGTCACAACAACTCAGTCTCAGCTTTCTCATGTGTATGAGATCTTAACACTAAATATATATAGCTCTCTGTAATGGAGTGGGGATGTAATATTTACTTACCAGAGGTGCAGTAGAATGTCAGGTTAACTCTACCTTCAGGTTTAGATCTGAGCATTTTAATTTTGGGATTTAGGGGTTCATTTCTTAGTCATACTTTTCTTTTTTGTATGGTAGTGTTTTATGGTTTCCTAAGTGGTATATTGTTAATAATATACTAATTTGTCCCATTGTGAGTAAGCACTGGATACATTCTTGTGTGTTACTTGTTTATGCTCCATAAACAAGGCTCACATGACCAAAACACAACATGAGTCTCTTCTCTCTGGTGGCATTTTAAGAGAGGTGACAATGCTTCACATGAAGCTTATTTCAGGTCTCCTTTTTTTTGCTGGTCGTTTGAGTGTTGTATTTGTATGCTATATGAGTAAATCCCTGTTTATTTCAAGCATAATTCACCATCTAATAATTACTTACACATAAGCACTAATGAGTTATATATAAACATTTTTAGTAGTAATTATATATAAATTATATAAAATAATAATAACAAAAATTAAAAATACACTTCACTAAAATAAATAATATTAATCACCTCCAGCTTTATATATTATTATTTTTATTATTATTAATCATGTCATTATTTTTTTAAAATATAGAATCAGACATATGTTTCTAATTATTATTTACTAACTCCTATCTCTGACTACCCATAAATGCTAGCAGTTCATTTCCATTGTTTACTCCATATTTGCCTCCTCTAGGCCTCCTTTCATGGTCACCTACTGCGGGGTTGTAACTGAAGAAGGGTAGTCAGGGTGGTGCAAGGGTCCATGTGCCTTATAATAAGATTAATCATTGTTTTGCAGTGTGTTGCAACGTTTTCTACCCTCCTCCATGCGCCAGAATACACTGTCACCACTGCTGTGTTTTTTTTAGCAGAGCTGTGTTATATGTATTAATTTATACATGTGGTGTGGCTCTGTGCCTATAATGGAGCAAGGGCCTGATAAAGGGTTCAGGCTGCCCTAGACTAACAGGCTTATAGCACATCCTTGCCTTTAATGCCAGGCTAATACATGGTAGGTAAAAACTCATTCTTAATAAAAAATCCGGTTTCCTTCGCTCCACGCCCCCCATCCCCCACACCAATGTTTATGATACCCTCACGGCAATCTTTGTTACTCATTTAATTTTCATTACAATCAGAAAAGCAGAATGAAGGTATGAACGATTGATACTGAGGCTGAAGATGTGAACAGGGATTTCACACCATCTTTGTGTCTCCTGCTCACGTAGCCTCAAGTGCCGACCAAAGAATAACTTTTTGTCTTAAGCCTTTACCATGGGAATATATCAAAAATAAAACTTTACTACATTTTTATTTCATGTTTTCTTTTTATTTTGGAAAACAACTTTTCACTCATATTTTAAAATTAATGTTATGTTTATACCTGTCGATCCTATTAACAATCCTACTACAGAAGTCATATTTATTTTCTTTGCAAATGAACTGTCAGCAACTGAGGGAAAGCCATACAGAAAGAAAATATTATAAAATGCAATTTTAAGGCACCATCCTCAAGGCGTGGACAGGATGATTATATAATATCTTTAAAGGATAAGAAAAATACGGTGGATTGATTTAACTAATCATTTAATTAAATTTAACCTTAAATAGTTAGATTAATAAAACAACAAATGTGAAACCTTTTACTCAAGCAGAAAGATATAGTATGTGATTATTAACTTTCAGTTTTGGAGAGCATATATTCTAGGTTTAACAAAAAAAATGTGTCAAATCTGCTTCTCCATGTCCCACTGGAGAACTGAAGCATGAAAATTATGTATTTATTCATATATAATACCAAATAATACTTCTAATAAATAAATCAAATAATATTAATAATTTAATTGTTGATTACAAAGGTGCAAATAGCAAATTATTGTAGACTTAACATAAGCCTAGATTGGGACTAAACTGCAAACTGGAAAAATGAGCCCCTGCAGTGCACTCATTTTTGTGTAAATATAATTATTTATTTATCACATTCATACATTCTGTTTTTGGAAACTTTCTGAAAAATCACTGTACGCCTACGTCTGCGGGATTAAATGGAAATGCAAGTGGTGAAAAGAGTAAAATTATCACTTCAAGTCCTATCAAATTAGCATAACCTCCTACACTAATTTCAAGCTTTTGACTTTTCACCAAAGTGTTTGGCTAAGCTTCTTGGTAATCTACTTTTTAACGTTTAATCTGCTTACGCAGTGTCATTTGTGTTTGTTCTGTCACTGTTACTCACTTAGTTGGTCTATAGTCTGGTATAGCCCGATCCAGTGATATCTTCTCACTGAGGTAGGAGTTGTAGCCATATTTTTCATGTGGTCCTTTGGCTTTTTCTTCTTCATCAGGAGTAAGTGTAGCTGGAAGTCCACCTTTTCCCCGACCACCATATCCTTCAATAAGCCCAAGCGATTTGGATAAACCTTAAAACAGGAAGAAGAAGTTGTCAATCTAAATGGACTGTGAAACAAAAGATTAAAATGTATTTCCCCCCTTGCTTTATATATGTGCTAGTTAAAATATGAAGTAATTAATGCAATGATTTTGTTGTAGATTGTGACTTGGTAGCAAGTATGGCCTACCACTACATGTAATACACATCTTTCTATGTAATATCTAATATCTTCTATGTTTACTTTCTGGCTCATACACATGGGAATTCAAGAGCATTCCGTGCACATTCTTAAAGCCCACTTTAATGCTAATTGTCAAAAAAATATGTCATTTATATCTTTAGGATCGAGGACAATAATATTTATATCTTTAAGATTGAGGGCAGTAATGTTTATATCTTTAGGGCAATATCATTTTAGGATTGGGGTACAATTATTCTTTCTTTAGATTCTGCTGGATAATTCTTACTTAGGCTCTGGGGCAATACTTGTAGCGCATACTGCACTGACACCAATGTGCATGCTGGCTCTTGTAGTCCTGCAAGTGCCATCTTGCACGAACAGTCAATGGTTGTCAATGCATTCTGGCATTTGAAGTGACAGACGCGTGTGCTATATTTTCACAATATTACTCTGATACCCAACAGCCAGGGTATAAGGAGGGGCACATCATTACTCCCTTGGTGTAGGGGCCCGAACAAGACCAGGCCGAGTAGGCTGGCCTATTGGAAACTACCGGTATAAGGGCGGGGGTTTAATTATTTTTTTTATTATTTTTTTCTAAGCTTGGTATGCTTTCATGTGGAAAGTCAGGACTTGTGGTTTGAGACCTTGCAGATTAGATTTGTGATCTTTGATATGTTCTTTGGCCTTTAGTAAATCACACTGTTTACAAACTGTAAATCAAAGGGTATGACATTCTGCAGTTTGCTTAAACCACACTTAAATCTCCCCAACAATGTTTGTTTCAACCACAAATGATAGCTAAGTCACAAATATTAAGTAATAACATTATTATTATCCTTTATTTACATAGTCCCACCATATTATTTTACAGAGACAATTTAATCACTCACATGAATCCCTGTCGTATTGGAGCTTACAGTCTAAATGAACTACTATACATATTAGGGGCCATAAATAAGAAATAGGTAGATAGAAAACTAGTGCATACAAATTCTGTATTTTATACAATGTAATCCTATGTAAAATAGCATCATGTGCTATTCCCAAATACATATTAATATTTGCATACTTTCCCAAAATTAAGCCACTTTGAGTATTCATTCACAAACTAAGCTGTATTGCAGTTGATAATGTACTTGACAATGATGTCAAGTATATTATCAACTACAATTGGTGATATTATTGCTGATAATGGAAAAATCATACCTGATATTATTATTTAATCTTTTGAAAGTCAGATCTTATATGGAAACTAACAGCAAGGGACATGTGAATTTCAGTTTTAAAAAAATGCAAATAATGGCGATTGACAATAATTCCCATTGACAAGCTGTAAAACTACGGGCCTGCACTGCTTCTCCTATTTGTGCAAGTGTTGCCTACTAGTCCACCAAGTACATTCCACTTCACAGTCTTTTGAAACACCCCTATATAATCAATCTGTACTTATAGTTATGGCTTCTCAGAAACTAAATATGCATGTTGAAAACAGTAAAAAAAACACCTAATCAAAGTCCAACCTACTATTACTTTAGAACCAACTCTTCATTAATTTAAACATTTACATTTATTTATTAGGATACTACTCTGTTTAGCTCAGTTTTTGTCTTATATTAACCATGAGAGAGCACGAAAATCAGGACTTTTTTTTGCATTTGCCATTGAGTTGTGGCAAATGCCAATTGTGCCTAGAAATGTGCTATCTCATAAAAGTGCAATAGACTGGGATGAGGATGGGTTTCCAGCATTTCTTACTAGCTGGTGAATTCAAGTCATACTTGCCAACATTGAAAACCTCCCCTTCAGGAGATGCCGGCGGGGAGTCAGGTGGTACATGTGGGGGGATGGTGGTGGTATGATCACGTCACAGTGGGCCTGTCCCTTGCCGTGCCACACTGTGTCATGTATCAGCGGGCAGGACTACAATGAAGTGAATCATGTCATCAAGCCCTATCTCTGCCCACTTCAATATTGAAGTGGGCAGAGGTGGGATCTGGGTAGGAGGCCTGCTCTTCTGATAGTCTGAGAGATTCCCTGAAATTCTGTAATCTTAAGTGTGGAGCACGTGCAGGGGTGGTGATGGTGGTGATGGTGGTGATGCGATTGTGTTGCCATGGAAGGGCGCTATGATATTTTGAACTACATCCTCAAGCCCCGTCTCTGTCCACTTCAACAGTGAAGTGGGTGGGATTCAGGAATTTCCCTGACATTCCAGGAGAGTAGGTAAATATGATAAATAAATATATGCTTCACTGTCCTTGCCTTAAAGGTCAGTGGCTCTCACATCTGTCCTGCAGATCATGTAAAACTGATTCCTTCAAAATATAAAACTATTATAGTAGATCTTTCCAACAGTGTCTGCAGGTGTAAGATTATGAGCATCAAATCCTATTAATCAATATGAACAAGAGAAAGTTTTTCAAATTATATGTAGTCCCTGGGTAGCAAGTTAAAAGCAAAAATATAGTAATTTTATAATATGCATTGTAATATTTTTAACATATTTGGCATTTTTTTATTAGGAAAGCATTCCTAATTTCGCAACAGACTGCAACCGAAGCAATAGATAAAAATAATAATATAATTATAATAAAGTGAAGCTTTTTGCATCTGATCTAAAATGTTGGATATATGTTATGTAAAATTCAAGAAAATCTATTTTCCTATATATATATATATATATATATATATATATATATATATATATGTGTGTGTGTGTGGCTGGTAACTGTTGTTCCACTCATGCTAATAGTGTGTATTTTCTGAATGTGCTGAAGATAATACAAATCAGATGTTTTAACTAGAAGGCTAGAAGCTATTTTCACTTGTGCAGCCATGTGGAGTAAGTATAGTAATTTGTTTTGATGATCCCTTTAGCCAGTATTGCAGTATTTCTATTGAGTAATAGTGCTGACATATAAATGGCTACAATGACATTAGATAATGCTTTATATAAAAACATAAATACACTGGATGTGGCCTTGGGTAGTATAGAGTAGGATGTGTGCTTCCTATTCTCCCACAAAATCCATGTAATTATCCTTATATACCCATACCAACCCATGCTGAGATTAAAAGGTGTGGGGGCACGGGCTGTCTGCCTTTTGCTGAACCGGTTTTTGGTGCCTTGGGTGCCTGGAAGGTCAGGTGTTGTGTCTCCGCTGTGGGGGGGCTGGGCTTGTGGCTAATTTTTCTCTTACCATTAATGTGAGGAGTTTGAAGGATAAGATTAGACATCAGTCTGTGTTTACCTTCCCTGAAAGTCAGAAATGTGATGTCTACACGTTGCAGGAATGTTCTCTGCCTTTCTCTAGCTCTTATAGACATCTGGGTAGGCAGTGGACTCATGGGCCCTCCTATTGGTCTGGGGCAGTAACTGTAAGTCTACGGGGGTCGCCATACTTATCAGGGGAAGCTTCTTCACACTAGAATCCATTCAGGAGTTTGTCTGCAGCAGATTGCTTATCATAGATGGCTCCCAGGCGGGTGAGCCTATCAGGCTAATCTGTGTGTATGCAACCCCTGGTAAGAATGAGCGTTTGGAGCTTTTCCAGACCCTGCAGGCCCAGCTCGCGTCCACCAGCGTGGTAGTGATGGCCGGGGATTTAAACTGTCCTATAGAGGAAGGAGGACGTAGTACTAACAGCACTGCTAAACTTGATGTTTCTTCCAGGTTGCTGCAGGAGATGGTAGTCAAAGCATTCTTGCAGGATGTAGTGGGATCCATGGGGGCTGGCTCTGTAAATTATACTTGGAGCCGCCCTGATGGCTTAGTGCATTCCCGGATTGACTTTGTGTTTACTTTGAGAGCAGTAAGGCAGAACAGGCATGTCATGGTTCCCTGCTTCTTCTCGGACCACAGGGTAATTATTCTTGAGGGGGTTCTGGAAATTGAATTGTGCTCTGCTGGAAAGGGAGGATGTGTTGGAGGAGCTGAGAGATGCCTACATCACGTGGAAAAACGATAAATTGTATATTGATTGTAGTATGTCTAACTGGTGGGAATATGTTAAGGTCAAGATTTGCAGTTTCTTTCAGGCTAAGGGAAGACAGCAGGCGTGTGAGAGGAAGAGAGACTTCAGGAGGCTGCAGCATCAACTACAGTCCCTGTTGGATCTCCGACTGTGCGGCTGGGACGTGAAGGAGGCCAATGCGGAGGCCAAGGGGGCCTGAAAAGGCACTTCGAGGAGGAGTCCAGGTGCATCGCTTTCCGTTTCAAGGTGGAGAACCTAGACAATAGTGAGAAACTTTTCAGAAAACTCCACTCTGGCCACACGCCCCTGACTGAGCTTCGGGACCAGCATTCACAGAAAGGGGAAAGATAGTGTCTTCGGAGTCGTCAGAGACTACTACAGCAACCTCTATTCCCCTAAGACCATCGACACAGATGCTTTGGAATCATTCCTGTCAGGTTTCACTAACACTATTGACCCTGCAGGTAAATAAGCCATGGATGCCCCCCTGATGTTGGGGGAGCTGCACTCTGCTGCTAGATCCTTTAGGCCAGGTAGAAGCCCGGGTAGTGACGGTTTCCCAGCGGAGCTCTATGTAGCTCTGTGGGACCTCATTGGCCCGGACCTGTTAGAGCAGTATGAGGAGATGGTGGTGGAGGGCAGAATGCCTCCTACTCTGAGAGAGGCACTATCCTGTATAAGTGCAAGGGGAAGAGATGTGATCTTAAAAATTGGCGGTCCATCTCTCTCCTGAACGTGGACTACAAGATCCTCGACAAGGTATTAGCCAATAGACTAAAGGTTGTCATTGGGCAGATTGTTCATCCAGATCAGACTTGTGGAATTCCTAGTCGCAGGACTGCAGACAGCCTTGCGCTGCTGAGGGACACGGCCAATTACATCAAAGATCGGCATGCACACGTGGCCCTGGCCAGTCTCGATCAGGAGAAGGCCTTTGATCATGTTTCTCATGATTTTATGTGTAGGGTTTTGTGCAGGTTTGGCTTGGGTGATATGTGTTGTTCTTATGTTAACCTGATGTACCTTGACATTTACAGCTCGGTGTTGGTGAATGGCTGTAAGAATGAGCCCTTTTCCGTAATGTCTGGGGTCAGACAAGGCTGCCCTCTTCCACCTCTTCTTTATGTTTATTGTGTAGAGATATTCGCGATGTGCATCAGACGGAATCCAGAGATAAGAGGCATCACCGCACCGGGTCGAGACCAACTAGAGGCCAAGTGGTAGCTCTACATGGATGACGTCAGTGTCTTCTGCGCTGACCAGCGTTCGGTGAGAGCACTCGTCCAAATCTGAGAGAACTTCGGCCAAGCTTCAGGAGCAAAGGTCAACTGCGGGAAGTCAGAGGCGTTGTTATTCTGGCAGTGGCACCAGTCATAACCCGTTGCATTCCCCTTCACAATCAAGTCGGACTTCATCAAAATTCTTGGAGTTTGGTTTGGTGGAGAGGAGGCGGCCGTGAAATGTTGGGAAGATAGACTGGCAACAGTCAGACAAAAGATTGGCCTGTGGAGCCTCAGAGAACTTACCTTCAAAGGGAAAGCACTGGTACTGCGCAAAGAGATCCTTCCCGTTCTGCAGTACACGGCTCAAGCTTGGCCACCTCTTGCTGCCATCTGCAAGACCATCACAAGGACAGTCTTCCACTTCATCTGGGGCTCCAAAATTGATAGCTCTATTATTGGTAATTGCTGACGAGAAGGAGGTTCTTGTTTCACACAGCCAGAGAGGCTTCTATAAGGACCGTTGCAAGCGCTACCTAAACAGATAAGCCTGTTTTATTTTACCCAATGTACGGGCATTTTATTGTCTTTTATGGATAAAGCTTTGATTAAAATGGTTTTTATCCTATGATTGTGTGCTACTTGTCATGAACGCACTGCAATACTTTTGATATCCCTTCCTCTAAATTCTAATATGAACTTAACTGATTTCAAAGTGTAATCCACGTGAGAAGGGGTTTGAAATTCCGGGGAAATATCCCTTAGAAGACATACTGTATAATATATATATATATTTTCCATGAGGCCAATTTGAATGTTTATGGTTGTGACTTTCACTTGATATATATATATATATATATATATATATATATATATATATATATATATATAGGACCAACCAGCTTACCCAGCGTTGGTCTCCCTGCACATATGATACAAACAAGCTTTTATACCTGATACTCCTCCCCCAGCCTTAGCTTGATGGACAGGTGACACACCCACCTTCTCTTTAAAAGGAAACGCCCCATCACTGGCTCTGTTTGCACTAAACAGACACACCCTGTCTGTTTGCTGAGAGGAAGGATTTCTCTATCATGTAAGTTAACCAAACTTAAACTATTGTTTGTTGCACATAAGTCCTCAATCTAAGTGCATTACTGCACAAATGTTTTACTCTACTTCCATGCTTTCTCTGCATATTGCCAGCTAAATGCCTCCCTTTGTTACAATATATATATATATATATATATATATATATAGACAAGTTAACCTGTGCATGATACTCATGCATTCTAGTCAAATCAAGATACTTAAGGTCTTAAAAAGGTTCTTGTCATGCATTTGGGCCTAGCCCAGGCCTCCTCAGGGGAAGATTGTTACTTCCCGACGCAAGCGCCCTTTTTAATGTGTGTTCATGAGGTAAAATTACCTCACGAAAATGAGTTTGACCCCTCAACTCGTAAATTTAGCCTTTACTACCCCTCCCACGGGGGGAAGGGGGGATGATGGAAGTTAACTGACTTGACTATTCAAATTTTTTTGTCAAATAATGTCAGTATACCAAATTTCAGGTCAATTGGATGAGCCCTTTCTGAGAAAATAGTTTTTTCCACACACACACACACACTAACGCACGCCTCTACACATGTGTGTTCATGAGGTAAAATTACCTCACGAAAATGAGTTTGAGCCCTACCAAATTTCAGCCCTTTTTGAATTTTTTTCCCACACACACTAAGAATTTAGTAGGTCAGTGTATAACTCTGCCCAACAGGTGGCGCTGCAACTTGGTTTTTTTTTTTCACACACAGACGCCACAAAGCATTTATATATTAGATAGATATACATTTAATTGCATGCATTTTTTAATTCTTTCCCATTAGGACTGTTACAAAATGTGAATAGGCGTAAAGTTATCCTTCCACCCTTTCTCTCATTAGTCTATGCAACATGGGTTGAATACGTGCTCTATAAAGGTCTAAATTAGTTCTAACTGTTCGATCATAATGAAGGCTGATAGCAAATTTTTAAAGTGTCCTCTATCTATATATATTTTATCTATATATATATATATCTATATATATATATATATATATATATATATATATATATATATATGTTTAATTATATACATCCATGTATCCATCTGTTCTGCTGGGATCAAACTCACCTACATCATATAACTATTTATGCTGTACGGCTTTAACTTGTTTTCGTTTTGCTTTTTGTTTAATTTGTTTTATTTCATTATACTATATCTTTTGTTTAAACTCTACAATAAAAATTACTTGATTTAAAAAAAAACAGGAATACACTAATACAGCACAAGATGACTGCAAGCACAATTGCCCTAAACAATTTTATTAATAGCATTGGCATCAAATGTTGAAAAAATATACCATTCCCTTTATTTATAGGAATGTTCCTAATAGGTTGCTGAGTTGAGTCTTGCCATATGGACTAAAATTTGCCAGCCCTCCCCTGTGGGTAGGCCAGTCTCTTAAGCCTTGATGAGAAGGGGAGGAGTTCTGCAGATTGATGTGGATAGGAGGAGTACTGCATGAATCTCAATCTCTCCTACTTTCTCCCAATCTAGCTGCTTATTTCTCTGACTGCTTGTGTCTTCAGTAGCAGTGGAATCCCACTCTACAATCATGGCCAAAAGTTTTGAGAATGCCACAAAAATTATTTTTCACAAAGTCTGCTGCCTCAGTTTTTATTATGACAATTTGCATACACTCCAGAATGTCATGAAGAGTGATCAGATGAATTGCAAGTCCCTCTTTTGCCATTACAATGAACTTTATCCCAAAAATAAAATTTCCACTGCATTTAAACCCTGCCACAAAAGGACCAGCTGACATCAGGTAAGTGATTCTCACAGATTGCACCTAAGGCAACCATTTATCGGATCATCAAGAACTTCAAGGAGAGAGGTTCAATAGTTGTGACGTCAAGACCGTCTCCTAAAGTTGATTCAGCTACAGGATCGGGGCACCACCAGTACAGAGCTGGCTCAGGAATGGCAGCAGTCAGGTATGAGTGCATCTGTACGCACAGTGAGGTGAAGACTCCTGGAGGATGGCCTGGTGTCAAAAAGGCCAGCAAAGAAGACACTTCTCTCCAGGAAAAACATCAGGGACAGACTGATATTCGAGAAAATGTACAGGGACTGGACTACTGAGAATGGAGTAAAGTCATTTTCTCTGAAGAATCCCCTTTCAGAGTTTGGGGCATCTGGAAAAACGCTTGTCCGGAGAAGGAAAGGTCAGCGCTACCTTCAGTACTATGTCATGCCAACAGTATAGTATCCTGAGACCATTCATGTGTGGGGTTGCTTCACAGCCAAGGGAGTGGGCTCACTCACAAGCATTTATTAAGCAAGAATGGCTGGCCATTAGTCAGTATGTGCCCTAGAAGTGGCACAGAAGTTGATTGACAGCATGCCAGGGCGAATTGCAGAGTTCTTCAAAAAAAGGGTGAACACTGCAAATATTGACTCTTTGCATAAACTTAATGTAATTGTCAATAAAAGCCTTTGACACTTATGAAATGCTTGTAATTTTACTTCAGTATACCATAGCTACATCTGACAAAATGGTTTAAAAACACTGAAGCAGCAAACTTTGTGAAAACCAATAATTGTGTTATCTCAAAACTTTTGCCCATGACTGTAAAAAGAAGTGAAAAGTCGTAATAAAACTTGACCAGTTGGAAGATGTAGGTGAAAGTACATTCTGATTGAAAATCTACAAAGATGAGACTTGTCATGGATGATTTGGGGTTTTCCATGCAAAGACCCTTCCAAATTGATTGTCTAGTTCGTCACATCTAAATTCTCAAATTTTTATCCTCCAATTTATTGCAAAAGCAGTCAGAAGAATTATATTTTTGGAAGCTATTTTGTATATATCTTTATTTTATTCTGTTTAGCAATCCCTTATCTAAAAGTGCAGAGGTTTTTGTAGTTATCCACAAGTACCATATAAACATGGCACACCTCTAAGCTGTAGCTGCACATCAGTATAGGTTGGCTGCTCAATAGTGTTCTATTATGGGATGCTGCTTCATTTCTAATTTAGGGGCAATTGCTACTTACGCCATACTACCATTTATTTATTGGGAGATGACATATATTACGGTTTTTGGCTCAGTTTAATGTGACATTCAGCTTACCATTCGGTTTACCACCTAGAATGCAGCAATCATTTCTAGTAACTAACAGGTCAAGCTAAATGTCACAAATGAAAATGAAATGGAGGCTATCTACCAGTATTAGCACAACTGTACAAGGAGGCACAAAGTCTAACGCACCTCTGGTGTTCACCAGGGACCCCCCGGAAAGAGGTATGGGCTTGGCTGCAAAAGGTGCGCAGGTCGCGGTACTCCAAGACGGTTACTGGCGAGATAGAGGTGAACAGTGAGTATTCAGACAGGGGTCAAAACAAGCCAGGCAATGAGGTACCAAATCAGGAGATGGAAGAATGGTTAGGGGAGCCAAAGTAATACCAGGAGGGAAATGCAGTGCCAAATCTGGATCCCAACGAAGGTCAAGGAACAAGCTGAGTCAAACCAGGTCCACTAATGGAGTAATGGGTAATGCAGGGAAACAGGAATGCTGGGGTCAGGTGTTATTCTCATACTTTGGCACCCTATTGGTGCCAGCGGCTTGTTTAAATAGGGGCTGGACACTCCTAATCGGTTGGCCAGTGACATCACTGACCACTGACAATAATGAAGTGAGTGTCCCAGCTGTTAGGCAATGGGGAAACAGCTGGCGCACTGATGGGGGAGCCCGCCAGGAACAACTGTGTCTTGCTGCTAAGCAATGGGACATCTGTGGCCAGAAGGAGTTGAGTGGCCATTCCTGGCAGCAGAGGAACTGCGGGGACAGTGCCTAACTCTAATAATTAGAATATGTCAAACCAAAGAATTCAAAAATAACACACAGAAGATAAATGATGTTATACTTCCAAGCAAAGTGTTACATGGTAATGGAGTCATTATAGCATATTAATTTTTCTTTTAGCCCCTCACATTTCCACCAAAGCCACAGAGTTATGAGCACCTGGTCTCCAAAAAGCAAGCAACACTTCTCATCTAAATAAACACTCCTGGATTTGTATGTTGCATGTTGTTTTTATTATTGTTATTATTATTGTTATTATTATTATTATTTGAGGGGATCAAAGTGACAAAAACATGTTACATACAATGATATTAAGTAGAAGGTAAAAATGACCTTCTTAAATCTAAAAGACCTGGGAAAAAACTGATACATAAGGTGCAAAATAACAAGTACTGCCGCTGGTAGGAAAAGCGTTGGTAAGGCAGCAGTTTTATCAGCTCCCAGTAAGAAAGCAGCCATTAGTGACTATGCTGCTACTAGTGGTGTGGCATGGTTAGAATTAGAGACAGTGCAAGGTAGAGACATGAAATGTGAATTATTTATTATAACAATCTTAAAATAGCTGCTGGCAACTTTAACTGTCCTTTACCATTCATCTTAACTGAACCTCCTTCCTCTTCTGGTTCTACAAAAGGTTTTTGCTTTTGTGCTGAACAGGCACTCTTGTGGTTATCCTCCAGCAGCTATGTGTGGCCTAGTGTTTTTTTTTAGCATTGTGCTCACTACTAAAATAAAGGAGGAACAGGGTTGGCATTAGCAATGACAGTTCACAGCAATTAAAGTTAAAGTCAATGGGTCCAACGGCTGAACAGTAATACTGTTCAACAGGTCTTCTAAACAACCCTGTTCTTGGTAGAGATGCTCACTGACCCCTGTGTTTTGGTTTTGGTTTTGGTTTTTCCAAACCGTGATAGCGTGTTTTGGTTTTGGTTTTGGTTTTGTTTGGTTTAGTTTTGCTATTTTGTTTTAAAATCAATGTTTTTGGGCCTAAAATAACCAAATTTAGTGCTCCACCTGTTTCTTGGATAAGTAAGGTAATTCTAAAGTTAATAAATTATGAAGAAAACAGTTTAATCCCTGGTAGGCCGTCCTTAATTCTGCATACAAACCTGATTGTCTTCTTCTTCATCTTAGCCTATTGGCAATGCAGCCATCGTCTTTGGGTGTATATTACACCCTACACTATAGTTAAATATATAAAGAAATGGACAAATGCAGTTTGGTTTCTGTCTCTCTAGGCCCCCCTCCACTTGTAGAAAATACAATTCAGCCATTATAGAATGTACAAAATAAATTGAAATGGACAAAGACAGTTTGGTTTCAGGCTGCATAGACTGAACAATATAAAAAATAAATGGACCAAGGTAGTTTGGTGGCTGTCTATGAACCCCCCCCCCCCCCGTCCTCCACTTGTACTTGAATAGAATAAAAGCAGCCTGCATAGACTGAACCATATAAAAAATAAATGGACCAAGGTAGTTTGGTGGCTGTCTATGACCCCCCACCCTCCACTTTTAGTTGAATAGAAAAAAAGCAGCCTGCATAGACTGAACAATTAGAATATAAAAATAAATGGACCAAGGTACTTTGGTGGCTATCTATAACCCCCCCGCCCTCCACTTGTAGTTGATTAGAAAAAAAGCAGCCTGCATAGACTGAACAATTAGAATATAAAAATAAATGGACCAAGGTAGTTTGGTGGCTGTCTATGAACCTCCCCCCCCACCCTCCACTTTTAGTTGAATAGAAAAAAGCAGCCTGCATAGACTGTAGAATTAGAATATAAAAGTAAATGGACAAAGGCAGTTTGGCATCTGTCTGCATCAGACCCCCTCTCCACTAGGAGTAAAATAGAAAACTATTCAGCCGTTAAAGAGTCTAGAATATAAATAGAAATTGAGAAAGGCAATTTGGTATCTGTCTGAATCATAATCATCAACATCATCATTAGTGCCCTCGTCACCTACACAAATCTCCCCCTCATCCTCTTCTAATTCCAAAGTGGCATCCTTAATTGGTGTATCAGCGGCTACACTTGGGCTGTTAAGTCACACATGAGCAGAACTGCTGAAAGAACCCTTCTTTATGGGTACACTGGCACTAACAGAATGCTCACGATTAGACATACCACTGGTGGATGGACTCTCCACAGGGATTGGTGCCATTTCTGATTCAGAGCATACATAATCCTCTAATGCCTTACTGTTATCTTTCAGCTCGGCTTTGATGCGTAACAGTAGTTGTGCACAACTTGTAGACTCCAAATTACTTGGTGTTGCTTGGTCACGAGTGACCGTACAAGAGGAAGGCTCGGTAACATTTTTGGATCTGCCATTAATAGAGAAAGGCGAAGGCCTCAATCTCTCTTTGCCACTGCGTGTGTAAAATGGCATGTTGGCAATTTTTTTTTTTACACTTCTTTTTCGCTTCAACACGGTAAAAAAAAATTGGGTGTGTTTTTTTGCCTGATTTCAAAAGACTATGTAGTTTGACATCGCCTTTCCCAGATGACGTACTGGGAACACTACCATCAGGGCTGGTGACAGAACCTGATTGCTGATTCTGCTCATATGTGGACTGCTTTGAATCCATTTTAATGAGGCCAAAGCACTTGGAGTGCTAAAAATAGTTTTTTATACTGCTGACAAATATGACTTTTGACAGACATAAAAATTAATGCAAAAGAATGGGGAACACCCCAAAAGCACTTGGGAGTGCTAAATATATTTTTTGGACACTGCTGCCAAATAGGACTTTTGACAGCCAGAAAAATTTATGCAAAAGAATGTGGGATACCCCAAAAGCACTTGGAGTGCTAAATATTATTTTTTTAGACTGCTGATAAACAGGACTTTTGACAGCCAGAAATATTTATGCAAAAGAATGGGGGACACCCCAAAAGCACTTGGAGTGCCAGAAACTGAACAAAAACCCTCCTCTCTTCTCCTCTTACTGCTGTAACAACTGGTATTAAGATGAGAATGGTATTGAATAGAAACAATAATGTGTCCAATTACTGCTCTGTCCCTATATATGATATAGCCTGTGTGACCTAACCCTGCTTTCTCGCTCTGTCAAATGGCGATGGATTACTGTGGAGGCTGGTATTTATGCTTTTCAAATCTCGCTAGAACCGAGTTCATAAATACGAATACGTCACAATGACGTTTTGCCTCGATTTCAAATCCGAACGGGCAGGAGAGTACCGAGCGTGCTCGGCTCGGTACTCGGATAGGGTAAATTCGGGAGGATTCGGTTCTTGGGGAAGCGAGCCCGCCCATCTCTAGTTCTTGGTGTGATGGTTTGGCTTTCATATAATTTCCCATTGTCTTCATACATTTTTAACTGTTTTGTATTAGTGAGAAGATGATTATGTGTTAGATAAGGCCCAGGGCTAAGCTACAGTATAGCCATCTCTAAGTGCCATCCACAACCCACAGCGGTGTAAAGTATTAGTTAATAGATTATAATAAACACAATCAGTTGCAGTAATTTTGTTTTATAAATTCATTATTAGCAAAATAATGTCTAAAAAAGGCAGAGTAGGTGTGTTTAGAAAAATGTGTGACATTCATTTTTTAGCTCAGAGCAGCCACAGAACAGTCATCCTTTTCACAAAACAGCACTGCAGACAGAGTAGATTAGGATTGAGTGGACCCTCAGGTTTTTAAATTCAAATAAAATTAGCAGACCTATAGTGAAGCTGTATACAACAGCATATAAACTTAGAAACATTTTTTGATGCAGTATGCATTAGACGTTAAACAAGAATGCTTGAGCATGGGGCGGTGGAGAAATGACAGCACACAGAATGATGGTAGAAACATATCTTACAGGAGTGTAGGGCCTGTGTAAAACACAATTTACAGTGTCTATTTTAGCAATTATCAAATGTCATTGTGAAACATCAGTCACATTAGTTTTAAGACTAATGAATAACAACAATCCCTGTCGTTAATATCTGACTTTTTCGATCATTGCTGCCATGTGACAGAGTCATCTATTTTTGGTTTTTTTTCTGTTGCTTTAAAACATTCGACAGATTGTAATCATACAAAAATATGTGTGTCTATATGTATGTGTGGATAGGGTGATGCTATTTTATAGGTGCTTCTCTATTTTATATGTGCCTCTCTAGTAGCATCTGTATATAAGCAATTAAATGTATAAATAAGTAGTATTATTATTATTATTATTAGCTGGCTGTATATCAGCTGGGTGACTCACCTAGTCACCCAGCTGATAGACAGGGTTTGACAAGTGAGCTAATGCCCTGCAAGTGGGCTAGTTTTTCTATGGTATATACTTTTTATAAATTAACTTTTTTTTATTTTAACACAAAAGATTTTTATTAGATTTTTCAAACAAAGGTAACAGCTACAGCTCAAGTGAGGCATGAGAGTCGTTCACAATATTTACTGATACATAACAAGATAACAAAAAATATAAAAGTAAAAACAAAATAAAAGACAGGAACTAAATTCTACTGAAGGGGATAAAGTGGGGGGTGGGAGCTGGGAAGGAGGGAGACATAACTGGGGCCTTGCCAAGGCGGGCTCCGTGGGGCTCACTGGATAGCTAGCATCTCTGAGTGATTGATACATCTTGACATCGTATACACATTTTTGAAGATTTTGTCCCAGTCCTCCTCTGATCGTGGATGAGAGAGGTCAGATTCCCATTGTGTTTAAACTTTCAGTTTGCAATGGTCGAGAGTGGTCAGACGAAGCTGATACCAGGCAAATATGCTAGCAGAGTGGGTACAAGAGTTGATCAATAGCTACACTAGAGGCGGAAGGGACTTCAATGGGGGTGTAGTGGATTTTTGTGACTGGATTCAGTGGAGCACCTGGAGGTATTTGTAAAAATCTTAGGACAGGATCTGATAGTATTCCTGGAGTTTGGAGAACAGCACCAGAACATCCTGTTCAAAAAGGCCCAAGACACTGGTAACCCCCAGAGAAGTATAAAGATCCAGTCGCAGTTCAGGGATTAGGATCGCTACTGCCAAAAGGGAGAACTGGGAAGAGGGAAGGGAGAAATCCTGGTCTAACCTTACTAATTTAACACAGATTGCCAAGGAATCCCTGATGCTAATGCGGCTGCTGTGGCCAGTCTGCTATTTCCTTCTAGCCAAAGGAGGTCTTCTAACAGGAGTGGAGAGAGATGGTGTACGCTTCAACTAAGACCCAGGGATTGCAATTGTGAGGGCCTGTACAATTTTTAAGCTGGTTGAGCAAAGCGGTTTGTTGGCACAGTTCCAGATTAGGGGCAGCAAGGCTTCCTCTCAATTTAGGGTGGAACAATGGTGCCCAGCCATTCTAGGGCGCCTACATCTCCACACAAACTTTAGGGTAATCACATAGAACTTGTCAAGTTTCTGTTGGGGGACCAAGGCTTGTATTGATTGGAACAAATATATTTTGGCAAGAGAATCATCTTTAGTGCAACTATCTTACCGAGCCACAAGACCTCAAATTCCGCCCACAATTTATTAAGTGCTGTAATGTAGTGCAGAAGTGGGGTGTAGTTACAGTTGATAAGGTCATTAGGGTTGGAAGGGTTATAGATTCCTAGGTATTTGAGAGATGAAGAGCACCAGTGGAATTTGTAGTCTGACTTGAGGGCAAAAATCGTGTCCTGTGGGATTGCCACCACCATGGATTCTTATTTAGTAGAACTTAATTTGTAATTATATGCTCCTGAGTATGCTCGAAGAACCTCTTGTAGGGTGGGCAGGGAAGTCCTAGGGTCAGTTAGGAACAGGAGGACATCGACCGCGAATAAGCAAATCTGGGGTGTGCATCCCCAATTTGAGTACCAGTAATAGAGGCAGTTGTCCTGATGTTTTCAGCCAAGGGCTCCATTGCCAAAGCAAAAATGAGTGGGCCGCCCTGTTTGGTCCCATTGGTAATTGGAAAGGGAGTTGATAAGAACCTGTTGCTAAGGGCTCTAGCCGAGGAACAGCTGTAATGAGATTGAAACGCTTGAATAAAAAAACACGAAACCCGAACCTGGCAAGGACAGCTGTCCAATAATCCCAATGTATCGTGTTGAATGCCTTTTGGCATCCAATGAGAACAACAGTAGAGTCTGAGCTTGTGTCATATGATTTGACAGTATGTTGAGAATCCATCTCGTGTTATGTGGGTCTTGTCTGCCCAACACAAACCCAACTTGATCCTGGTTGATCAGGCTTAGCAGGTTAGGATTTAACTTGTTTGTAATCAGTTTACCAAGTATTTTTAGGTCAGTGTTTAAGAGCACAATCGGTCTGGAATTTTGCCAGTGAACCGGGACCTTGCCAGGCTTGGGGATAGGGATGATCCTAGCCTCAGGCAGCATTGCTTTAGGGAGGTGGGAGTCCTCTGGCCTTATTTAAAAGGGACTTGATAACTAGGATCAATTCAGCCTGGAAGATGAGGTAGAAACCATTTATGAGCAAATCTGGACCCGAGGGCCTTTTCGCGCTTAAGGGATTTAATGGCTCCTTCAATCTCTTCCTCTGTCCAGACTGAACACAGATCTCTGCTATGTCATGAGCGAGAGAGGGAAGCTTAATAAATTCTAAGAATCCAGCTATGAGAAAGGGCAAAGCGTGGGGCTGGGACTGGTCCATTCTGGGATTGTAGAGTTGTTCATAATAGGAGGCAAATTGGTTGGTATATCCAGCACATCAGAGATACAGGTACCACGGGTGCTGACTAGGGCCTTAATGCAGTTGATTGCATTATTCCCTCTAAGCTTACGGGCCAGGAGTTTACTCTCCCTATTCCCAAGAGTGTAGAGATTCAGATTTAGCCGGGCAATAGCACTGTTAATTTGCAGTAGCGAGATGTTGCTCAATTTCATATGAAGGTCAGCTAGGGTCGCTTTAATAGAGAGGACAGTGGGGTTGAGCTTGTGCTGGTGCTCCAGAGATGCAATCTGGGCTTCATACGATTCTTGCACCTCGATTTGCATGCGTCTAATTCTAACCACAGCTTGTATGGCCACCCCCCTCATGAAAGCTTTTAAAGCGCAACAGTGAGTGTATTCTGAACATCCTCTGGAAAATTATTTATAGATAGGAATTTAATGCTTCTTGCATAACTTGCTTACCCATATCATCTACTAAAATGTAAATCGGCCAGTCTTCAAGGGCAACAGTTCCAAGCACCAAGTTAGTGGGGCATGGTGCCCATGTGATGGGCAAAATAGATACCTTTTGGACCCGTTGGAGAGACCATTGATCTGAGAGGATGGAGAAGGTTTTGTGTACAAAAGAGAAGAACGTGAAGTCCTGCTCCCCTGGGTGTTTTGCTCTCCACACATAGCACAAGTCATGTTCTGCGAGCAACTGGGCAAAGATCAGAGCAAGCAATGAGGGGTAGAGGGTAACTGTTTAGAGGGAGATACACTTATCAATTCTAAGATCAGGGGCCATGTTAAAGTCTCCAATGTAGAAGACCATTCCTCTTCTGATCTGCTGCACAACTTGGAAGATTTGTCTGAAAAAGGGAAGCTGCCTAGAATTAGGTGGTTACAAGGATACCAGAGTCAGAGTCTGCTTACCCAGGGACCCCACCAGGATAAGGTAACGGCCATAATTATTGGCTATCTTGTTCTCCATCTTAAAGAGGTACCCTGCTTTTATCAATATAGCCCCTCCATGGTGTAAGAGTCATTGTGAAATTGGGGGGGTAATGTAGGGAGAAGTGGGTCTCCTGGACCGAGACTATATCGGCTTTGTGTGTAGTATTTTTATTTATTAGAAAATAAATTGCTATGAATAATTTGCAATATGCTATACACATGCAGCAGGTGTAGGCAAACTTTGGCTCTCCAACCTTAGGGGAACTTCAAAATGTCCCTTTTGCCTGACACAACAGATTGAAACAAATTATTATCTACAGCTGCTGCATGTAAGTAAAATATTATTATATATGGTTCTGCTGCATAGGCAAATATATAATGGCATCAATCTATACACACACACACACACACACACACACACACACACACACACACACTTGTGTGGATGATGCTATGCTATTGTTAAATGAAAACAATTATCACCATATCAGGTGGCAACTTCAGTAATTTGTCTTAAAAATAATGTACCTCATGTTTGACTATGACATTTCATGATGTATTTATATTGTACACAGGTAGTGCAATATTGTAAGGCCCCTAGAATGATAGTAAAACAAAAAAAAACAACAGGAATACAAAAAATATTTAACAGATTCTGCCAAACAGGAATCCTAAAGATATTAAAAAGATTCGACTAAACTATAATCTGCAGGAATGGTGGTTGAAAATATTGTGGGAGGCCTACGTTAGGTATGAACAGTAGTAGCCTGCTGACTCTAGCAAAGTTAGTAGCAACAGATTTAACAGGTTTGATATCCCTACACTTAAAGCCCAAGGACCTTCTTTTCAACCCTTGCCTACTGACATTTGCTTGGCACTAAAAAAGGGCATTGATTCTCTTCAGAATATTCCTCCTAGATGTTACTTTCTTATATATGGCTATGTCCTTCATTGAATCGACGGGCAGTTGACTAATCTATGAAAAATGGCTGCGGAAAGTGAATGTCATTCTAAATGACATCAACATAAATTGGTGGAGAAAAAGTAGCCTTAAGGGCATTTTTTCTGATATGCAAGTGCCAAAGAGAACTGTCAGTAGCTCAAACTGATGTTAAGGTTGGTTAGGTACTTAATGCATTTTCAGTCGATATAGCCATTCATTTATATGAGGCATCAATTAGGCGCCTGTCTAGCGCAAAAATATAAAACCACAACAACCAAAGATTTCCCAAAATAGAATAAATGTAAATCGCATACAAGAAAACAAATGATCACTATCAACGTAATATACATTAATATTATTCCTTTCATGGAATCTGAACAAAAAATAAAACACAGAGAAAGAAATTCTGTACTGTATAACTATATAACTTTATGAAAAGGTATAAAACAGAATAATTGCTGACAAAATTGCATTAGCAATAAAAAGAACTAAAAAATACACATAAGTAACTAGAGATATTAACAGGGTCTACGCAGACCTCCAAAATATAAAAACACACATATTTGATGGATCTTTGATGGCAATTCAGTAAGGAACCAGCTTTAGTTATCCACCAGCTTCAGCTGAAGACTTTTATTCAGCCTATGAACCAAGCTGGTTTTCTGGAGACTTTCCTATAGTGCTATCTTCCACATTTTGAACATGATAATGTAGACCAGACGTGCCCAAACCCAGTCCTACCAACAGTTTGCATTTTCAGGATTTCTATAATCATTCATAAGTTTATTTATCTATTTGACTGGATCAGAAATTATCCCACCTGTTTCTACACACAGAAATCTTGAAAACATGACCTGTTGGTAGCTCTTGAGGACTGGGTTTGAACACCTCTAATGTAGACCAATATGGTATCAGCTATAGCTTTGATAAGGTGTTTCTTGTTATATAGACTTTAACAGAGTAAGTGCTTACTCTGCTGTTAATAGATAATTTTACATCCTAACTACTATTTAAAAAAAATAATTACCCACCCACCTCCTATTATTGAGGGTATCTCCTCTGCGACCTCCTTCCAAAGAAACCCCTGATGATATAATGTATAATGTTGGACCTGCTCTCCAACATGTCATTGCTTCAGTCACCCAACATTATAACATTTGAATCACAGTGTAGGTACAAAGTGTTCAAGGACTTTTAAATGTTATTATGTCAATCTGCCTATAAGTGAAGGTATAACACAATGGGTCATAGGCTCTCCATTGTGGTAAGTGTTTCACACAAATGGGTCTATTTATGAAAGGAAGAACAGCCCCTTCTCTGGGGGAAAATGGGTGTTTTCGCCAGAATAAGGGCTACTCCTTCTCTATCAAAGCTTTAGATCTTGCTAAATAAATTATTTTTGGGTTTCTCCAGCAAGGTGAAGCCTATTTAACAGAGCTATAGGTGAAAAATGCTTTATGTATTTAAATAAAGCATGTTTTCATATGTTAACATCAATAAATTATATATTTTAGAAATTATACATTTTTTCCATTTTTACCCCCCAAGTTTTTTCTATTAAGCGGAACTGGGAGCTCGAGTCCAGGCTCTCAATTCCACTGCACATGTGACACTTGCACAGATTCAATTATTATGGCTCAACAAAGTGGTAAGTTAACTCTTAACACCTGGACTGGCAAAGGGACTTTTTGCTCATGGATAGAGTAAATCAAGTCAAAGGCTCATCTGGTGTTATCTGGGGGTTGTCGTCATAGGATAAACTCAACTTGGCCAGGGTGAATCAGCTGAGGGAAGAGGGTTCAGTTTGTTAGATAAAAATTTGGCGTATATTTTCAGGTCAATGCTGAATAAAGAAATTGGCCCGCAATTTGAGCATATCTCATTTACTCTTAAACATTTCAATCCCCATCCCCCACAAAGCTATATGTCTATTTTTAGTTTCTGCCGCTGGTTAGGCACAAGTGATTGATGACATCTATTAGACATGAATACATTATCTGATTTTGCCCCAAACCACTGATTGTTTGTAACTGAAATTAGCTGCCTTTTCCCACATATTGAACTTACAATAAAACAGGTTCCAATATGAAATCCATGTTCAGTCAGCACTAACAGGTCACAGTGATGCCTCAAATGACACGACGGCTTGTACTGAACGGCCACATATCATCCGGTTTGGTTACCTATATGTGTGGACAAATTGGACAGTGATCCTTTCATTTGGCTCCTGGGCTGAACAGCAACATGGAAACATGTTTGGCCAGCTTAACTATCTCTTACAACTTATCTGTGCACAAAAACATTTCAATACACCCTTTTGTCAGTTTAGTGTGCCAGTGTTTACTAAGCAAATTCTTAGCAAGTTCTGTTTGCATCTGTGTTGCACATCCACCGGAAAAGTTTACACACAGAATTATTAGTGGCTGTGAGAGTGATTATTTAAGGTGTCCACATTTTTTTAATAAAATCCACCAGCATTTTGTTATGCTGCACTTGCGTGAAGAAAAGAATCCACCCAAATATTTCGCTTAATCTAAATGTATGTTTTTGTAAATATGAATAGAACACATAAAATTATAAACTGCTAGTCCATGTTGGCCGTTCAGATGAATAATAAATAGATGTAAATATTTTACTTTGTGCTATCAATTCATGACGCAGCTATTTTTATTTAGTTCTACCTTTATGTTCAGACTCTAAGAATTATCCAGAAGTCAAACACAGTGATAATGCTGTCACTGGGAGACAGTTCTAATCCTGGGTTCAAATAGTTATCAGTCATATGGCGCCCTAGGCATTTTTTTAACAAAATCGTCGCCCCCTCCCCCCCGCAAAAATCGGCACCCTCCTCCCTCCTCCGCCCTCACCCCGTCTTTCCTTACCTTGTCTCACCACCGCCGCCTCTCTGCTCCGTCTCCTCCCCTCCACTCACTGACACTAGTGAGTGGAGTGGAGGGGAGGAGACGGAGCAGAGAGGCGGCGGTGGTGAGCAATAGCCTCTTCCCCCCTCCCCATGCATCTGAATGCTGTGCGGCGGCCGTGACAGGTATGGTCAGCGGTCGCCGCACAGTTTTAAAATTAATTTCCAATTCTGTGGCGCCCTCCAGAGCCCGGCGCCCTAGGCAAGTGCCTAACCTTGCCTAATGGGAGCGCCGGGCCTGCCTATACAACTTACGAGGAGGAGTTCAAGCAGCTCAATCCTTTTGAGCTTCTTGAGGGTATTAATACGGGGGACACCGACAGACCTGTGTCACAACCTCAGGCTGGTGAGTACATTATAATGGTGCAAATGTTTATTTTTTATGTTAAAACAGTTATCCTGCAGCATGAGAAAGTTGTTTCTGCACATTACAAACAGAAGTCTGAACACTTTTAAATGTTTTTTTTCCTGCTGAATGTTTTTAGTACAAGATAAAATATTAATCGAAATTGTTTAACATTTTTGTCCTCACAGCCTCCTCCCAAAAGCAGACACCACCAGCGCAAGAGGCGTCACCACCACCAGCGCCAGCAGCAGCACTCGCTAACCAGGAAGAGGATGACTCTTTACAAGGTAAATCCACCTATGTTGTAGTGCGTCTGGGGAATTTCTATTAATCATTTGCCTGTAAAAAAAATCATCTGTAACTGCATTTGGCCAGATATTGGTCATTAAAGGTGGTTTTTACAATTCTAAGGAACATCACAAGGCACCAGGGAGCTGACACCTGAAAGAGACAGTGCAGACATTGAGTAAGCTTTTTCACAGTTTCGTTATCGCAATGTCATGGTAAGTAATGTTGGTGTTATCAACATCGATATTTAGTACTCAACTCGAGTCATAGGACTTCATATTCTTACAGCCCATCAGCACATTAGCATAGGTTGCGGAGACTGTGTGGGCTGCAAGTCCCCTACTTCTACACCCACCCACCCAACCTCAACCAGCTCCTGTGTACAATTTAGCTGGATCCATTCAGTATTTCAGTAGGGTTCAGGAAAATTTGATCCAATTACCCCAGACTCCCTGAGAGGGATTCAGCGACAGCTGATTAAAGGATTCAGCTGCCTGCGGAATATGCAGGATAATCAGCAGAGTATGAGCACTTCTTTGGAAAGGTTTGATGCCAGCCTTATTCAGTTGAGCACTGGGCTAAGTAATTTGACAGGGGCTGTGGGCAAACTCCAAAAAAACAAACCCATGTGGCCTGCTCAGCCTAAGAGGAGCCTGGTGCTATGGATGTTCCTCTCTCCCTGCCGGTGCTGACTCCAAAATAAGATGCTGCTCAAAAACAACCAAGAAGACTGTTCCAAACATTTTCAAGCAGTCTCAGAGTAATGGGCATTGGGCTCCTGTTTTATAGTACTCATTAGCCTGCTTAGACAATTGGGTGATGTGTTTGCTAATTTAGCCTAAAAAATGCAGCTTCTTGTAGTGCAGTGATGGCTAACCTGTGACACTCCAGGTGTTGTGAAACTACAAGTCCCAGCATGCTTTGCCAGTAGATAACTAGGTGATAGCTGGCAAAGCATGCTGGGTTTTGTAGTTTCACAACACCTGGAGTGTCACAGGTTAGCCAACACTGTTGTAGTGCATCAAAAATGTAATTGAAATGGTGACCCTTTCTGGAAATAATGATAGAAGTGTATAAGTGTTGCCACATCATTCAAATATAATTATTGGCCCACTGGTGATGAAATATTAAAAAAAAATTATAAAAAAAACCCTACGTATATTCTAGAATTTAATTTGGCCCACTAATTTATTTATAAAATAAATTGTCCGCTGTAAGAGAATTCCAAATAATTTTTGCCCGTCTACAACAAAAAATATGTGCTTTTAAAACTTGCAATATGCCTCTTGTTGTATTTTGGCAATCTCGCCTATAGAAAGTAGCTTGTTATATCTGGTGAACTTGAAATCAAATTCGGGCGAGTTTGCAAAATCGCAGCTTCATATATTTAGCGATTTGTATAGCTAGAGTGGGAAAAAATTGGGGCCGCGATTTGTAGCGATTTTGAGAGTGGCGATTTCTAAGGAAACACATCTCCGGCGATTTTACATCAAATCGCTAGTTAATAAATAGTTGATTTTGAACTCGCCCGAGAAAATTGTTGGAAATTTAAAATCACAGTTTGATACATTTACTGCCTGGTCTTTAGGAGAAGTAGTATATTTTTAGTATTATTTTTGGTTGTGTTTTATTGTGATTTTTTTGGTGTATTTAATAATCTGTAATGTCTTAATAAGTATATAAAATTTTATATGTGCAACCTAGGTAGTTTTGAGTATAATTCTGCCATATTCTACAGTATTATTTTTTTATATATTAATTTTATTTATGTTTTGGCGCCCCTGATTGTTTATATTTATTTTGTTTTTCTACTCCTTATAGGGGAGCAACAAAAAAATAAAACAAAAAATAATAATAATAAAAAAAAGTAGAAATAATAACATAAAGATAATTAAATATAGAAATATTAGCACCCCAACTTAGCGCCTAGGAATTTAAAATGTGTTTTTTACCTTTGCCCTCACAGGAAAATGATTTAATTCATTCCAATTAACTCTGAACACAACATGTGAAAGAGTAGAGTTAGTACTCCATCCCAAAGTCCAGTCCATATTTGTCAAATCCCAGGCAGCTTTACAGTTTACAGTACTTGTGATACATGTGCTCTAGCTATGACAGTATATATAGCAATTAGCAGGATTCTCCAAGAGCAGAGGAGACAACTTGTGACTTCCTGCAGTTTTTGGAGAGAGACACTAAAAGGCTGTGGAGGAGACAAAGCTATGTCTAAGCAAATTTGCAGGTACAAATATATATTGATCATTTCAGTATCAGGATATAGATGGTTAATTTTGTGTGTTTTATTTTTGCATATTCTATATTTATTGGGGTGGAAGTGGAGAGATCCAAGATGATGGGGCTGAGGGGGTGTATTGGCAGAGAGAACCAGTGGGGGGGATTGCTAGTCGGGAGAATCATCATGGAGTGGTGCCCATTGGGCGCCCATTGTGTTGCATATTAGTTTAAGGTAGGTCAATGGTAATATTTATTTAATACTGATGTGGTTTTGGAGCAAATAATTGAATGTGAGCCTGAGCTTGGGGAGATAAAAGGCTATTTATTAAATTAATACTAACTAATGGGAGTTGGGATTTATTTATTTATTTTAATTTATTTTAATTTAATGTCCTGACTGGTTTGACAGAAATAGGTCTATTTATTAAATGTGAATGTTAAAAATATAATGTTGGGGATGATTGCAGGGAGGGAGGCCTGTTTATTAACCATAGCTGTTTTTTTTATTTAATATTGGGGCTGGTTAGGGCCAGGGAGCCTACGCTTTCTATATTTAATGTACCTATCCTTTTTCCATAAAGGACCCCTTCATTCCAGGATCCAGACAAACAGTTATTGAGCTTTACACACCAGCAGCAGGCAGTGAAAGCTTCAAAAATAGATAGGACAGAACAGGACGGTCTGCCAACTGTCTTGATCCTGTTATGACTGCCTATGTTTTGTACCTGGCAGCAGTACCTATAATCCACCAGAGGTGCTGCTGTTCTGCTCCTGAACTCTGCAACATGCCTGAAGGAGTTAATATCCTTGCCTGATGCCTAATTAGAACTGCACCTGTCACACTGCTTCAAATACCTGCCTCAAGCTGTGCTCTGTGCAGTTCATACGTTTATTCCTGGCTGCTGCTGCCCTGTTCCTGTGTTTGCTCCATTGCTTGATCTTCTGTTGTGACCCTCGGCTTGATTCCTCATTTGCCTGTTGCCCTGACCTCTGGCTCGACTTCTGGACCTCGCATATTCGATTGTGACCTTGATCTCTGCCTGTCTATTTGGATTTTGTTTATCTGATCTCTGCTTGATCCCTGGCCTCTGTCTGCTTCCCTGGACAGCCTTGGGCCTTCTGGACTGGGGAAAACTTATAATACCTGTTCCTGCCATTTTACTATAGAGTCTCTTTTGGAACCTGTGGATTTGAGTTATCTTTGTTTATCTATTTTCCTGAATAAAGACATTTTGCTTTATACTTCTATTGCTCTTCGTGACTGCACTAGGAATCATAACAGATACTGGTAAGTTCTGGTTTCATATATCTATCCCAATCATCCAGGACTTTATCTAAACTACAAAGACAGGTGAGAGGTATATGCTGCTTCTCACTGCCCTGCTCATGCAGGGAAATCTGTGTCCACCTAACAGTAGTGTATTTAAAGTGGATGGAAAGCGATTGGAAAGCAGCCTTGCACTGGTTAACTGATAATCACGCCCCTTGTATGCTTAACGTGCCCACTCTGGTAAAAACCTCTCCAGAAATCCTTGGTTTGCCCCTGCCATGCTTCCCATGTGGTTTGTCAGCAGGACAGAAGAATTACTGCCTGGGTCACCTGACTGGGCCAGTAGGAAAGATTCATTAATTAAGTGGCAGAAGGAAAGATTCACGGCCTTGGTCAGGGTTGGACTGGGTCACTGGGGGGCCAGGCTATCCTCCGGTAGGCCCTGACCCTGATCGCTCCCCTCTTCATTTGGGGGAGCGGGTAACTTTAAAAAATTTTTTAAAAAAAAATAAATAAAATACTCGCGTGACCGCAGCCCTCCCCGACTCCTCTCTGCTCTGTTCTCACTGAATGTTAGGCGTGACGTCATCAGTGAGGAGCAGCGCAGAGAGGAGTCACCAAGAAGAGAGAAGACCGAAGACAGAAGAAGAGAAGAAAAAGCAGATAGAGAAAATAAGTGCAAGAACGGAAACAAGGGGAGTAAAGGCAGCATGGCAGAGAGTGAGAAGGGGCAAAGGCAGCATGGCAGCGAGTGAAGGGGCAAAGGCAGCATGGCAGAGAGTGAGAAGGGGCAAAGGCAGAATGACAGAGAGTGAGAAGAGGCAAAGGCAGCATGACAGAAAGTGACGGTTGCGGGAAATAGGTATATTTATTATACGTAGATGCTATTAATTTATTGCTGAGGCTGTCTGAATGAGGGAAATAGGTTTATTTATTAAATGGGAATACTATTATTTTAGTGTTGGGGCTGGAGGAAGGCCTACTTATTAATTGTGGGTCCTATTGATTTCATGCCAGGGCTGGTTGGAATTTTCTAAATGTACCCATTTTTTTGTCCAAATAGGGCCTCCATCATTCCAGGATCCAGACAAGCCACAACTAAAGAAACCAGCAGCCACAGGTGGTGAAAGTGACAAGAACAGGTAGGACAGTCTGTCATATGTTCTGAGTCTAGTGGGACAATCCCGATTTTTGGTGACTGTTCTGCACCCATTTTTTTTTCTGAATAGGGCCTTCATCATTCCAGTATCCAGACAAGCCGCAACTAAAGAAACCAGCAGCCACAGGTGGTGAAAGTGACAAGAACAGGTAGGACAGTCTGTCATATGTTCTGAGTCTAGTGGGACAATCCCGATTTTTGGTGACTGTTTGTTGACTATTGCATTTCCTCAGTGGGACCTTCATTCCCCAGTCCAAAACTGGGTACATGATAAGCTTGAAAAATGATTGTCTGCCCTGCCAAACATAATTCCCCAATGATGTACATATTGATAGTTGTGCGATTGAACCTTCATCTAATCATAATTGTGAAGTGTAAACTGTAAGTTTTCAGTCATTGCTATTTAATGTTTATAATAATTCCACAGGAAAATTCCAAATACCTTCATATTTAAAGTGCAGTGTGTAAATGCTCTACATTGGAATCCTTAATTTCAATGAGTAAAATAGAAAGGATGGTGCGCCAGTTCTTTGCTTCGCTCAAACAATTTTCAAAAATCTAACAAAAGCGTTTTGGACAAATGCCCAAGTCACTCAATACTAATTTCTCCAATTGAAATCCATTATATTTGAGCACATCCTGTCATCCAGGAGCATTATAAGTACTCATTATAAGCTGTGACCTGTAAAAGCCCAGTGATTTCCAGATGTGAAAAACGCTAAAAAAATAGACGAGTTATTCTAAACCTTGAAATGTTGACTTACAAAAAATGCCAGTTTGACAACACCCTTACACTGAAGAGCTTTAATTCTCTTAAATTACCTACATTTTTCTTTTAGTACATTAATATACAAAGTTCCTATTTAAATTGAATTACACATGTAATGATGATCAGCACAGTCTGTGAACAATGTACATTGGTCTCAATTTGCTTTTCAAACAAATGTTTAATTCAATGAACAAATGTTATACAAATTTTGCCAAATTCATTTGTAGCAAAATAAATCTTCATAGTTTAGGTTCCTTTTGCTACACCTGCCAACTGATCTTCTGTTGTCCATTATTCTTCAGACTACTTGCACAGTGCTGACTTAAAGGGAAATCAATTAACGAATCACTTCACTTCACATTTCTAGCAGCCTGTTTATGTAGGCACCTCGGGACATTCCACAAAGTTAATAAAAAATATAAACATCAATAGCTTTTTGTAAATAAGCAAACAAAAAGAGGTTTTAACAATTATGTGCGAAATGTTTCCTGCATTAGAAGAGAAGCAGAGGAATCTAGGCACTGAGGAACATCAGTGTTTGCATGTTATGAAATTCAATTCCCCTGAATGCACCAAAGCAAGGTTATATTTTCCTAAGCAACAATACATAAAGCAAAACACCCCCCTTTTATGATTCTTATTGAAGTGACATTGAATAATGTTTGCAAATAACCTGGATAAAACATGATAAGTGAACTGTAAATGCAGACATCTATACAGGCGTAATCACACATAAGAGTTACACAAGCAAATTAAGTATTTATATTGTACAGTTTTATTATGGAGTCCCCATCAATCAGACTGCACAATGTATTAAAAATATTTTTGTAAATTTCTAGGGCAATTGTCACCATATGTCCACTGTCTAAGCTTAGTAATAAAATAAATAATGATATTGTCTCTCTAATGTAATTTGAAGTTTTTTTATGTTGTGTAAGAAAGAACATTTTAAACTTTGAAAACATTTCCATCTTCCCGTGTAATGGTAATACATCTGTGTAAGTATAGAGGATTAGTTTTATTGTGGTTTGACTTGGAAAATTGTTTTACCCAGCCATTTGAATTTTCTAATTTCAGATTACTTCTGAAACATAAAGTATATTCCAAATCATGTTGCTTCAGAAACTGTGATTCAGTACAACTTGCTGGGTCTATACCCTGGACCTGACTTCATTGCTATTTTAATATCGGCGTTGTGATTGGTGATAATGTGAATGTCGCCGATCACACTATCCACATTGTCAACCTGTCAGCACAATGAAATTGCCGGCATTTAGCGTGCCGACATGATCACGTCGGCAGGTTAAGTGTCAATATATACTATATAATGCAAGTAACAAAGAATTTTTCTAGTAAGCACAACATCAAAGGGGAGATTTTCTCTGCTCCTGCATGCAGTGGTTTTGCATTATATGATCTTGCTCCATTAAGAAATGGACAATTATTCACATAAGAAGAAGTTTCTTCTACTTGGAGACTATGTGGATTGCTATTTAGTGAAGGATAATTGTGTGATTACATACTACATTATATTAATGCTTTGTTTTCTTTGTGAGTAATACCATTGGATGCAAAAATTCTTCAAGTTAGAAGACCTCCAATGACAAATAAACATCTCTATATATAAGAACGCCTATGTAAGTATATACTTGTGTTCATCTTGATATTTTTTTAATTTAGTGGAATCCTATTATATATTGACTTCACCATTTTACTATTATTTTCTCATAAGTGTCGATATTTCCAGTGTCTGAATTAGGTACCTTAGCCTATTTATGACCCACTGCAAAATTTCTACATAAATTATTATTCCTTATTGTAATTTTTGCAGCAAAAAATGAATAAGCTTTGTTTCTAATTATCAACAAGTCATGTTGAGATAAAGCATCTTATAAGCAGCTGTCCCAGTGATGGCTATGTAGTAGTGACAATTCAATACTGACCCAGAGTATTTAGTTTAGTTGGAGGAGGGAGGGAGCATTAAGCCTGCCTATTATATATTGACTGGACTGTGCCTAGAGGAGCGCTATGATTACACCTATTATATATTTCTATAAGAAGGAAGACATAGCAGAGAATCAGGAAAAAAAAAGACAGACGGGAAGGTAATTACATTACCTACAAAATAACAGAGGAAGAGGTGGATGGAGAGAACAAGGAGGAGAGGGGGCTGGTGAAAATGGGGGAGAGGGGCCTGGAAAGAACAGGGGGAGGATAATGGAGCAAATGGGGGAGAGTGGGCTGTAGAAAACATGGTGAAAAGGGGCTGGAGAAAACTGGTGTGTGGGTTAGAACAAACAAAGGAATGCAGAGGAGGATGGAGAAAATGAAGAAGATTGAATAAAAAAAATGGGGGGGGAGAGGAGGATGGAGAAAATGGGCTAAGATAGGACTGAAGAAAACATGGTGGAGACAGGGCTGGAGAAAACAGGATGAAGAGGAGACTGAAGCAAATAGGAGAGAGGTGGCTGGAAAAAACAGTGGGGAGAGGGGACTGTAGTAAACATGGTGGAAAGGGGCCTAGAGACAACAGGAGGGTGGTGGAGAAAATGGGGGACAGGGGACTTGAGAGAAGAGGGGAAAGGAAGATGGAGAACACAGGGGGAGAGGTGACTGGAGAAAATAGAAGTTTTGAGGGGACTGGAGAGCATACGGGAGGGAAATAGATCTACATAATAAATGTTTATGCTATTAATTTAATGCTAGGGCTGTATAGGGGGAACATTGACATATTTATTAAATGAGAAAGCTATCAATTATTTTTTTTTTTTTGCTGATTGGGTGGAAGGAGGCCTGTATATAAAATGAAAAAAGCTATTGATTTAATGTACACTGGTTGAAGGGGAGGGAGGTCTAGATTGTTCAACTTTCCAGGAGGTGAATAATAACAATCTCTATTACAATCAGGACTCCAAAATTCCAGGATCCAGGCCAGGCATCAACTCAGCTTAACACATTAGCAGCAACACCAGGTAGTATAAACTACCAGAACAGGTAGCAGAGTACAGCACAATGTTGAAGAATAGTCTTGCATTTGTAGAGGGCTAATCATGTCACCACTAAGATGCAAGGGAGGGGAGGCACCAGAGTTCTCTCTTGCCCATGGGCTCTAAAACATCTAGTTATGGCTCTATGTGTAGCCCAGTGTTTTTCTTTAGCACCATGCTTGCTTTCGAAAAAAGAGACAGGACAATTGATCACCATGTTCAGAGGCATCTGCTACCACCAAAGAGGCATATGACACACTGATGCAAGTATTAGACTATGACATGTCGAATATGGATTAAAAGTATAAACATTAAATATGTGTAGTGGATATACAAAGAAGAATTGCTGGAATAAATATACATTTTAGTTAATTTATGGTTTAGGGCAAAGTTAAGATACTTGTAGGTTGAAGTCCTATGTGGAGTCCCGTGCTGGGTACATGTATTTTGTGGTTTCTCTTATTGGCAGATATATATTGAGGTCCCAGAACAATATCATACTAACACTTGTAGTCCCAAAAAAAGTCACACTGAGACCCAAAACTGAGTTCCAGCTAACAAAAAGAGCATACAGTTTACATTACACTGTATAAAATTATTATTAAAATAATGTTTTCATTATAAAGAATATTTAAAATGTACAAGATAACAAAAAGGCAATTGTGTTTTTCATTTACTTGACACTCGTTTTATGTGTTACCAAGATTTTATTTACAGTAGATGTCCACTTGGGTCTGGAGGTTGGTTTGTAAAATTCCTGTCTTCCCCTGACTTATACAACAGTGTGACTCCTTCCCCTGGGACATCAAACATTAACATTACAGGGTAGTCCTTCCTCACTTTCTCTCCAAGCACCAGACTGAAGAGCTTACATAGAGTCTAACAGTCTGACACATTACACTAAAGAGTGGCACCTGAACACACATCAATGGCACTCGTATAATACGCTGCCACCTTTTATTTAATACAGAGTGTCCGACTTCTTTGCTGTCTAATACTTCTAGCTAGAAGAGTTTTCGGTGGCTCCATAATGGAATTAAGAAAATCCCATCTGGTTGCTTATCTATTAGTAAGTGAGAGAGGGAGTATCTGTAATCCCACCACACATATACACACACAAACATAAACACATACACTGGGAACAAACTCGTCTAAAGTAATTGCATTTAATTTTTTTTTATTAATGTGATTCTATTATAACTAAATCCTGCAGATAAAGTTTTTTTAAAAAAAAAAACATTAAAATGGTGTGTAATCAGTAGCTATTGAAATAATAAGCCAATATATTCAACATTACTTTCTTCTGTGAAATAAGGTAAGACAAATACTGAGAGAGAAAACAACTGAAGTGATGGAAATGGGATTTAAGAAAAGATTGAGCTGTGTGAATCAAGTCTATCAGACAGCAATAACAATCTACAGTGAAAAGCTGCTATTTGATGTTAACAGATGACAGTGAAATTGGTAATGATCCTCACTGTATTTCATTCAGTTGAATTGTGGATACAATCTGTCATCAAATGTGATTCCTGGCTTTATAAATAATACTGCAGCTACAGAACAAGAAGTTGGATGCGTAGAGTTGCTAAACAGTTGTGTGAATTTAGTTAAATGACCGCTAAACTAAACTGTTACAGTCTATCAAACCATAACACATAGGATAGGGGTTATATTGGCAAAACAAATTTTATAGGTGGACTTGAACATTCTGCTGGAAAATCATCATTTACCCCATGAGAAATGGTAGTAAGGTGTTTAAAAAACGTGAGGCCTTGACTCGAGTCAAGTAGGAGAGTTTCATTATGTGTAGCTGTCTTCTTACTTTGATATTGGCAAACAGGGGCGGGCTGGGCCGGGGGGCAGGGGAGCATCGGTGAATGCACGTTTTCTTTAATATTTACCTGCATCACAAAACAAGCGATGGGGCCGTGACAGCGCATCAATGACGCGGCCGCATCGCCTGTCATGTGATGCGGCCGCCTGTGCGCCCCCCGGCTGACATTCGCCAGCCCCGCCTGTTGACAAAGCCCTTTTTGTAAAACAGATGACTTGCAAGTATTTATCCTAGCAAAATCTCACTGATTATTCAACAGTTATAAGCATCCATTTACTAAGTTGAAATTGATTGGCACTGGCACAAAGCTATCTCAACTCAGTTATATATTTGAGTATATTTACAGTTTTAAACACTTACTTATAGAAATGCATTTATTTCATGTATGTCCCACTTTAATAAAATATTTCTCTTGACTCGACCTGCTATTAGACTAGTTTTGAGGAAACATATATGAATCATGTCTGTTTTATTTTTACCTTTGTACAAGTGCTAACTTTCATTTACCACAACTTATAACTGTGCCCAACACTAAATCCTTACAGTGGGTGCATCTGCATCAGAATAATGACTACCACCGCTTACAGTAATTATGGTGGACATGGGAGTACTTATTTGGTACATTACACCCATGTGCAGACAGCGATTAAGAGAAATTCTCTCAACATTTGGTTAATTGAATTATAGGAAATGATTGATTCAGATGTAAGTATGTGTATTTCTATGAATTTTATGTATTTTGGATGTTATATATCATTACATCTATACACCAGCACAGCATGAGTACAGCCGGATCTCAGGCCAACATGGAGCGGTCGCAAAAAACACAATAGTAAAAGGCGATGATCATTTTATCATGATGTACAGGTATATTTTTAAGACCTATTTTCACTTTTTCTAACTATACTTTACCATTTTACTATTATTTTCTCATTTTTTTCTATGTGGATATATTGAATGGTGGATATTAAAAGACTGTCTAAGGACCCATTTGTATAGAGGAGACAGTGTCCCTCAGGACCAGAAATAAATGTTTGCAAGAAACACAAAATAACCCGGAAATGAGGGATGGACAATTACTGTGTTATTTGAGTGGTTCACCACCATAAGGTTGAATACATGTTGTTACCGGTGGCAATCGAATGAATTGATTACCACAATTGAAACATTATAACTACAAAAAAACCCGATGGCACAAGAACATGAAGTAAATACAAGCAGACTATGCGTTACAGCATTTAGCCTGTAGGGTCCAGACATTGCCGCTTTAAATTACCATTCATCTAAGTCGCTCACACATCACACTGAAGTGCCGGAGAGCTGTCCACTCGGAATCACTGCCTCTCAGTCTGCGGTGCCATCGGACATCTGCCTCTTCGTCTTTCAGGTAAGTCTGCTTGTATTTACTTAATTGTTGGAATCGTAAACTGGAGTATTGGTATTACATTTTAAACCCAGAGTTCTTGGATATCTTACACATTATTTTATTGTTACCATATTGTTTCACCATGCAATAATCTGATTGTCTACAAGTTCAAAAGTTTATTATTCTAGGCAGTCATCGAAGTGGGCTGGTATACGGTGGTATGCCCTACCATCACGTCTCCTTCTGCCTTCATTGTAAAACTATAAATTTTACATAACACCATTTCAACATTTCCATACCACCACTTGTAAATTTCCACTTCAATCACTGATTATAGCAGAATCATTGACTGCATCTGTTTCCATATTAAAACATTGTATTGAGAGATTGTCAGTAGCACACCACTGCCATGATAGGTTAATACACTGATTGAGATTCTGATTTCAGCGCTGGGTACAAGTATTCTACTTAATTAAAGCCCTTGTCTGGCGATACAAGTACTACTGCTGTAATTCTATCGCTCTCGCCATCTTAGGACAAGAAAAAATGCTTTATTATTAAAATATACATTTTTTTTTTTTTTTTAACTTTACTATTTTTTTTTTATTGATTCTGGTCCTGAAGCCAAGTCAGCTAAAGCATGTGGAGAAGCCCAGAGTGACCTGGTGATGTGTAAGAGTACCCTTACTGCTGCCAGCCTATATCGTCAGAGAGCTGAGCATTATGTAGTCGCCCTGGTGAACATGTATTAATATAAATTGTACGTCCGAACATTTTCTATCACTGTAATAGGAAGTCTTCACAATCACAAGGTCTTTATAAATAGACCCTGCAGTGTGAGAAATCAATGTCAGTCCAGAGTATTCTTTGCTGCAAAATAAAAAGCAAAGAAACACCACAGTACAACTAAGAAAGGTATTCATTATATCACTTCACTAGATTGGAACTGAAACAAAGTTGAACTCTGAGGAGGTCAGCTACAACTCACCATGCAGAGAATGATTATTAATTCAAGAAAACTGCAGATCATTGTATCATTATCTAATGTTACAGAGAACTGTTGCTATCATTAATGCTACAGATTCTTGTGGGATCAGTATTTACATACACTGTGGTGTTATACAGAATCCTACATTTCCTTTTTGCAGAATTATAAAGCACCTGTTGAAATTGGTTAACAATCACTTGTGCCAAATATTAGAGCAGTTGCCTATAAAATGAATCTACAGTGGCAGTAAAAGCAAGATGTTCTGCCAAAAGTACATATCTGTTCAGTAAAATGTACAATTAAAGGAGTCAAATTATTTCAGCCTATTCAAAATAACATCCTGTTTTCATTATCAAAATTACAGGGTCCTTAAGAGGTTCACAACCGGGCAAGGAAAAAGCAATAAAGAAAAAAAGTAGTTATATATTTTGTTCCATTTCCTTAATGACTGCCAATTGAAATGCTTGCCCAAGGAAAAGCATTACATAGACATCTGGGTAGTTTATGGTAATGCAATGCAACATCAAAAGCTGACACCTACCATACCTACCAATCTACCAGCTCACCCGTTCAGCGTGAAATTATAATAAAAGAATATATGTGCTATTTAAATTTGCTTGACAAATAGGTAAATCAGAATTAATCCTTTTTTTATCTGATAATCCCATGTTTCTCTATGAAGCTATTTTAAAAATGGATGGACCGCAGAACATTCTATTATAAACTGGAATTGGAGCCACTATTTTCTCAGCAGGCAGGTGTTATGACTGCCTTTGTTTTGTATCTGGCAGCAGTACCTATAATCCATCAGAGGTGCTGCTGCTGTCCTGCTCCTGAACTCTGCAACATGCCGGAAGGAGTTAATCTCCTTGTCTGATGCTAATTAGAACTGCACCTGTTGCACTGCTTTAATACCTGCCTCTAGCTGTGCTCTGAGCAGTTCATCCATTTGTTCCTGGCTGCTGCTAACCTGCTCCTGTGCTATTTGGTATATACCTGCTGGACTTAACTTCTGTGTATGACCCCTGCCTGTACCTTGGACCTTGCCTGCTTGCCTGAGACCCAGAATCATTTGCCTGTACCTTGGACCATGCTGTTTTGCCTGTTGCCCTGACCTTTTGGACAGACTTCTGGACCTCGCCTATTTGCTTGATCTCTGCCTGGCTATTTGGATTTGTTTGTCTGGTCTCTATTTGATCCCTGGACTCTGTCTGCTTTCCTGGACAGCATTGTGCCTTCTGGACTGGGGTAAACTTATTATACTTGTTCCTGCCATTTTACTATACAGTCTCTTTTGGAACCTGTTATCCGTGGATTTGAGTTATCTTTGTTAATATATTTACCTGAATAAAAACACTTTGCATTACACTTCTGTTGCACTTTGTGAATGCACTGGGATTCATAACATGATGAACTGCCATACAATCTGGGCCTGCTGATTGCACGCCCTCTGCCTTAGTCCTGGAATTCCTAGTGTTGTTGCATTAAACTCTGTGTTTGGCTATTAGACATGTCTGTAAATCCACAATTAAAAATGCTGCAAATGGACGTTGTTCAGCTCCGTTACCAAATCATACAACTATCCACTTTACTCCAAGAACTGCTTAAAACTCTTCCTGCTGCTGTGATAAGTAATTTCAACACTAATTCTGATTTTAAAGCAACAAACTCCTCTAATGAAAGCATTCAGACTGCAGAGAATCCTCCCAGAACTTTTTTTGACATTGGTGCTGCATCTATGGTATTGCCAGTGGTCCCTACCATTAGGGATTCAAAACGACCAAGCTACCTGCGTCCCCCTCTCACTGAGGAGGAACAATGGTGCAGAAAGATTGGTAAACTATGCTTTCCTGGACAGCCTTGTGCCTTCTGGACTGGGGTAAACTTATTATACTTGTTCCTGCCATTTTACTATACAGTCTCTTTTGGAACCTGTAATCCGTGGATTTGAGTTATCTTTGTTAATATATTTACCTGAATAAAGCCACTTTGCCTTACACTTCCGTTGCACTTTGTGAATGCACTGGGATTCATAACAGCAGGAAATCCCCAGACTCTTAAAAAAAGTGGATAATCCTGGCTATCTAGCTATTGATAGCCATGAATCAGTGGCGAAACTAAACACCTTCTGGGAACAAATACAATTTGAAATAAAATAAAACCGCCATACCAGATTAACCTACCATATGGCCTCTATGGAATAAATATAATCAGTGGTGGAACTACCATTGGTGCCACAGGTGCCATGCACCGGTGCCCATGGAAATAATGAGGCCTGCTGAGGCATGGCAAATACAGAGGGTCCGGGGCTCAGGTTCCCTCCACCCCACCTCCCTGCACCGGGGGCCCACAGCTCGCTAGTTCCACCTCTAATATAATAGCAATTAAGCAGCGTGCAACATCTATATAGAAATCCCATATGAGCAAAAAAAAATTAAGCAGACAAATTTTAAACTGATTTGCAATTTATATATACATTTACATCAATTCAGCGTTTTCCCCTACCTTACTGGGGCAAATTGCCGAAGGGTACAAAATCTAACTCTAGTTAATTACTTTAAAACACTGCAGTCATCCTCAGCACTAAACTAGCTCCAACCTCTCCATCATGGAATAAATCAGATGTGTATCACAATAAAGAGGGCCCCGTGGCCCTTGCCACCAAATCAGACACTGCCACTATTCTCTCAGCAATGAGAAATATTAAACAGGCCATTAAAGAAGAAAATATATAGAAAAAATAGGGAAGTGCTAATCCACCTGTAACATTTATTTATTACAAAAGTAAACAGTATAAAACATTAGTTAAACACACAATTGTGTGTAAACATTACACAACTGACTAAACCTCCTGGAATAATTAGTATTTTAAAACCAGAAATCAGAATAAAGCTGATTATGATAAATCACCAAATAAGCAAACTGCATAAGTACAATCTTATGATGTGAATAAACAGTAACGTTATATCAATAATTGACCGTCGCTATTAATTCTAGGGATGTGCACCGGCGACTTTTGAGGTCTCGTGTTTTGTGTTTTGGATCCGGATTTTCGTTATTTTTGAGGTTCGGATTTGTCTCGCAAAACACTTGACGAAAGGTCTCGGTTCGGATTTAAGGTATTGGATTCGGATTTTTTTTGAAAAAAACATAAAAAGTTTAAAAATCAAGTTTTTGGGCTTATTTTCACTCCTAGGCTATTATTAACCTCAATAACATTCAATAACAAGCATTTCCACTAATTTACAGTGTATTCTGAACACCTCACAATATAGTTATTAGTCCAAAACGTTGCAACAAGGTATCTTTCTGGACTGCGTAGAGGAGTGGGTCACCACAATATCTTAAAAACCCTGAACTTTTATGATTCACACCAATAATTGTACCTGGACTGCGTAGAGGAGTGGGTCACCACAATATATATTAAAAACCCTGAACTTTTATGAATCGCACCAATAATTGTACCTGGACTGCGTAGAGGAGTGGGTCACCACAATATATTAAAAACCCTGAACTTTTATGATTCGCACCAATAATTGTACCTGGACTGCGTAGAGGAGTGGGTCACCACAATATATTAAAAACCCTGAACTTTTATGATTCGCACCAATAATTGTACCTGGACTGCGTAGAGGAGTGGGTCACCACAATATATTAAAAACCCTGAACTTTTATGATTCGCACCAATAATTGTACCTGGACTGTGTAGAGGAGTGGGTCACCACAATATATATTAAAAACCCTGAACTTTTATGAATCGCACCAATAAATGTACCTGGACTGCGTAGAGGAGTGGGTCACCACAATATATATTAAAAACCCTGAACTTTTATGAATCGCACCAATAAATGTACCTGGACTGCGTAGAGGAGTGGGTCACCACAATATATATTAAAAACCCTGAACTTTTATGAATCGCACCAATAAATGTATCTGGACTGCGTAGAGGAGTGGGCACTGGGCACCACAATAAAATATATAAAAAACCTTCAACAGATCTGCATTACACTACACATACGGCTGCTCCTCCATCCTCTCCATCATATACATGTTGGAGTTTTAGCGTGTGACAACCTCTTGTTTTTGATAATGTCAGTGCATTTGGAATATTTTTCAATTTGCCCCACACCACTGAATGTACTTTATCTATGATACGCATCTATCTATCTTGACTGCGTAGTGTGGTGGCCCCGGTACACAATTTGGTACCGGGGCCACAATAAAATAAATACACCCTCCACGTGTCAGAATTCCACCAAACAAGTATCTGGACTGCGTAGTGGGGTGGCCCCGGTACCCAACTTGATACCGGGGCCACAATAAAATAAATACACCCTCCACGTGTCAGAATTCCACCAAACAAGTATCTGGACTGCGTAGTGGGGTGGCCCCGGTACCCAACTTGATACCGGGGCCACAATAAAATAAATACACCCTCCACGTGTCAGAATTCCACCAAACAAGTATCTGGACTGCGTAGTGGGGTGGCCCCGGTACCCAACTTGATACCGGGGCCACAATAAAATAAATACACCCTCCACGTGTCAGAATTCCACCAAACAAGTATCTGGACTGCGTAGTGGGGTGGCCCCGGTACCCAACTTGATACCGGGGCCACAATAAAATAAATACACCCTCCACGTGTCAGAATTCCACCAAACAAGTATCTGGACTGCGTAGTGGGGTGGCCCCGGTACCCAACTTGATACCGGGGCCACAATAAAATAAATACACCCTCCACGTGTCAGAATTCCACCAAACAAGTATCTGGACTGCGTAGTGGGGTGGCCCCGGTACCCAACTTGATACCGGGGCCACAATAAAATAAATACACCCTCCACGTGTCAGAATTCCACCAAACAAGTATCTGGACTGCGTAGTGGGGTGGCCCCGGTACCCAACTTGATACCGGGGCCACAATACCTCCTCCAAACATGCTACAGACAATTCGTCATTGAGATCCCATTAAGTATGTTAAAGACAGACAGGGTCCAAGTGTTATTAGTTGACTTTGTAAAGAAAAAAACTGTCCCTGTTGCACATAGTCGTGCAATGAAGACTTACTTTTTCATTTAAAGGCACGATCTTTCAAGTGTAGTGTTTGTAAGTCTAAGTCATATTATACTTTTGGTAAAATTGGTTTTTTTGGTTCCTCTTTATGTTAATTAATTAGTAATAGAATTAAAGTAGGAAATAGAATTAAATAGAATTAAAGTAGGAAATAGAGTGGTATAGAGTTGTAGTGTGGTATAGATAGAGTGGTCCACACAATATAATAATAAAACCCTCAACTGGTCTGAATTCCACCAAACAAGTATCTTGACTGCGTAGTGTGGTGGCCCCGGTACACAATTTGGTACCGAGGCCACAATATAATTAAAAAACCCTCCACGTGTCGGAATTCCACCAAACAAGTATCTGGACTGCATAGTGGGGTGGCCCCGGTACCCAATTTGATACCGGGGCCACAATACCTCCTCAAAACATGCTCCAGACAATTCGTCATTGACAGACCCCAGACAGACAGGGTCGTAGTGTTATTGTTTGACTTTGTAAACCCAAAAAAATGTCCCTGTTGCACTTGCACATAGTCGTGCAATCAAGACTGACTTTTTCATTTAAAGGCACGATCTTTCAAGTGTCAGAAAGAGAGAGAAGACACAGGAGAGGAGAGTTGTAGCTGGGGACCTGGGGTGGAAGCTCCCAGGCTCCCCCAGCATTGCCTGGAAGTCTGAGCGTGGTGACTGAGCCAGGGCAAGGAATGTGTGCCCTGGATGAGGGGGAGAACTCCATGCCACTATAGTGAACCCAAGAGAGAGGGGGACACTGCACATGGAAGAGGCCCTGGAGTGAGAGCTGCTACAAGAGGCATGGTAGCTGTAGTGTCAGATCCTGAGGCTGAGAGTACACAGAGTGACGTGTCAGAGCACAGGAGACATTATCCCCGCAGAGGAGGGATGAGCTGCAGTTGAGAGGTCTGCTGTTGAAATAGGACATGCACACTTTAACAAACCAATCATTTCAGCGACAGGGCCTACCAAACAACTTTGACTGAAATGATTGGTTTGTTTGGGCCCCCACACCAAAAAAGCTATTCATCTCTCCCTGTACAGACTAAACAGGCTCTACTGAGGCAAGATGTCGTCCTCATCCTCAACCTCTGATTCCTCTCCCCCTACAGTGTGTACTTCCTCCTCATCACACATTATCAATTCGTCCCCGCTGGACTCCACAACCACAGGTCCCTCTGTAGTATCTGGAGGGCAGTGCTGTACTTCATTGAGGAATTGATTATTCATTTTTATAAACATCATTTTTTCAACGTTGTGAGGAAGCAACCTCCTTCGCCGCTCACTGACCAGGTTCCCCGCTGCACTAAAAACTCTTTCCGAGTACACACTGGAGGGGGGACAACTCAGGTAAAATAGAGCCAGTTTGTACAGGGGCTTCCAAACTGCCTTTTTTTCCTGCCAGTAACAATATGGACTGTCTGACATGTCTACTTGGATGGTGTCAGCAAAGTAATCATCCACAATTTTTTCTATTGTGACAGCATCCAATGCAGCGAGAGTAGACATGTCTGCAATGGTTGGCAGGTCCTTCAGTCCGGACCAGATGTTATCAGCATCCCCGCCAGTGCCTCTTTTGGGAAAACTGAGCTTTTTCCTCGCAGCCATAGATGTGGAAGAAAATGAGGGTGGAGCTGTTGGCATGTCACGGTCCTCTTCAGAGGACAATCTCCTGACCAGCAGGTCTTTGCACCGCTGTAGATTTGTGTCCGCCGGAAACAGAGACACAACATACGCTTTAAACCGAGGATCGAGCACGGTGGCCAGAATGTATTCCTCTGACTTTAAAAGAGTGACCACCCTCGGATCCTGGCAAAGCGTACGAAGGGCTACATCCACAAGAGCTACATGCTTGCTGTAATCGCAATGGCTTACCAGCTCCTCCCTCACTTTCTCCAGCTGCTTCTGCAACAGCCTGATCAGGGGAATGACCTGACTCAAGCTGGCAGTGTCGGAACTGACTTCTCGTGTGGCAAGTTCAAATGGCTGCAGAACCTTGCACAACACGGAAATCAGTCTCCACTGCGCTTGACTCAGGCGCATCCCCACTCCTTTGCCTATGTCGTAGGTGGCTGTGTAGGCCTGAATGGCCTTTTGCTGCTCCTCCATCCTCTGCAGCATATAGAGGGTGGAGTTCCAGCGCGTCACAACCTCTTGTTTGAGGTGATGGCAGGGCAGGTTCAAGCTTTTCTGATGTGCCTCTAGTCTGCGGTAGGCACTGGCTGAATGCCGAAAGTGTCCAGCAATTTTGCGGGCCACCGCAAGCATCTCCTGCACACCCCTGTCACTCTTGAGGTAATGCTGCACCACCAAATTAATGGTGTGGGCAAAACATGGGACGTGCTGGAAATTGCCCATATTTAATGCCCGCACAATGTTACTGGCATTGTCTGACACCACAAATCCCCATGAGAGTCTAAGTGGGGTAAGCCACTGGGAGATAATTTCCCTCATTTTCTCTAATATGTTGGCAGCGTTGTGCCTCTTATTAAAGCCTGTAATGCACAATGTTGCCTGCCTTTGCATGAGCAGCCATTTTGTAGATGCTGCTACTGATGCAGCTGTTGCTGTTGCTGCGGAAGGGGATGCATCTACCCAGTGGGCTGTCACAGTCATATAGTCCTTCGTTTGCCCAGAACCACTTGTCCACATGTCCGTGGTTAAGTGGACAGTGGGTACAACCGCATTTTTAAGAGCACTGAGGACACTTGATCGTACTTCTCTGTACATTTTTGGTATCGCCTGCCTAGTGAAGTGGAATCTCGAGGGGATTTGGTACCGGGGACACAATACCTCCATCAACCCTCTAAATCCCACTCCACTGATGGCGGACACCGGGCGCACGTCTAACACCAACATTGCAGTTACAGCCGCAGTTATACGCTTTGCAATAGGGTGACTACTATCGTATTTGGTGGTCATGGCAAACGACTGTTGGACGGTCAATTGTTTGGTGAAAGACTTAGCGGTCTTACGACTTCCCCTCTGGGAAGATGACCGACTAACAGCAGCAACAGCAGCAGTGGCAGTAGTAGGCGTACCGCTGCAGGATTCCTCGGATGAATCCCGTATTGAGGAGGACTCAGTCTGGCTGGTGACTTGGGCTGCAGGACTGAATCTGATGGAGATTGTGGAGGAAGTTGACGAGGAGGGTGTTGCTGGTGTGTATCCAACTGGACCACGGGATTTAGGTGTCCCTGTACCGATGAGGGTCCTAGCCCCAGTTCCTGAACTAACCACTGAACTATGAAGGTTATTCAGGTGACGTATAAGGGAGGATGTTCCTAGGTGGGCAAGATCCTTACCCCTGCTTATTTGAGCTTTACATAAGCTACATATTGCCATACATTGGTTGTCTGGATTTGGATAAAAATAACTCCAGACCGAAGAGGTGCATTTTTTGGTCTTCTGACCAGGCATGACGATGGGCTTTTTCATCCCATGGACATCAGCTGTTTCCCCCCCTGGTGCCTCATTTACAATAACCACATCACCATCCTCATCATCAAGTTCCTCCACAGCGCCAGCTACATCATCAATAGCCTCCTCCCGAGCCACCTCTTCCCGTACAGTGATGGGAAGGTCAGGCTTGACAACCACCAACACGCTTGGACTCGCCTTGGGGATTTGTGATAATTTCTCTTTAGAAGGCAGAGTTGTTTGCTGTTTTGTTGCTGACAGCATAACTCTCTTCAATTTTTTGTAGGGGGGGGGAGGAGGAGGAGGGCTAAGATCCGTGGGTGAAGCTGAACCACTAGTCATGAACACGGGCCAGGGCCTAAGCCGTTCCTTGCCACTCCGTGTCGTAAATGGCATATTGGCAACTTTACGTTTCTCCTCAGATGATTTTAAGTTTCTCTTTTTGCTACTTTTTCTTAACTTGGGCTTTTTGGATTTTACATGCCCGGTACTACGAGATTGGGCATCGGGCTTGGAAGACGACGTTGATGGCATTTCATCGTCTATGTCATGACTAGTGGCAGCAGCTTCAGCATTAGGAGGAAGTGGGTCTTGATCTTTCCCTACTTTATCCTCCAAATTTTTGGTCTCCATTATATGTAGCACAAGATACTGCAGAATGTGTGAACTTGGTAATATTGCAGTACCAATGGACTTATAATGCTGGATTGGTTTTGCAAATTTGGTTATAATTATTATATATATTTTTTTTTTTTTTAATTTTTTATTTTTTTTTACTTTTTTTTTATTTTTTACAAACTTGGGAATAATGGGGAAATAACTATGCCCTTAGAAGCACAGAGCACAGGACACAGCACCACTGGACTGAACAGGACACGGCACAGGACCCAGCAGCACTACGGAACTCAGCAGGACAGAGCACAGGACACAGCACCACTGGACTGATACTGCAGAATGTGTAAACTTTGTAATATTGCAGTACCACTGGACTTTTACTGCTGAATGTGTGAACTTGGTAATATTGCAGTACCAATGGACTTATAATGCTGGATTGGTTTTGCAAATTTGGTTATAATTATTATATATTTTTTTTTTTTTTTAATTTTTTATTTTTTTTTACTTTTTTTTTATTTTTTACAAACTTGGGAATAATGGGGAAATAACTATGCCCTTAGAAGCACAGAGCACAGGACACAGCACCACTGGACTGAACAGGACACGGCACAGGACCCAGCAGCACTACGGAACTCAGCAGGACAGAGCACAGGACACAGCACCACTGGACTGATACTGCAGAATGTGTAAACTTTGTAATATTGCAGTACCACTGGACTTTTACTGCTGAATGTGTGAACTTGGTAATATTGCAGTACCAATGGACTTATAATGCTGGATTGGTTTTGCAAATTTGGTTATAATTATTATATATATTTTTTTTTTTTTAATTTTTTATTTTTTTTTACTTTTTTTTTATTTTTTACAAACTTGGGAATAATGGGGAAATAACTATGCCCTTAGAAGCACAGAGCACAGGACACAGCACCACTGGACTGAACAGGACACGGCACAGGACCCAGCAGCACTACGGAACTCAGCAGGACAGAGCACAGGACACAGCACCACTGGACTGATACTGCAGAATGTGTAAACTTTGTAATATTGCAGTACCACTGGACTTTTACTGCTGAATGTGTGAACTTGGTAATATTGCAGTACCAATGGGCTTATACTGCAGGATTGGTTGTGAAAATTTTGTGGTAATTAAAAAATATTAAAGTAGTTTTTGGTATTTTATAAAAAAAACTTTTTTTTATTTTTTTAAACACAGGGGAATATTGGGGAAATAACTATGCCCTTAGAAGCACAGAGCACAGGACACAGCACCACTGGACTGAACAGGACACAGCACAGGACCCAGCAGCACCACTGACCTCAGAAGGACAGAGCACAGCACACAGCACCACTGGACTGATACTGCAGAACACAGCACAGCACAGCACAGCACAGCACAGCACTAAACAGCACAGCACTAAACAGCACAGAACTAAACAGCACAGAACTAAACAGCACAGAACTAAACAGCACAGAGGACCACCTAACACACCCTCCCTCTACCCTGATCAATGCCCGAGTGAAGATGGCGGCGACTAGCGGGGAATTTATAGGATCCGAGTATCGCGAGATCCGACAACGGGATTATGAGTCAGAGCCTCAGTTTCACTTTTGAATTTGGCGCCAATACCCGGATCTGTCTCGGATCCGACTCGGATCCGCAACGTTCGGGTGGGCTCGGATTTCAGAAATCCGAGCGCGCTCATCCCTAATTAATTCATATATATATACTCCACTAATGAGCTTTCAGTGGTCCGGACCACACACCAATATCAAATTGAATAAGTATACGCAGTGACCATGGTGATTAAACTGAAATCCAATATGAACATTAGAATTCTGACAGTGGTCAGTCTATGTAGTTAGTTACGATCTGGCTGCAGGATCTCCTGATTTTCAATGTCTGCTTGGCACATAGATAATAAGTCCCAGGATATGATTCCCATTTGTGATTCAAATATTAGTGCCAATTTAATCAGCGTTATTATGTATACCTGGAGTTCCAAACATCAAATTGGGGACATCCGTTATCTCAACGGCTCATAAAATACAACAAAAGGCTCTCAAACACCAGTTTTAGCATGCAAAAGACTGCAGCAACAATCAGAATAGTAGCTAGATTACTTGGCTCAATCTGCGATCGATTAACACTTAGTTCATTCAACGGCCAATTGATAGAGATGGGTATAAGTCGGATACCACAAGGAGATCCTCCAGACAAACAATCACGCAATACCCCGGGGTATGAAGGGGCGGAGTCTGTTAGTCAGCTGGGTAGGTAACAGCCAAACCTGACGCGTTTCAACATTACAAACGGCTTCATCAGAGGAATAATAGTTTGTTAAGGGACGTGTTTATTTATGGCCACGGCGAGAAGTCACATGACCAAAATTATCCAAACAGATCTTGATCCAGATCGTTTATTCATAGTAAGTACAGCTGCTTAGGTATAGTTAAAAGCATTATCGTGGAGTGAGTCAGAGGGCAAAAACCGCAGGTGCCAACTAAACAATTGTTTTGATATTTGCTATTAGGCGGAATATAATACAATAGATATAATATTTCTTACATTCTAATAAAAGAAACAAAAATTAGTATTTTTGAAAGTATCCCCACCAAATCCAATAAAACATTACATAATACATGAAAAACAAAATAATACAAAGACCGGACATCTACTAATTAAATAAATAAATAATGCACAGATAACTCCGTAATGCAGATCAAGTTATTTGTGGACAGTGAGTGATGGTAAAGTCCATTGTTAAGTAGGCTCAAGAAAACAGAGCAAGGGAAGAGGCCTAGAGAAACAGATGGTGTTGGAATAGTAGAAGGAGAACACAAGGAAAGAGGTCCCTGCTTGTGATAGCTTACATCCTAACGTAAAAGTGAAGAAGCAAATAATATACCACTAAAACCTATCACGATCTGCCTCTGACTGCTCTGCAGCATCTTCCTTGTGGATGCTGCTTGCCTCCTGCAGCTCCTGTCTGCCAAGAACTTTGTTGGACTTTGCCATTATATGTATCCAGCCTGCAGTACCACTTTTCCACCAAAAGGGCCACTGTGATACTCGGACTGTTCTCCTACCTGCCAGAGTTAAGCTCATTACTCTGGGATGCTTAGCTTCTGTCCTTGGCCTATAAAAGACTGCCTTTCCCAGCAGCCCTTGCCAGTTCATCTTTTGCCCTTACCACTGCTGGTTCTCCTGTGTGTAATCCTTGATTGATTTCCTGGTTTTGACCTCTGCTTGTTCCTCCTTTTTGGCACCTCTTCCTTTGACCTCTGGCTTGGCTTTGTTGTGACTCCGCACCTGCTTCTCCCTGATATCGTGGTGGACTGTCTGGCTTCGATCCCTGGCTTGTTTGACTCTTCTGTGTAACTGTGTCTGCAGTATATTGCTCCCCTAGCAATCCAGCTTCTACAGTCTGTAATATCTACCCAGCTATCTAGCTCCCGTATTGCAGTAGTTACACCACTGAGTCTGATCCAGTCTCTTGGCTGTCTGCCTATCTGTGCCTCATGCCTCCTGTGTAAACAGGAGTCCTGACATCCATGAGTACTCTAGTGCATTGTGTCTGCTGAATAACCTGAGTCTTAACATCTGTGTATCCTCCTGTGCCTCATGTCTCCTGAGTCCTGAATCCCGTGTTTGTCCAGGGCCTCGTGCCTCTTGAGTTGACCACCATGGGTTATCCTGCTTCTCCAGTCTCTGAACCAGACCTTGTCACCCGGCTTTTCAGCATTGACTCTTTGAACCATATTATTGACCATTCTCTGCAACTGTGGCTTTCCGAGTTATCTATGCTATAGCTGCCATACCCTGCTGTACTTGTTGCCACACCATTTACTGCAATCTAACCTGTGTAACTGTGTTACTAATAAACCACTTTGTTCTACTTACGCTCTCTCAGTGGTCTTCATATTACTCAAGATCTAAAACAAATTATGGGAGAATTCCTTAATTTTTAAATAAAGCTTTAAAACTCTGCTAAACACATCAGCCACATTGGTGACCTATCAGGGGGGGGCTGGCAAATTTTAGCCCAGGGGGCAAGACTCGTCTCAGAAGCCCATTAGGAACATTTTAAAGAAGAAAAAATTAAGGTGGCCCAATGACCCAGCCCAAGGTTGCCCACTTTGGGACCGCATGCCCCCTGCCCCCCAGCCAAGCCTGCCCCTGTATCCAAGCAATATCTGCTGCAGTGTCAACTACCTTGAGTGTCCTCGGAATTACAGGATTAGCTAGGTCAAGATGGTTTCAAGCAAACATACTACAAAACATTTAGCAATATTTGTGTTCCACACTTGGCAAACCTGTTCAACAGTGTTCTGAAGGGCAATTTCTTATTAAAACAATCCCGCAAGCCAAAATCATAATAATGCCAAAAGAGGGAAAAATACCCCACTAATTGTGGACTCTAGGCCTATTTCACTGAGTCTCAAGGACTCCCAGATTTTCTTTTATGATCTCCAACCAATAAATGTATTCCAGTTTCCTTTTACTAGATACAGCATTTTAAAAATATCAGTACATGATGCGTTCTTTTTTACAGATATAAGTCAGACCACCAGATGTCCCTACCAAATGGTTCACCTCATCCCCGTTGATCATCCCCTTCCCTACTGCTTCCTTTCTCCCTACATTTATTAAATTTAAACCCCAAAGTAAGCTATGTATGCTTATCAGCTACCAACAGTAATATTTTGAACTTGTCTGTAAGACAGCTGTTAAACCTGCTTAAATTGTGTACAAACTCTTCATTTATACTGTACCGCTGTTATTGCATTAGTATTCATTGAGCTTTAATACATGAAAATAAAAATAAATACACATACAAATGACAAAATATTTACAATAAAGAACTAAACCATTTCGTCAATATTACTCAGAATGTTGTGCACTACAATGTGAATGATTGAGCTTTTTATTACATGTATTCTAAAAACCTTCTGATGTTTCTACTGTTGTCAGTGGGAGATTTCAAATAAATATATCTTGTGGAACTTTGAATTTAATTGCAGATATTAGCATCTACTTGACTTAAGCATGTGTTGTTCTTTTGCAGGTGTTGCAATGCCCTGATAATATTTAGGCCAGTTTCCATTGCCTTCAATTCACTTAATTAAAGCTTACTAAAAGCCCTTAAATTCTGATAACCCCCCCAAAAAATCTACTCGAATTGAATGCTACACACACACACTTTGACATCGATTCAACATTCCCTGCAGCATTCATGAGCATTAACAATTGGGGAGTGATTTAAAGTCATTTAGAGTTGGACATATAGGAAAATGAACACTTGCCTTTTTAGTCTGTTTTTTGAAAAAAAATGCATAAATGTGTGCTGTGCAAATATCCATTTGCATTGAATATACTTAACCCCATCTCATATAGACACAGAATTTATGCTTATCAAAAACATAACACTTAAAGATATATGTAAGTCAAAGTACTCTCACAATTTAAAGGACATAGCTACAATTTGTGCTATTATTGTACTTGCAAGTGAACGCACCTGGGGGTAAATGTATCATACTCCGGTTTGTACAAGTCGCCGGAAATCGGCGAGTTGACAGCTAAAATTTAAAGTGGTGCTGCCTTGTAAAGGGAAACTTGCCTTTACAAGGCAGCGCCGCTTTCAATTTTAGCTGTCAACTCACCGATTTCCGGCGACTTGTACAAACCGGAGTATGTATCTCTGATAACATTCTTTCACCAACAACTAGTGGTGGCCAATTTTTTTGCTTCCAGTGATTTTGTCAGTCTCTACTGTCCCATAAACATAGAAAACAAGGGTATTTGGTGTACCCAGCCTGTTGTCCCAGCAGCATACACAATACTTTTAAATCCCCACATACCAACCAGTTTTGGTTTTGATAACCCACTTTCTTGAGTACCAACTCCAAGTTCTCATAAGTCTCCTTCAAGTAAAACGAATGAGCAAAAGAAATGGACGCATAACGGCAACCATTGTGAAGTAAAACTGCTTTTAAGCTTCTTTTGGAAGAGTCAATGAAAAGCCTCCATTCAGAAGAATCATACTGAATGTGGAACTGAGCCATCAACCCCTCTAAATCACCATCAGGACCAATCTGATCACCATCAGGACTAATAAACATGTATTTTCATGTTTTTGGGAGCATTGGCAGTGAAAATAAATTTGTTTTTCCACGTTCAGTTTTTTTTCCCCAAATATGATGACTTTGAAATTTAGCGATTTCCAGCTACCTCTTTGACAAAGTCACATTTCGATTGTGAAAAAACCTACCATCCCAGGAAAAAACGGTGGTCATTTTCGAATTCAGCGCACCAAAAAACATAAGAATGAGATACAATTATGAAAACAGCTTTTTGGTTGCAGACCTGTGATATTGATTTTTCAATTTATTAAATAATTTACTAATAACGGCTTCTTTATCCAGTTTATTTGAAGTATAGTGGGTGTTTATTAAGGAATCGCCACAAAATTTGGACCCCTAAGGTAACTCTTCCTCCCAAATCCAAAAATCCAAACCATATTACTTTATCTGCTTCATGTTTTGTGTTGCGGCAAAAACGCACATTTTTCGAATACAATTAAAAACGCTAGGCTCAATTGACATTAGGGATCCCATTTTTTGGGGGGTGTTTAAAAAAGGTATAAATTACTACCACAAAAAAAAAATCAACAGGGTACTCTGTTTCATAGTGGAGAAAAAAAAAATAATGAAGTTGATGTTTGACTACTGTTGTACCGCATACATAATTTACACATTGTTTAAAAACCATACCAAAAAAAGTGAACTTAACTGAGGCAATGGGATAAAACTCCCCATACAGCAAATGAAACAAACAGAAACTGATGGGAAGGGGATTCCCTTTAGAGAGACCAAAACTGAAACTTTTCAGAGAAAGAGAGAGGGAGACACAGAAAGAGTCAATCGGGGCAGCTGCTCATTTGGTAGTATTTTAAATACGGACTGCCATATTACTGTCTACTCAAAAAACATTGGATTATATTGCTGGGACCACCTTACAAATGAAGAAAAAGAACTTTTGATTCTGAGAACTGAAGTTTTAAATGCAGTAACCAATGATCCTGAAACCTCAGTCTGCTACCATCATGAAAAGCTTCTGCTGCTAAGATATGAAGAATTTCAGAAAACATGCTGTAATCCTTTCTTGTCTCACAAAAAAGGAACCAGAAAAAGCTTAAAAGTTATGTCACTGAAGTGGACCAAAGAACATGGTGACTGTCAGCTTGCTGTATATTTTAGGCAAGATCATAGTGACACTTCAAACTTTGTGAGCCTGTGCGTTATTAGCGATACCCATGACCATGTAGCTATAACTGTGTATGCCTTCATTATGGTAGTTATGAAACACTTAGCGAAACTATTGTCAAAATTGGAGTATGTTTACTACTTTAGTGATGGTGCTAATGCACAATACAAGAAATGCAAAGTTTTTTGAACTTATGCTTCCATAAGGATGCCTTCAACATTCAAGCAGAATCAAATTTTTGCCACATCTCATGGTAAGAGTAAATGTGATGACATTGGAGGGACAGATAAACGTCTAGCCACACGCACCAGTCTGCAAGCAGTGGAAACCCATCACATCTTGACACCTTTGGACCTGGGCAAATAAAAATGTACATGGCATAAAGTTGTTTTACTTGTCACGAAACTAAATACAAGACTGCAAACCAAGCTGCATAGCCGTCTAGAAACAGCAAACACTGTGGCAGGAACATGTTCTCATCGAAGATTTCGGCCTATTAGTAATGATGAGCTACACATATATCGATTGTCATTAGATGACATAAAGACAGGAGGAACCAAAGTTAGTGTCACTATGACCACAGTCACAAAAAATTTGGACAAAAGTGATCTGCAACCTGGAACATACACAGCAGCAGTGTATGCTAACATCTGGTACATTGGGTATATCATTCAATGTAATGAGGAGGAACAAGATGTGCTGGTACACTTCATGAAACGAAACCAATCAACAAATGTGCTGTCCTGGCCTTCAAGAGATAAGTGTTTTTGTTCCTTTTGTTCAAGTCCTCCTTGTAACGGAAGTGCCTACTATCCAAGGAAGTATTGGAAGGCAGTATACACTTTCTGCTGACACTTTAAGGAAAATTACAGACCGTTACAACAAGTTCCAAACAAGTCAAAAATAATGAGATTGTTGACTCAACTTCAGTTAAGGACTTAAGTTATGTTAAAGGTTTTAAATTTCATGGTTTCTTGTGTTAATTATGTATGCGGTACAACAGTAATCGTACATCAACTTCATTATTTTTTTTCTCCACTATGAAACCCTGCTGATTTTTTTGTGGTAGTAATGTATACCTTTTTTAAACACAGCAAAAAAAATGGGATCCATAATGTCAATTGAACCTAGCGTTTTTCATTCTATTCAAAAAACTTGCGTTTTTGCCGTAACGCAAAACATGAGGCAGATAAAGTAATTTGGTTTGGATTTTTGGATTCGGGAGGAGGAGTTACCTTAGTGGTCCAAATTTTGTGGTGATTCCTTAATAAATACCCATGACACTTCAAATAAACTGGATAAAGAAGCTACAATTAGTAAATTATTTAATAAATTGAAAAATCAATATTTAATCAACTAATTGTCAGACAGTCAAGATATTTGGAAGAAATAGTTGTTTTGACATCCTCTCTTGACTAAAAAAATTTCAAAAAAATCTAAGATGGGTGGTGGACATTTCATGTTTTTTTGGCTGATCTGATGTGGAATGACCCAGTGGTGATGCAGATGAGTCTGCACAACATTTTGACATTTAGTCTGGTCTAAAAGTATTGCCCAAAAATCATAACAGTTCTTCCATAAAATGAACTACAGATTCCATGAGGAATGCCATTACCGGCAATTACATCAAAGTACACAGACTTCTGTGATGGAGGATTCCAGCAGGGATGAATTAATATTGTTTGAGGATGTACAAACTGATGATGGTGAACATGATGACAGTGTAGATTGCAGGTGGTGAGATCTAGGTGAGAGAAGGGAGCTAGCTGATGCTGGTATGCTTGGTAATATTTTGGGTAGAATGGCATGTTGGCAATTTTATGTTTTTCTACAGTAAATTTCCACCTTTATTTGAGAGGTGTTTTATCTTTACAAAGGTACACGCTTTTAATTTCATTTTTGTTTCCTTGACTTAAAACCACTATGCACTTGAACATAGACTTTAGCACATGAGATAGAGGGATTAGTATCATCATGACTGAGACTGGCGAGTGACAAGAAAATGCCACCCCTCCTGTTTCTGTATGAGCTATGGCACAGTAGAATATCAATGGAGACTTTTAAGAACCCTGACAACCCTATTATTATAATTTCTGTTTCAGCACTGCCACCTCTCCTATTTCTGAGTGAGCTATGGTACAGGAAAATGTAACTGCAGATTTAGAACAAGACTGCCGGCCCTATTATTTCTATTTCAGCAATGACAATTAGCAATAGAGCAATGAAGCTCTCCTCTTTGTGAGTTACCTATTTAACACAGTACAAAGTGACTGCAGATTTAGAAGACCAATCCTGACAGCCATATTATTTGCATTTCAGCAATGACAATTAGCAACAGAGCAATGGAGCTCTCCTCTTTTTGTTTTACCTATATTACACAGTGCAATGTGACTACAGAGTTAGAGGACCAAGCCTGCCAGACCTATTATTCTATTTCAGCAATGACAATTAGCAATGGAAAAATGGAGCTCTCCTCTTTGTGTTTTACCTATATAACACAGTACAATGTGACTGCAGATTTAGAAGACCAAGCCAGGCAGACTTATTATTTGTATTTCAGCAATGACAATTAGCAAAGGAGCAATGAACCTCTCCTCTTTGTATGTTACCTATATAACATAGTATAATGTGACTGCAGATTTAGAAGACCAAGCCTGCCAGACCTATTATTTCTATTTCAGCAATGACAATTAGCAAATGAGCAATGGAGCTCTCCTCAATGTCACTGGAGACCTTGAAGAACACTGCTACCCCTCATCTTTCTTCCTATGACGCTGCCCAACTGCACTAGAGACTGACAAGAACTGTGCTACCCCTTCTGTGGCCTTCTGTGAAATGGCACTGGATCGCTGTGGAGGGAGGTACTTATAGAATCCAAAACTCGTGAGATCCGACGACATAACAATGACGTTTTGCCTCGTTTTCAATTCCAAGGGTGCGCAAAACTCGGATCTGCTAAGTTTGGGTGTGTTCGGATCTCGGGGAACCGAGCCTGAACATCTCTAGTAGAAGGCCAAATCTCTATTATATCAATGGGGATAAATTGAACAAAGATAAATAAGATAAAGTTTCATAGTAATTATTAATGTACCTTAAGCTAAGTACTGTTAGTGGGATGCAAAAGTCTTACGAGGATCCAAAAGCTCTACTTTGCATTAATATCAACGTTGCCCAGAATGTTCATGCTCGTTAACAATTACCACAATATAGTTCAAAATGAATGCTCAAAAGTAAACTATGTTGCATGTATGCTTTGAAAATTAGCTTTGAATATTATATTACAGCAAGGAAAACTATGAGAATAAAGCTTTAACAGGCATTATTTTCAGCACCCAGGTTTATGAGGTCTAATAATTAAGATGGAAAGAGTGTTAATTCTCTTTTAAAAGCATAAATAACCTATTTCCATGATCCTATTTCATTCAATTTCATTAACAAGTCATAACAGTTAAAACAAATCCTATTATTGAATTATGGAAAGTAAAAACACTTTAAATTGTATTAATTTCAGCTTGCTGTAGTCTTTAAAATGAGGCAGTCTATTTATTAAAAACCCAACTTCTGCTGGAGTATCCATAAAGTTATTCTTTGATCCATGATCTCAGAGGGTTCACTAAAGAGAAACGTGATCTTTGCAAGTTGTAAAGATTGAAAATTTAAATTATTACTCTGGGGAGTATAATTATAGATAATATTGGAAGTGCATAATTATAGTACTTTGGCCTTAGAAAAAAGGCATGGTATTTCTATCTTGAATCATAGATATCAGATTAAAGAGCACAGTTTGCTGCCTGGTAGGAACAGTGAGCATTTATCTGCAGCCCCCAGCCAACAGCACCCAATTGGACTCATTATAGTTAGAATGAAAAAGGTGCACTATATCACACAGCATACCAGAGGAGGAGAAGGGAGTGCAATGTGCTCTGCACTGCATGCTCTACCTCATTCTTCTATGGGCTCCAAAAAAGTAAGTAAAAGTGGGAGAGGTATGAGAAGACATTTGTAGGGAATTGTGAGAAGACAAGTGAGTGGTGGTCTGATGGGCAGATGGGGAAGATCTGATGGGCAGATGGAGGAGGTCTGTGGGGCATGTGACAAGGTTTAAAGGGCATGTAGAGAGGTTTGTGGAGTATGTGGCATGGTGAGAAGCATGTTGGGTAGATCTGAGGGGCATGTGGGGGAGGTTTGGAGTAAATGATGGATCTGAGAACTTGTGGGGTCTAAATGCATGTGGGTAAATTTTGTGGCAAGTGTGAGTCTGAGGGCATGTGGTGGAGTTTTGGAGTAAGTGGTGAACTCAGTCCCAGCATGCCGACAGATGTACATGATGTGTCTGCAGTTCTGCAAGGCTCTCGCCAGCCTCCCACTTGGAACCCTGTCTAGCATAACTCTCAACTGCAACCCTCTCACTTATTTCAGTACTAGACATATATAGATGCTACTATAATATGTTTTCCGTTTTATATACTGTTCCTAAATGATGCATACTTGGGTGTGCAAATTTAAAATTGAAACAAAATAAATGAGATACATGAGTTTTTGTCTTGGGAAAACAGTCAGTATATAAACATATTATAAATATACACAACATAACTGATGAATAATTCACTGTTTTCTTTACTCAATGTTTTTCCCCAAGGAACCTTACTCAGGACTCGTGTCTCTTTTATTATTGAAAAGAAGGTACTTTTACATAGCAGCACAAAATTGAAGAATTTAAACTCAGGTGTATTACATAAAGTAGGTCAATGTCAGTGCAGGAAATTCAGTTGAATTAAATTGTCTTACAACAGACTTTCATTTCTATAATTTTTATATTTTATTTAAACTTATTGTGTCAATAAAAAAAACAAATATTTGAGGTTTTCATGGGAAATAAAATAAGTATACTTTTGTTGCTGTGAATTGTCACAAATTAACATTGTCTACAATTAAAATATATTTCTGGGATTTTATTCAAACCGAGTCTGACTCTTTAATTCTGAATGGTTTTACTTAGCATTAAAGAGTAGTACAGAACTGCACATGGTATTATATGGAACAAGATTTTAGACAGCAACAGCTTTGATATTTATAATGGCAACATATGTAAGTGCAAATTACCCCTATAGCATTATTTTGTATACACAATTTTGGTGATAGCTATTCTGATGAATGATGAAATTATACTACTTTATACTACTATAGTATTATTGTTGTAAAGGAGCACTTATCTCAAACAATATATATCAAATGTAGAGAAGTAATTAAACAATGAATTGTCTTGCTTCAAAAGTCTAATGGAAGAGACTGATGCCATCTAGATGTTGCCTCAAATAGAAAAACAACGAAACATGTCACTTTGTATTTGCCAGAAATAAAAGTCATATATAAAATATAATTTAAGTAACATTTTATATATTCAACATAAGTGAGCTACCTGTATAGTGACTGAAAATACTTATCAGTAATTCACAGTACAAAACATATTTAGATTTAAAAGTCTACATCTGTCTGTACCTGTCAGTTATATGTTCTATATTCTTAAGATTTTCATAGCAGTTACCTATTATAAGACTATAATTTAGTTTCCTAAACATAGTTGATCTCTGGACTATTTCATTTGATTTATGATCATTCTATGCCACTGTTTAGATAATTTCTTATTTATATTTCCATTTTCTATCTATGGACATAATACTCAATAAAAATAGTATACCTCACAGCGCTAAGTGGATCAATCATAGGCATGGTCCATCATATGGAAACAAAATAATGAATATACATAGAGTAGTACTGCAAACAAACTATGAAAAGCAAAGGAATAGACCGCACTTCCTAAATGTTAAATGCTGCCCGAAAATAGAAATACCTCGTGAAAAAAGGGGGGATCCCTTCCCCTATGGGAACAAATATGGCAAAATGGTATAACCTGGCGCAAAAATGGAGTATGGAACAGATGTAAAATATACCAAAACTTGTTTAATGATATATCACAAAGAAGGTCCAAAACAATGGTACCTTATTAGGTTGAGACAAAAAAAAAAAACTCATTGGCAAAAAATATTCCTTGGAGCAATACATATATGTATAAATAAGTCCATTTATAATTATCCACATTGGATGGAAAATGTAAAAATAGAAATAAATAGATATAAACACAGTTGCAGAAAGTCCAATGATACAGCAACAAATAAGTCCTGAATAAAAAACACTGATAGTAGAATCAATAATAATCGTTGCACTGGAGTGTGATAATGCTCTAGGTCCTATCAGGTGTGTAAATCGCGCTTGCGTAGAAATGTAATCTGCGCATGCGCAGAGATGCGATGAAGTGCGATAAAGAGCTGTAGAGATATGAACTGTTATGCTAGCAAACAGTGTCTGTAAATGTCTGTAATCCTACGCGTTTACAGACGCGTTTAAGTTTGTGCCCAGTTACGTGAAACCTGTTCATGGCCCACTGGAAGGACAACACAATTTGGAATAACAATCCCTTTGCGAGTCATCTACATACATGGCGGCGCTACATTGATGATGTCCTATGTATATGGACAGGGACTGCACAAGATTTAGCTCTATTCGTTGAGTACATTAATACCAACGATTTGAACATTCAGTTTACCTATCAGATCACTACTAATAAGGTAGAATTTTTGGATCTGGAAATCTTTATTCATGACAACAAATTGGAGACAAAAACTTTTTTCAAAGCTGTGGTCTGCAACTCATATATACCTACTAGAAGTGAACACAACTCATATATACCTACTAGAAGTGAACACCATGGAAATTGGCTAAAATATATACCGAAAAGTCAGTTTACAAAATTTCTCAATCATAGGACACTATGATGACCAGGCTACGATTCTCAAACAGAGATTTTTGGAGAGAAATTATGATGAAGGCTTAATAGACAAGGCCTACATGGAAATTAGGGACACCAAAAGGGAAACTTTTTTTTAGATAACAAGGAAAAGGAAGATAAGGAAAAGAGCGTTATTGACATTCCCTTTTTCACTAGATATAGCATTAATTCATACAAGGTAGAAAAAATCATTAGGAAACATTGGGCAGTTTTGCTTGGTGATAAAACACCAAGAACCATTCTCCCCTCCAAGCCGAAATTCATTTATAAAAAGGCAGACAGTCTAAGAAATAAGTTGGTCAAGAGTACTATACCACCCCACCTAAGGGGCGAGACGAAAAGAGTACATGGTTAATTGAGAATGCACACGGTTTCTTTTATTGCAACCGGTGCAGTGCATGTAAGACAAGTGGATACAGGGATACTAATCCTGTAGTATCCTTCAGTTCGAATGTTACCAATGTGACCTATAAAATCAATGATAGACTATCTTGCGATACAACTGAAATAATCTATTTGCTGGAATGTCCTTGTGGAAAGCAATATGTTGGTAGGGGAATTAGGAAGTAAAGCACTAGAATTCAGGAGCACCTTAGGAATATCAGGAACGAACTGACCACACATAGCGTTCCTGATCACTTTCTTCATTGTCATGCCCATGATTCCTCTGGCCTTAGGGTTATTGGAATTAAAAAAGTGAGGAAACCTTGGCGGGGAGGGGATTGTATCAGATTGATCTCCCAGGAGGAAACTAGGTGGATTTTCAATTTGAAAACCCTGACACCGCAAGGTCTGAACGTGGACTTTGAACTTAATACATTCCTGTGAATTTGTCTGATCTTCTATCATTTATCCTTTTTTAGCTGTGTTATTTATTTTTTATTTTTTGTTTTGCTTTTTTCTACATTCTTTTTTCTACAACCTCTCTGTATCAATAAGGATGTTATGGGACTGTTTTTTACATATATGGTTCTGTTTCTGACACTTCAACAAAATGGCCCCTAACAAAGGACACAACACATTTTTTCTATGTGGGCATCCCATAGGACTGTGTTCTGAAATGTGGAATAAAGGGAAACGCCCATTGAATATGTACAAGCAATGATTGAATAAACCCCTCTATAAATGGCAGGACATTATCTACTACCAACATCCCTGAGGAAGCTCAGTATCAGTGAAATGCGTAGGTTTACAGACATTTACAGACACTGCTAGCATAACAGTTTATATCTCTACAGCCAGTGGTGGGATTCAGCCGGTTCGCACCGGTTCTATAGAACCGTTTGCTGGCCTGCTGTGCGGCCATAGCCGGATTAGGGGGGGGGCACAGTGGGCACGTGCCCCGGGCCCCCCTCTCTCCAAGGGCCCCCGCCGCCGCATGCACTTTCCTGCTGTCAGTTTCTAACTGACAGCAACTGCTCCGGGCCCCCCTCTCTCCGTGGCTTCCCCCCCGTTGCCCGTATGACCTAACCTGCTCCTGCTGTCAGTTGCTGTCTGACAGCTCTGCCCATGTTTTTTTTTTTGCGGCAGCGGCGCGGGGGGGGGGGTGGTTTGCGGGCGGGTTCTGGGCTGCTCCTCCTCGTTGGTGGGGGGAGCAGGGTAGCAAAAAAATATATATATATTTACTCACCTGATCTCAGAGCCGGCGTGCCTCCTTCCTCTCTGCTCTGTTAATGCTGAATGACAGGCGTGACATCATCAAGTCACGCCTGTCATTCAGTGAGGAGCAGCGCGGAGAGGAAGCAAGAAGACAGAAGACTGAAGAGAGGAGAACAAAAGAAAAGCTAATAGAAAGGTAAGTGAAGAAAGGGAATTAAGCAGAAAGGCAAACTATGAGGAAAAAGGAGATGAGAGAGGCACAGTAAGGAAAAAGGAGATGAGAGAGGCACAGTAAGGAAAAAGGAGATGAGAGAGGCACAGTAAGGAAAAAGGAGATGAGAGAGGCACAGTAAGGAAAAAGGAGATGAAAGAGGCACAGTAAGGAAAAAGGAGGTGAGAGAGGCACAGTAAGGAAAAAGGAGGTGAGAGAGGCACAGTAAGGAAAAAGGAGGTGAGAGAGGCACAGTAAGGAATAAGGGGTGGAGAGAGGCACATTAAGGAATAATGGGAGAGAGGCACAGTAAAGAATAAGGGGAGAGAGGCACAGTAAGGAATACGGGGAGGAGAGAGGCACAGTAAGGTAAAAGGGGGGGATGGGAGAGGCACAGCATGAGAAAAAAGGGGGGAGATGCACAGATTGAGGAAAAATGGGGAGACAGGCACAGTATGAGGAAAAAGTGCGGGGGAGAGGCACAGCATAAGGACAAAGGTGGGGAGAGAGTCACAATAGTAGGGACTATTAATTAAGATGGGGTGGTTTGGGGGTGAGTTTGGGGAGAATGAGGTCTCTATTAAATGTGCCTATGAATTATTTAATGGCAGTGACAGGTTCGGGAAATAGGTATATTTCTGAAATGCAAATACTATTCATTTATTGCTGGACCTGTTTGTAGAGAGGGAAATAGGTTTATTTATTAAATATGAATACTATTATTTTAATGTTGGGGCTGGAGGAAGGCCTAATTATTAATCGTGGGTGGTATTGATTTAACCTCGGGGCTGGCTGTAATTTTCTAAATGTACCCATTTTTTTTTCAAATAGGTCCTCCAACATTCCAGGATCCAGACAAGCCGCAACTAAAAAAACCTGCAGCACAGGTGGTGAAAGTAAGAAGAACAGGTAAGAGAGAGCAGCAGAGTCTGTGAAACATTGTGATGCTAGTGGGACAATCCTAATTTTTGGTGACCGTTCAATGGTGTACACAACAATGCAGGTTTTTTGGTCTGTAGGAGGGTGCATCAACACAACCATTAGCAATTTTGAATAAATATTGAATAAAATTTTAGTACATTTTATATATATATATATATATATTATTTTTTATGTTGGTTATAATGTGCGGTATCATTGCTAGTTTTAATGTGCATTATCAATGGCATTTTTAATATGCGGTATCATTGCTAGTTTTAATGTGTGGTGTCAATACCAATTTTAATGTGGTGTTTTGATGATTGTTTTAATGTACAGTATTTTAGTTTGTGGAAACAATGATATTTCTTATGCAGACAACCTAGGCGAGCCCTCTGGGAGAGCTGTAAGTGTCATACTGTGGGCTGTAGGTGATGTAATGCAGCATCTGTCACAATTCCCTTAATTTTAGATCTTAGGGCCCCCCCTGTCTTAAGTGCCCCGGGCCCCCCAAAGCCTTAATCCAGCTCTGTGTGCGGCTGCTTTAAATTTTTACACCTTGTGCATTGCAGCTTGCCCTGCTGGCCTGGACAACGATCCCAAATCAGTTTAATAGCTCACACCGGCCTGGCTCTGCTGTTCTAAGCTGTGCAGGGCTGTTCAGGCTGTCAGTCATCATGTAAGCCCCACCCTGCCTCCCTTGTTCTTTGCAATGATTGGCTCCCCCTGAACGGACAACAGACTGTGCAGAGGAGAGATGCGAGAAGAAGATCCAGCCCAGGGCGGAGGCCGCGGAGCCACCATCAGCCATCACGTGGCAGCGCAGAAGAGCAGAGCAGACAGGCAGCCCGGGCCGGGAGTACGGACATTACTGGGTCACTCACCGTCGCCGACCGTCGGCATCTGGGGTGAGTAACCGTGATGATGCTGATGTGCTGAGCCTGTCACTGCAGGTCTTACCGGCCTACCGCTGAAGGAATGGAATCCTACTCCTACAGTGCAAAGATGGTTAAGGGTAAATCACACAGCTGATGATGCTCGGATAAAAGCCAAGAAAATTGCAAGTGAGGACGCCAATCAAACAGCAATATGGAAATATCTTCACTAACTGTTTGTGAGGTATTTAATATTAAAAATCTTCTGTTACACATAATCTAGTTGTCTTTACCTCTTTTACTGTTCTTATTGCAGTATTTAATGCGTGAATTGTTAGACTACCTTTCGGTATATCTTTTGGTATAGTTAAAATGGTCATTAGGACATAGAACCTGTTGTTAATTTTTTTGAATCCCACCACTGTCTACAGCTCTTTATCGCACTTCATCGCATCTCTGCGTATGCGCAGATTACATTTCTACGCAAGCGCGATTTACACACCTGCCAGGACCTAGAGACGGGTGGAAAGGACCTTCTTCTCCACAGGAACAGGAGCTCTGGACTGCTGCGTGTATATATGAGGACCACATACCGCCGGACCAAGATCCTTTCTGGGCACTTTTCTCAACACGGAGGTCAGTTCTTCATTTTTGTTTTTATAAAGGGTATTTTACTGGAATGGACTCTCCTCCAGCAGTTTTTTACATTTTATGAAAGCTTTCAGTTTTGTTTTTGCTGGCTCACAGCGACTATTTGCATTATCACACTCCAGTGCAACGATTATTATTGATTCTACTATCAATGTTTTTATTCAGGACTTTATTTGTTGCTGTATCATTGGACTTTCTGCAACTGTGTTTATATCTATTTATTTCTATTTTTACATTTTCCATCCAATGTGGATAATTAGAAATGGACAATTTTATACATATATGTATTGCTCCAAGGAATATTTTTTGCCAATGAGGTTTTTTTTTGTCTCAACCTAATAAGGTACCATTGTTTTGGACCTTCTTTGTGATATATCATTAAACAAGTTTTGGTATATTTTACATCTGTTCCATACTCCATTTTTGCACCAGGTTATACCATTTTGCCATAGAGTAGTACTGCAACAAAGACAGTGAAGGGAAAGATAATCTATATAGTGTCCCATGGGGGTTATTCCCTCCTCCAAGTGCATCTAGAGTATATGGTAAAATTAGAAAATAAACCACGTGAAGGGGTCCGCTCAGGGGATCTGCCTGCAAGATTCCTCGTGGACACAGCGCATCAAATCACATCTGCCCATAAGTAGAAATCTCTATCATCCAGAACACTCCAGCGATCATCACATGATGAAGAAACAAAACATTCATAGCATAATTCAATTTAATAATTTAACATGATAAATATATAAAACAATGAGGCAAGAACTGGTGTCCTCCTTTCTGCGTACCATAAATAAATGGGTTATAAGCACATAATAAAGGGGCAAGATGGATTACCCAGGTCCAAATTCCTCCCAGTAGTAGATGTGATAGGGTTCCAAATGGTTGCAGGAACTATCGTTTTAGCCCACCAACGCGTTTCGATTCCACACGGAAATCAGGGATACGGAAGACTCCATGAGAATGCCTTGCAATAAAGATCAATGTACTTTCATGGAGGTCATTGATGAGGCTCAGAACAAGACACCATCATAACTAAGGGTGTGCACCGGCCACTTTTGGTGTTTTGGGTTTTGGGTTCTGATTAGCTTGAGGTTTTGGGTTCTGATTTGTTTTGCCAAAACACCCCACGAAAGGTTTTGGTTCTAATTTTTTCTTAAAAAAGCATAAAAAGTGCTAAAATCAATTATTTTATTTTTTTTCACTCCTACACTATTATTAACCTCAATAACATTCATTTCCACTAATTTCCAGTCTATTCTGAACACCTCACACCTCACAATATTGTTTTTAGTCCAAAAGGTTGCACCGAGGTAGCTGGATGTCTAAGCTAAGTGACACAAGTGGGCGGCACAAACACGTGGCCCATCTAGGAGTGGCACTGCAGTGGCAGACAGGATGGCAGTTTGAAAAACTAGGCCCCAAAGAGCACATAATGGGCAAAAAACAGGTGCAAGCTGGAATTGTCCTTGGGCCCACCCACCCACCCTGATGTTGTTGAAATAGGACATGCGCACTTTTACAAACCAATAATTTCAGCGACAGGGCTTACAAAACTGTGGCTGAAATGATTGGTTTGTTTGGACCCCCACAAAACGAGCTGGCAAAGAAAAAAAAGAGGTGCAAGATGGAATTGTCCTTGGGCCCTCCCACCCACCCTTATGTTGTTGAAATAGGACATGCACACTTTAACAAACCAATCATTTCAGCGACAGGGCCTACCAAACTACTATGGCTGAAATGATTGGTTTGTTTGGGCCCCCACACCAAAAAAGCTATTCATCTCTCCCTGTACAAAGAAAACTGGCTCTAGTGAGGCAAGATGTCGTCCTCATCCTCATCCTCTGATTCCTAGCCGCCTTCAGTGTGTACTTCCTCATCCTCACACATTATCAATTCGTTCCCGCTGGACTCCACAACCACAGGTCCCTCTGTAGTCTCTGGAGGGCAGTGCTGTTCTTGATTGAGGAATTGATAATTCATTTTTATGAACATCATTTTTTCAACATTTTGCGGAAGCAACCTCCTTCGCCGCTCACTGACCAGGTTTCCCGCTGCACTAAAAACTCTTTCCGAGTACACACTGGAGGGGGGACAACTCAGGTAAATTAGAGCCAGTTTGTACAGGGGCTTCCAAACTGGCTTTTTTTTCCTGCCAGTAAGAATATGGACTGTCTGACATGTCTACTTGGATGGTGTCAGCAAAGTAATCCTCCACCATTTTTTCAATTGTGACAGCATCCAATGCAGCGACAGTAGACATGTCTGCAATGGTTGGAAGGTCCTTCAGTCCGGACCAAATGTTCTCAGCATCCCCGCCAGCAGGTCTTTTAGGAAAACTGAGCTTTTTCCTCGCAGCCACAGGTGTTGAAGTAAATGGAGGAGCTGTTGGCATGTCACGGTCCTCTTCAGAGGACAATCTCCTGAACAGCAGGTCTTTGCACCTCTGTAGACTTGTGTACGCCGGAAACAGAAACACACGGTGGCCAGAATGTATTCCTCTGACTTTAAAAGAGTGACTACCCTCGGATCCTGGCAAAGCGTACGAAGGGCTTCATCCACAAGAGCTACATGCTTGGTGGAATCGCAATGCTTTAACAGCTCCTCCCTCACTTTCTCCAGCTGCTTCTGCAACAGCCTGATCAGGGGAATCACCTGACTCAAGCTGGCAGTGTCGGAACTGACTTCTCGTGTGGCAAGTTCAAACGGCTGGAGAACCTTGCACAACACGGAAATCAGTCTCCAATGCGCTTGACTAAGGTGCATCCCCACCCCTTTTCCTATGTCGTAGGTGGCTGTGTAGGCTTGAATGGCCTTTTTCTGCTCCTCCATCCTCTGCAGCATATAGAGGGTGGAGTTCCAGCACTTCACAACCTCTTGTTTGAGGTGATGGCAGGGCAGGTTCAGCCTTTTTTGATGTTTCTCGAGTCTGCGGTAGGCACTGGCAGAATGCAGAAAGTGTCCAGCAATTTTGAGGGTCACCGCAAGCATCTCCTGCACACCCCTGTCACTCTGTAATGCCGCACCACCAAATTAACGTGTGGGCAAAACATGGGACGTGCTGGAAATTGCCCATATGTAATGACCGCACAATGTTACTGGCGTTGTCTGACACCACAAATCCCCAGGAGAGTCTAAGAGGGGTAAGCCACTGAGAGATTATTTCCCTCAGTTTCTCTAAGAGGTTGTCAGCGTTGTGCCTCTTATTAAAACCGGTGATACACAACGTTGCCTGCCTTGGAACGAACAGCCGTTGTGGAGATGCTGCTACTGATGCAGCTGCTGCTGTTGCTGCGGAAGGCGATGCATCTACCCAGTGGGCTGTCACAGTCATGTAGTCCTTCGTTTGCCCTGAACCACTTGTCCACATGTCGGTGGTTAGGTGGACAGTGGGTACAACCGCATTTTTCAGAGCACTGAGGACACTATTTCGTACTTCTCTGTACATCCCGGGTATCGCCTGCCTAGTGAAGTGGAATCTCGACGGGATTTGGTACTGGGGACACAATACCTCCATCAACTGTCTAAATCCCACTCCACTGATGGCGGACACCGGACGCACGTCTAACACCAACATAGCTGTTACAGCCGCAGTTATCCGCTTTGCAATAGGGTGACTACTGTCGTAGTTTGTGGTCATGGCAAACGACTGTTGGACGGTCAACTGTTTGGTGAAAGACGTAGCGTTCTTGCGACTTCCCCTCTGGGAAGATAACCGACTACCAGCAGCAACAGCAGCAGCGGCAGTAGTAGGCGTACTGCTGCAGGATTCCTCAGATGAATCCCGTATTGAAGAGGACTCAGTCTGGCTGGTGACATGGCCTGCAGGACTAAATCTGATGGAGATCATGGAGGAAGTTGACGAGGAGGGTGTTGGTGGTGTGTATCCAACAGGACCAAGGGATTTAGGTGTCCCTGGACTGCTGACGGTCCTAGCCACAGGTCCTGAACTAAACACTGAATTATGAAGTTTCTTCAGGTGACGTATAAGGGAGGATGTCCCTAGGTGGCCAAGATCCTTACCCCTGCTTATTTGAGCTTTACATAAGCTACATATGGCCATACATTTGTTTTCAGGATTGAGATAAAAAATAACTCCAGACAGAAGAGGTGGATTTTTTGGTCTTCTGACCAGGCATGACGATGGGCTTTTTCATCCCATGGACAACAACTGTTTCCCCCCCTGGCTCATTTATGATAACCACATCAGCATCCTCCTCATCAAGTTCCTCCTCAGCGCCAGCTACATCAATATCCTCCTCCCGATGTACAACATTCACACCTTCATTAGCCAAATCTGTAACTGGACTGTGGGTGATCCTTCCAGCATATGCAAAGGGGGTGCTGCAAATGGTGGAAGGAGCCACCTCTTCCCGTACAGTGATGGGAAGGTCAGGCTTCGCAACCACCAACACCATTTGACTCGCCTTGGGGATTTGTGATGACATCTCTTTAGAAGGCAGAGTTGTTTGCTGTGTTGTTGATGACAGCTTAACTCTCTTAAATTTTTTAGAGGGGGGGGAGGAGGAGGGCTTAGATCCTTGGGTGAAGCTGAACCACTAGTCATGAACACGGGCCAGGGCTTAAGCCACTTTGCCACTCCGTGTCGTAAATGGCATATTGACAAGTTTTCGTTTCTCCTCAGATGTTTTTAATTTTCTTTTTTTGGTAATTTTAGTCAACTTTGGGTTTTTGCATTTTACATGCCCTCTACTAGGAGATTGGGCATTGGCCTTGGCAGACAACGTTGATGGCATTTCATCGTCTATGTCATGACTAGTGGCAGCAGCTTCAGCATTAGGAGGAAGTGGGTCTTGATCTTTCCCTACTTTATCCTCCAAATTTTGGTACTCCATTATATGCAGCACAAGAGAGCATACCCCTAAACCACACACACTCGGCAAAGCCTTTACAAATTATCTGCGGCACAGGAGAGTACCACTGGACTGGAGCTATATAGCAGTACCTAGTATTTTTTGGTACAGCAGCAACAGTGAACGTAGTTTGACTTTTAAATAGCAGTACCTAGTATTTTTGGGTACAGCAGCAACAGAGAACGTAGTTTGACTTTTAAATAGCAGTACCTAGTATTTTTGGGTACAGCAGCAACAGAGAACGTAGTTTGACTTTTAAATAGCAGTACCTAGTATTTTTGGGTACAGCAGCAACAGAGAACGTAGTTTGACTTTTAAATAGCAGTACCTATTTTTTTTTGGTACAGCAGCAACAGTGAACGTAGTTTGACTTTTAAATAGCAGTACCTAGTATTTTTGGGTACAGCAGCAACAGAGAACGTAGTTTGACTTTTAAATAGCAGTACCTAGTATTTTTGGGTACAGCAGCAACAGAGAACGTAGTTTGACTTTTAAATAGCAGTACCTAGTATTTTTGGGTACAGCAGCAACAGAGAACGTAGTTTGACTTTTAAATAGCAGTACCTAGTATTTTTGGGTACAGCAGCAACAGAGAACGTAGTTTGACTTTTAAATAGCAGTACCTATTTTTTTTTGGTACAGCAGCAACAGTGAACGTAGTTTGACTTTTAAATAGCAGTACCTATTATTTTCTGGTACAGCAGCAACAGTGAACGTAGTTTGACTTTGAAATATCAGTACCTAGTATTTTTTAACAAATTGTTTTAAATTTTTTTGCAATTATTTTTGTATAATTTTTTTATAATTTTTTTATATTTTTTTAAAATTATTTTTGTATAGGTTTATTTATAAAAAAAAATTTAAATTTTTTAGAACTTTTGAATAATTTTGAAATAACAATGCCCTTAGCAGAACAGAGCACAGGACACAGGCAGCACCACTGGACTCAGCAGGACAGAGCACAGGACACAACACCACTGGATTCAGCAGGACAGAGCACAGGACAAAAGCACCACTGGACTCAGCAGGACAGAGCACTGGACAAAGCACCACTTAACTCAGCAGGACAGAGCACTGGACAAAGCACAAAGAACCACTAAACTGATCAGGAGCTCCCTAACTACAACCTCCCTCACGAGTGATCACAGCCAGAATGAAGATGGCAGCCGCAAGGTGAGTATTTATGACATCCGAGTCTCGCGAGATCCGACGTGAGACTTGGATGTCATAGCGTCGGTTTGGCTCCGTTTGGCGCCCGGAAGTTACCGAACAGTGCTCGGATCCCGTCGGATCCGCACTGTTCGGGTGGGCTCGGATTAGCGGAATCCGAGCCCTCTCATCCTTAATCATAACAACTCACACCTAGTCTTTTTTACTCTAGGCTCCCGCTTTCCTTCTTTTCTCTGACACAGAACACAGCTTTTGTGTTCTGTGTCAGGAACTACAGGTTGGAAGTTTTGAACCCGTGTTAGTGTACTGTACACTTTTCTGCCTGTTGACACTGGAAAAGGAAAGTGGAAGCCTAGAGTAAAAGACTAGGTGTGAGTTGTTATGATGGTCAGTTCTTGATTCAGCTCTAGCAGTGTAAAGCAGCCACAGAGGAAATTTGGGATCCCAGGTATTTGGAGTTAGGGCATCCTGATGGTAGCTGGCAACCCATCTCTTTTTTAGAGGTGACCTTATCCCCGATAACACTATTCACACTAATGCATCCTCAAAGCTGTCCCAATCTCCACTCTGAACCACATTTGCTCCTTTTGTTTCAGCTGTGCCCTCTTCCACTTAGATTATAAGCTCTCTAATGAGCAGGGTCCTCTATGCCTTCTGTTTTCATATCTGCATTTGTTTTGTCTACTTTGTATGTTCCTGTTTTATGTATGTACTGTTTTCCCAGCTGTAAGGTGCTGCGGAGCAAAGTGGCACCTTACAAATCTATGACGATAATAACAATAATAACAGGAGCTATCTGGAAGGCTAGGAAACTCCGATGTTAGAGGATTTTTACTCAACTGGTGGAGAGTTAGGAAAAACTCCATCTGACCAGTATGACTGTCAACTCATGCCCCAAATGTCAGTTTTCATTTGTAGCACAGAATCTTTCTTTTCTTCTAAAATCCTTTACCTATCCCCATGATTATATACCTTGATTACTGCAATCCCAGGTCTACCTAATTCACCTATTACGGCTCTATATTGGACCCTATTTGTCAGATAAGAGGATTCTCTCTCCTTCTCAAAAATGACTGCACACACTGGAGGGATTGGAGGAGAGTGCAGAAGAAGCGATAAGGAGGTGCATAAAATTAAAATTGGCAGTAAAATCATGACATGTATGGTAACAAGCAAACAAACAAAATAGGTGATCTAAACTTAATTGGGTTAGAAGAGAATTATGAAGTGTGTATAGGTGCGACTTGGCTGTATGAAGGTTAAAGCAATTAAAAAGGATATATCAAGTTTAGAAAGCAAAGGGAGGGTACAGGTTGGGGACAAGATTGTGTGTATGTAAAAACCTGTTTAAAACCTGCCCAGCGGAATGTCTATGAAACATTACGACAATATAGAATCCTTATGAACACAGGTTCCAACATTTTATAATGATTGGGGGCTGCTGACGTTTAGAAGGGCAAAGTTTAATCTGCTCTAAAAAGCATTGATGTTTTTTAGGCTGGAAAAGTTACATGCATAGAGACCATGGGATATTTTTACAAATATTTTAAATAAATAGTGCACTGTATGGAAACAAAATTTCTAGGAATAAGAGGCAACCAATGCAATTAAATAAGAAAATATTGGAGAACTTTGTTGTCCAAGAACTAAAAGTCGGCCTCATTGTCACTGAAATGTTTACCAAGCATTGATTTCAATATCTAGTCTGCTGAGCACTTTGTATTTATTATGCAATGTATGTTTGTATTCATTATTACATGCTTCAAAACTAAAATATTTGTATTGGAAGTAATATGGAGCAAAAACTGAGCATCTAAATGTTTAAAACTAGAAAGGACTGAAAGTTCAAGGAATGTAGCTAAATATGTAAATTGGAAATCAACTGAATTTCAAAAAATAGCAAACTGTAATCTCAAAACATAAAGAGCAACCAAATAATAACACAGAAAACAAGTTTGTAGAACATAAAGAGAAAACAGATATTTGAAGTATGTTTTTTATTGTGTCTACATTCACAAATGAAAAAGTTCAGTTACACCTAAACACAATTAATGTTAGTACCTACACCCCGTGACCATTTTATTAGGTACATCTTTCTAATACTGGGTAGGACCCTCCTTTGCCTCATTACAGTCTGAATTCTTTGTTATTCAAGCTGCTGGAAATATTCTTTACAAAATTGGTTGCTTGTGGACATGATAGCATTGCACTGCAAATTTGTCAGCTACACATTCATGCTGTGAATATCCTGTCTCACCACATCCTAAAGGCACTTTATTTGATTGCGATCTGATGACTATGGAGACAACAGTAGTACACTAAATGCATTGTCATGTTGGTTGAACAGCTTGTTATGTAGTGTGCTTGGTGACATTGCACTTTATCCTGCCGTATGTAGCCATTAGAATATGGGTAGACTGTGGCTATAAAGTGAGATGCACATGGTAGGCAACAGTATTTAGGTTGGATGTGGCATTTAAGCAATGTTCAATTGCTATTAAGAGGTCTAATGTTTGCCAAAAATCATTCCCCACATCATTACACCACTGGTCTGAACCGCTGACACAAGGCAGGATGGATCCATGGATTCATGTTTTTTCAGCCAAATTATGCCAAAATTATGCCATCTTCATGTTGCAGCAGGAATCAAGATTCATCAGACCAGGCAATCTTCAACTGTTTAGAAATTGATTGTGTCCATCTATTATTAGAAATAATATCTGTAGCTGTAGAGGACATTATGGTGTCCCATGCAATGCAATGCATCATATTGCCATTATTAGGGTCAGGAAGGATTTCTGACAGCTTTGACACTGGGGTTTTTGTTTTGCCTTCCTCTGCATCAGGGCAATTAGGGTTGAACTTGTTGAACCTTTGTTTTTTTTCAACCTTTCTATGTAACTTTATTAAAATCTATCTCATGGCTTGGGCAGCACGGTGGCTTATTGGTTAGCACTTCTGCCTCACAGCGCTGGGATCATGATTTTGATTCCCGACCATGGCCTTATCTGTGTGGAGTTTGTATGTTCTCCCCATGCTTGCGTGGGTTTCCTCCAGGTGCTCCAGTTTCCTCCCACACTCCAAAAACATACTGGTAGGTTAATTGGCTGCTATCAAAATTCACCCTAGTGTGTGTATATTAAGAAATTTAGACTGTAAGCTCCATGGGGTCAGGGACTGATGTGAATGAGTTCTCTGTACAGCACTGCTGAATTAGTGGCGCTATATAAATAAATGATGATGATGGCTTCATCATTCACTAAAATGTATTTCTTTATAACTAAAAAGCACTAAGGCTCCTCTTTTCATTTGCCCTGGGATGTCTAGTTTGCTCTTTACAAAACAGCTTTCTTTCTACATCATTTTCACCCATTACTCTCTCATGCTTTAACATTTTCACTCTGACTTCTTTTTAGCTCTGGTATTCATTGCATTTTTCATCCATCCTGATTCATTTCCTGTCTCCTACATCAGTACCACTGAGGCAACCACTCAACAATGACAGAACTAAATATAAGTTCATTTATGAACAACATTTTTGGTGGGTATACTCATGTACTGTATGATCAAATTGTAAGCTCTTAGGAACAGCTCCTAGGAACAGCTCTTATACTATATTCTGCAAAGCGTTGTATACATTACTAGTGCTAAGTATTATACTTATGCATGCTGTATACACATGCAAACTAAAAGTGCTAAACAGCTAGTATAAGTGAAAAATATAATAATAGAAATGAGAAAAGAGATTTAGCAACTAGAGAGTTTCTACAAATTCCAGTTTTCTGCAGGACAGAAAACCTGTTTGAAGTGGTCAGGTTGAAACTAATTTGGAAGTCAGTAGAAAACTGTGTTTTAGCATTTAATTTGTCATCCAAATAAAAAAAGTAACAACAACTTAACCAAATGTATATTATAAATATCTTTCTTTAGAAATTATTTTCTTAGATTGTACCAGTAATATCTAATTTGTAAGTTGTCTTGTTAAAATTAAAACTATTGACCCAATATTGCAAAACAGTCTGCAAACTGAACAGCAAGCAATTTGTTTATTCCTTGAATTTTAGATCATAAGGTCCCCCTGTCTTTAGTGCCATGGGCCCCCCAAAGCATTATTCAAGCCCTGGTCATACCACATTTTGGCAAAAAATCAGATTTCCAATGAAAATGAGACTTTAGGAGGGGAATGTATTTAATTTATGTGTAGGTTATATGTTTTGAATCCAATCGATGATTAGCTTGGGATAGTCACGATAAAATTATGGTAAATTTTAATATAATTTGACAGACAAAACAGATAATTAATATGTAAAACAACATTTTCAAAAGATTTGGCATTGTATGCTGTAAGAGATGAGTAGAAGTTTTATGTGATTGAAGTTGCTGCAGAACGATCTATTTTCATAGGTGACGTTCTGGAATTACAATCTTCAAGTTCTGATTTGCCATTCCACAACGTAATTGCAAATTCTTATTTCACATAATTTATACTTTATTAGCAGGGTCGCCAGGCGTTGTGCAGGTCCGATTTTATTATATTAGTAAATTTTTGGGCAAATAGACAAAAAATGCTTTTCAGAAACTAAGATTTGTCGCTCTGTCGTTATGTCGTGGTATGGCGAGGTTTCCTTCCAGCAGTCAAAAAATTATGCTTTAATTATCCGTCGCTCTGTCGCATTGTCGCTATGTGGACTAATAGGTAACTTTTTCTATACTAAATAACTATGTAAGTTTTGGCAGCTTTACAATGAGGGCTGTAGAAGACATTCGCTAACAAACTTCTATCTCTATTCATTATACATATATATATATATATATATATATATATATATATATGTACATATATATATATATATATATATATATATGTATATATACATGTATATGTATATACATATATCTATATATATCTATATCTATATATATATATATATATATATATATATATATATATATATATATATATATAAAATGATTAGAGCTGGAATGACAAGGTCAGTTTCTTCTGCTGTGTTGTGTGGTTGTAGGAGCGTACACTGTTCCATTTTGGTGTGCCTTACATTCATTTATATCACTCGCTTGTTAATAATGCACATAGCTTTTTAATCCTATTTGGATGAAGTGTGCTTAGTTAGAACAAATGAGTAGCATTATCACAGTACAAGCTCATGTTTTAACACTGGCAAATCCTTCCAGATCAATTCTTCATGATTCACCTTGTCTATGCACATGCCACGTAAGCTTTGCAGAATTTAGATTAAAAAAATGACATTATTTTTTATGCTTATATTCTCAATTTGTCTTAATTAGCTTTTTTTCTCCTTTATATGCTAGAGTCTAGACCAGTCCCTTAGCAACTGTCAGAAATGTAACACTTGTTATCATTTCATTGCACATGATTTAACACTAGAATAATTCAAAGTACTGAAGCTTTTAAGTCTAATGTAGTCTCTTTCAAATATGTGTTATTTCTTTTGAAAAATCACATCTGCACATTAAAAAAAAATCCTTGACCTACATACAAAAATTCAACACTAAGTAAAACTGCACTAAAGCCACTAGTAAATGGTATATTTTATTATTTAATTAACAACACAGATTTCATAATAATTATCCGAGCAAATGCTCAACAAATATACAACATTGGGATTTGGTTGGTAAATTATATCTCTTGTACATATTACTGGTATCTTAAAAATATCAAAGCAATTTGGAAAAAAACGTTTTTAGTGCTTTTGCCAGCTGACTTTTAAGAGATAATTCGAATCTTTTGAATCTGTTTCCTTCCACTTATTTGCATAGCTTTCAATCTCTTGACCTGGCCACTCTCTACAACTAGCACCCTATTTCTATCCTACCTTTCACCTCCAAACTATTGTCTCTTTTTAAGGTAGCTCCCTCTCAAATGTTGTCAAAAAATGGAACAAGCTCTGTCACAAAATTTCTGGTCAATCCATAGGGGCCTGGTGCAGAAGATGGCTTTAGGGTTTTAATAGCTTCATATATTTCTTATAAAATTATAATTCTAAACAAACTCCATATGGGTAACAAAGGGTATCTGGTGGCCACTATTAAGAGGGGAGTACTTTAGCAAACCTATCCTTACTGTCATGCTGTCTCAGGCACTCTGCTCCTTTTCACCTTAATATGAACTTGCTTTAATTATGTCCCTGATTAGGTGCTCACATTTTGGTGCTGCAACCTTGGGTTCTTGGACGGTAGTAAATCCCACTCTTGAGGTTGTAGATAACTTATTTTTCCCTTAGACTCCATGCCCCAGGTTAGCCAATGACAATCATTAGTGTCATACTGGATCTAAATTTAGAAAGTATTGTGACAAATATACCTGCCAACAGTCCAAATTTTTGTGGGACAGTCACGATTTCTGATGAAAGGGATGTAGTCATAAACTAACGAGCATGCCTAAAATGGCAAATTTGGTGAATTAGGTTTGTGATTTGGCAGAATGGCGCATAGATTATTCTTTTACAATTTTCCAGCCAGTAATGTTGGCAGGTATGAAATATAAAATTATAACATGTAATAAAAACAAATAAAATTAACTGGGGCCTGATTCATTAAGGATCTTAAATGAAGAGGATTCTTATTTCAGTCTCCTGGACAAAACCATGTTACATTGCAAGGGGTACAAATGAGTGTTCTGTTTTGCACATAAGTTAAATACTGCCTGTTTTTTCATGTAGCACACAAATACTTAATAGCTTATTCGGACACTGAAATTTAAAGTTCATATGTGTGTGCGATTTGAAAAAACAGTCAGTATTTAACTTATGTGCAAAACAGAACACGCATTTGCACCCCTTGCAATGTAACATGGTTATATCCAGGAGACTGAAATAAGAATCCTCTTCATTTAAGATCCTTAATGAATCAGGCCCCTAGAGTCCAAATTACATAATTAGAGGAATTGAGTAGTGCAGTTTGGTCAGTAGTGTAAAATAGGAAAAATTTCGAGAAACAAATCTTTAAATCCTATAACTCTTCTTGGATATAAGAGATGGGTAAAACAGCAGAAACAGCACATACAGTACTGGATTATTGGAAGCTCTCTGTAACATACAGACTTCTAAAATAACCTTTACTTGAGCTATATCCCTTAAAATGCTCCTATGCAATCCATTGAAACTGATACGATAGTGAAATAACACAGAGACATTAAAATATTAATAACATTGTTAAGGAAATGCTATTCCAAAGTAAAATATAAGCCAGGAAAAATTCAGACTAAAAAGTACATTTTCCATTGAAGACCTTACCTTATTCAAAAAGAAGAATTAATGTTAGCGTATTGTAGAATAAATAATTATTTAAGTACAGTGTTCCTGCATATTATTAAGTATTTATAAATGCTGTTTTTAGAACTATAAAACATCTATAAGCCACTCTCTGGTGTATTGCAAATAAGTGCATATAAAAGCTTTTAGTGCAATGTGTAAGAAAAAAGTTGGTGTTTTTTATGGTATTAAAGAGTCCGTTCAGAATCATTGAAATGGGGGAAGGGGGGGGGGGTAGAATCTCAGTTGTATAATCATAGACTAGACAAAACAAATATAAAGTTTTGGTCATTGATCCCTCGAGCTGACTATTCTAAATGAATACTAGAAAAGCTTGAATTTGTTTGAAAGTGGTTCTGGAACCAGTTTGTCAGATCAGCTTTAACGTTCTAAAATTTGCAATAAAATTTGCTATGTCAAATAAGGCAGTCGGTTTCTGCCATTTTCCATCTGCTTCAAAATTAAATTAGTACATTGTATATAGTTTTTAACATTTTTCCATGTGAAAGACAAACTGAAACAAAATAAGTAACCATTTAATTACATATTTTAGCATCTTTAACTATGAGCTGCAGACTTTGAACCGTGAACTCAAATCAAATTAGCCAAAAATCATGATTTTGGTTCGCAAACAAGTTTGAGATTGTGAAACTAGTCAAATTAGATCACATTTACACCTGTTTGAATAATTATAAAATAACAGTAGTTTAAATGGTTATGATTACATGCTATTACTATTTCATTTGGAACATAAACTAACAGTAAAAGGTGCTTATTATATATTAAAATATACTAAACTATATATCTACAGGAATCTTGTTTGAATATCTGCCAAACATTCCCATTGAAATGTTTTGTCTAATAGGTCATGTCCCAAACCATGGAGAACATGCCCATATTTGCCTAAAACACACCCTGAACAGTGCCTATTTTAAGTGCAGCCCCTCCCTTTTTGGATGTTGAGATAATGGACTGAAAAATGCTACCATTATTTTATAATGGAGTTTAATGAATACAATAATGTCAATCCTTTGCACTCAGTTATGGAGAAAGAGAGAGCACCCTGTGCAAATTAAAGTGTTCTCTGCAGAAATCCACCAATCAGGCCTGTATGGTAGAGTGGTCAGACGGAAGCCACTCCTTAGTAAAAAGCACATAGCAGGCTACCCGAAGTTTGCCAAAATGCACCTGAAGAACTCTCAGACCATGAGAAACAAAATTCTCTGGAGTGATGCGCTCTTGACCTCAAACTGGGGTGACAGTTCATCTTTCAGCAGGACAATGAACCTAAGCACAAAGCCAAGATATAAGATATCAAAGGAGTGACTTCAGTACAACTCTGTGAATGTTCTTGACTGGCCCAGCCAGAGCCCAGACTTGAATCCGATTGAACATCTCGGGAGAGATCTGAAAATGGCTGTGCACCGACGCTTCCCATCCAACCTGATGGAGCTTCAGAGGTGCTGCAAAGAGGAATGGGCGAAACTGCTCAAAAATAGGTGTGCCAAGCTTGTGGCATTATATTCAAAAAGACTGAAGGCTGTAATTACTGCCAAAAAGTGCATCAACAAAGTATTGAGCAAAGGCTGTGAATACTTATGTACATGTGATTTCTTAGTTTTTTATTTTTAACAAATTTGCAAAAATCTCAAAAAAACTTTTTTCACGTTGTCATTATGGGGTATTGTGTGTAGAATTTTGAGGGGAAAAAAGGCATTTCTTCCATTTTGGAATAAGGCTGTAACATAACAAAATGTGGGAAAAGTGAAGCGTTGTGAATGCTTTCCAGATGCACTGTAATTGTGGTTCTGCTTAGTGACTGCCTTCTTAACTCATCCTGATCCCTGTTTACAGATAGCTTATCCTACTACATTAGCTCACACATGTTCCAGTGCTTCATTATGCATAGACAGCATATGAGACATGCATGTTTCACCAATATTATAGCAAACATTGGCTACTGGCCTTTCTTCTTGACTATCGGTGGTGTGGTACAGTTGGATTGAGGAGACACTATGGAAGGTGGAGATATGAAAGCTAAACTCTGGCAATCATGACTGTCCTTTCCCATTTACATTAACTGAACCTATTTCTTCTTTTGGTTCTGAAGAAGTCTTTCGCTCTTGTGCTGTATTTGCACTATTGTGATTATCTGCCAACTCAGGGTAGCTGTGTGGTTAGTATATTTGTTTGGCACCATGATCTAAGCTGGACACATAGCCAGGACTCTTGCTTCCCATGTTTTCAGAAGCTTCAGCAGCAGCAGCTGCCACCAATGGGGCTGCAAAGATCTGCATAGGAGAAATGAATATACAGAGCCGTAACGAGGCCGGTGCGGGCGGTGCCGCCGCCCCGGGCGCAGTCCCTAGGGGGCGCAGTGGCCGCCCGCACCGACTTCTGTGTGAGGAGTGAAAAGAAAAAAAATAAAATTAAACAGACCTCAGATTCAGACTGCCGGCCGCCCGGCGCATCCAAGATGGCGGCCGGCACCCGGCTCTACCCCCTTCTGAACTCTGCCCTCTGCCTCAGCGTCTGATGTCATGACGTTGCTAGGCAGCAGAGGAGCAGAGAAGCAGAGAGGAGCCAGGCAGCGACGGCTGGACAGGAGGTAAGTTTCAAAGCAGGGGAAGGGGGATGTAAGCTTCAATTATGGAGGGGATGTAAGCTGCAATTATGGAGGAGATGTAACTGCAATTATGGAGGGGAGGGGGGGATGTAAGCTGCAATTATGGATGGAGGCAAGAGGGGGGGAATGTAAGCTGCAATTATGGATGGTGGCAAGGGGAGGGGGGAATGTAAGCTGCAATTATGGATGGAGGCAAGGGGGGGGGAATGTAAGCTGCAATTATGGATGGAGGCAAGGGGGGGGGAATGTAAGCTGCAATTATGGATGGAGGCAAGAGGGGGGGAATGTAAGCTGCAATTATGGATGGTGGCAAGGGGAGGGGGGAATGTAAGCTGCAATTATGGATGGAGGCAAGGGGAGGGGGGAATGTAAGCTGCAATTATGGATGGAGGCAAGGGGAGGGGGGAATGTAAGCTGCAATTATGGATGGAGGCAAGGGGAGGGGGGAATGTAAGCTGAAATTATGGAGGGAGGCAGGGGGGGGAATGTAAGCTGCAATTATGGAGGGGATGTATGCTGCTATTAGGGAGGGGGGAATGTGTGCTGCTATTAGGGAGGGGGGGAATGTGTGCTGCTATTAGGGAGGGGAGGAATGTGTGCTGCATCTTGCTATTATGGAGGGGGGGATGCTGCTATGCTTTGAGGGATGGGGGGGTATGCTGCCATAATGTGTGAGGGAAGGGGGGTATGTATTAATATAATGTGTGATATGAGGGTAGGGAGGTTGGGTGTCTTAGTACATGGGTGGGAGGTAGGCTATTAATTTAATGGTGACGTTTAGGCGGGGCTAATTATTTAATGGGTACTAGTTTATTTGTGGGGTGCTGGTGGGTCAATTTAATTTATTGATGGGGCTTTTTAATTTAATGGTGGGGTCTATTAATTTCAGGTGAGGTATTTATCTGTATTGCAGTCACAAGAATGCTCTCTGTATAGTATGGTGGTCACAGGAATGCTCTCTGTATAGTATGGTGATCATAGGAATCCTCTCTGTATAGTATGGTGGTCACAGGAATGCTCTCTGTATTGTATGGTGATCATAGGAATCCTCTCTGTATAGTATGGCAGTCACAGGAATGCTCTCTGTATAGTATGGTGGTCACAGGAATGCTCTCTGTATTGTATGGTGATCATAGGAATCCTTTCTGTATAGTATGGCGGTCACAGGAATGCTCTCTGTATAGTATGGTGGTCATAGGAATGCTCTCTGTATAGTATGGTGATCATAGGAATCCTCTCTGTATAGTATGGCAGTCACAGGAATGCTCTCTGTAAGGTATGGCGGTCACAGGAATGCTCTCTGTAAGGTATGGCGGTCACAGGAATGCTCTCTGTAAGGTACGGCGGACACTAGGAGGCTCTTTATATTGTATGTGTGTGTGTACATGTGTGTGTATATATATATATATATATATATATATATTTTATGTAAGTGCACATCCACATTATTTATGTAATAAATGTATTGCTATACAGCATTACACTATGTGAGTTTCTTCCTCTCCATTATCCTGAATACTACTGAGTATATATGAAGTGCCAGTTCCGGAACCTTTCAACATTGTATGAAGCATCTGCTATTCCCATGGGGTAATAAGGCTCAACTTGATTGGTGAAGATACCGGTTATACCTACAGATAAGCTTTAAAGATCTTTTATCTGGTACGCATATTATATTGGCACGGCGCTGGTGTTCTAGAGTGGTTCCTCATTTCCTTCTTCCTGTTGATCCACTATTATTACCTGAGTGTCTATACCTATTTAGTGGTTAAGATTCTGACTTTTGGTACACCTTTCTGTATTTTTATATACAGTATTATACTATTTGGCGTCCCCTCCCATTTGTTTTGTGTTATATATATATATATATATATATATATATATATTATATTTAGTGTGATGGTGACAAGGGGGCACAATGATAGAGATGGCTCCATGGCACGGTGTGATAAAGGAGAAACTGTGATGGAGGGCACAGTGTGATGAAGGGGCAGTGTGATACAGATGGTACCATTACATTTATGTTTTAATTTGTTTCAGTGAGTTTTATTTCAATAACCAATTAATTTTTTTATACAGCTAGCATGTGATAGCTGCATTTAAAGTACTTTGATTCTATGGAGGCTTATTACATAAAGATCCTTACAAAGCCAGACCAAGAATAATGGAGAGGGAGGTGGTTTCAGTGCGGTCTAGAACTTGTAAAGTGCTAGCCACGCCCCCACAGTAGGTTGACCACACCCACCCGACAATTGACACTCCCACTTAGATGGGGGGCGCCGGTTCCCTGTCTCGCCCAGGGCACTAAAATGGCTAGTTACGGCACTGTGAATATAGCAACAGCAATGTTTGTTAAACTCTCTTGCTCTAGCAGCAGATCAGAGATTGTTTTCTAGTAGAACTTGTAAAGAAACCTGACAGTTCTACTCTGTAATTTACAACTGCCTTTACACATTTTTGGCTGTTTTATATTTGTAAAAATATGTGTAGGTAGAGCTCAGAGCTGATGTAAATTTCAGCCATCTAACTGCCATTTGCATGACCAATACATAACAAAACACTTACAACACGAATAACAGTAGCAACACTCATAATACCTATACCTAACCAATGATCATTCACCTCTCTATAAGCCAGCCAGCTAGTTGGGCATCGATCACACATACACACCAACTAAGCCTCCTTTTAAATTTTACAACTCCATCCAAATCTGTTGACTGAATCTCTCCTACCAACTCTCATTTTTCCCTCTTTCTCTGCTACCTATAAGCTGATTCTCTCTCCCAAAACTTCATGATTAGCTTGTATCAATTTAATGTTGCTGCAAGTTGCATTTATCTGATGTGTTCATTTTATCATATGCTGTTTACCATTCTTTGAGTTCTGCTTTTGTTATGCCATTTTGCAGGATGGCCACTTAATATATTATGATAATTTCAAATTATATTTATACAAATATTGTTCCATAGGAAAGTTCTATCTATTGACAAAAAAAAAATGAAAATCGGTCTTGCTGGAATTGAATGAAAACTCTCTAGTCTTAGATAGGTTAAAGAAGTATACAGTCACCTGAAAAACTCTTTAGACCAAACTCTATATAAAGATAACTGCATTGTTTTGCATTTTAACAGGAGCAAAGAATCCAAGCATGATATTAGTTCCTTACACTCACCAATATGAATAATGATGGTTTCCTAAAAGCTGTACAAATAGCACAAGGCAAAACAAAAAGTTAACATACTTAGGAACTTTAGTGGTTAAAATTAGACTTATTAATAACCACATAACAATATACAACATTATATAAAAAGCATAGAAATAGTAGATAATTTAGATATTTTATTGTATTTTACTATATTACAAAGGATGCTATATTGGGACAATGAATTGTTTATACTATCTACTACTATATGTTATAAAGAATACATTGTACCTAGATATAAGTCAATATCCCATATGCAGCCTTTGTCACTCTAATTAGTATCTATGAATTTCAGGTGAGTTTTCAACATAAGAATTCTAGGAATTCAAATCATATTGCTTCTAGAAATGCAGGGAATTAAGTTAACAATTTAATGTAACATCCTTTCTGATTACTGTCACGAGCCGCGGCTGTAAGCCACATCCTAGCGTGAACTAGCAGCCGGGCGTGTGCTTTAGATTCTGTGCTCTGTTATTATTCTTGTGGCATAGATGTAGGAGGGTGTAGGGACATCCTCCAACACCAGGGGGAGCTCCTATATGATTTAAACTGTTCACGTTTATTTTTATACATGCTTCCTGGTTGTGTTATTTCCTATGCTAGTTCTGGCTAGTGATTAATTAGCTGCCTCCTGAGGCTGATTCTCAGCCCTACCCTCCTCTGTCCTGATTAGCTCCTAGTGCTATTTAAGGCAGTGAGATCAGAGCCTCACTGCCGGTTACAGTGTCCTGTCCTCAGTTCTGCTGCCTGCTTGTTCTCTCTCTGCTTGGTGATTGTTACCTTTGATTGACTTCCCGTGTATGACCTTTGCTTGTTCCTGGACCACTGAACCTTCGCTTCTGACCCTGACCATTTGCCTGAATACCGGACTCTGCTCCTTTGCTAGTGCACCTGACCTTTCGCTTGTCCCTGGATTTTCGTACCTGTGCTTGTGACCTCTGACCTTGGTTTTCCTGCTCGCTACTGTCTGCCAATCACTCCACTCCTGGGTTCTCCTTAAGTCAGTATACGTTACTCGACCCTCGGTCGGCCCACAGCCAAGTCTGTCCCCACCACTAGGGGCTCCAGCGAACACCGGGCCTTCAGAGTAGTCCCCGAGTTTCATTGTACTGGCTTGGGAGTTCCTAACAATTACAAAGGAAGCACTTTGCACACTTTATTAATCATACCTCCCAAGTGTCCCTATTCCAGTGGACTGTCCCGCTGTCCCGCCCAACTTACAATTTGTCCCAGTATCAGAGTGCCACACACCGTTTCCATAGCAGCCAGTTTCCCTGGTGATCTAGGAGGAAGTGGGCCAGGACGTCTGTCCAAAAAACACTACTGCACATGTACGAACTGCACAAACAGGAAGTTCGTGGGCAGTGATTGGGCTTGACAGGGAGGCATGGCTTAGTTGTCCCTCTTTCGGAACTCGAAATTTTGGGAGGCATGATTAAGGGCTGAATTTGTTAAGCAGAGAAAAGAATTATCTCCAGTGCTATTCTTCTTCTGCTGTCACCATCTCAGGCTTCCAGCTCTACATGCACAGATCTATTGGCCTGACGGGGCAGTGAGACTACACTTACCGTTAACTGCCATTATCGCTAGACAGCTGAGTACCACTCAGTGGCACTCAGTTGCCACAACACTATTTTCTCAGGAAATCATGCAATTGTAGGTGGTAGAAAATCAGTCCTAACTGCACTTTTTATAAATATACCTTGAAAAAGAGAAAAGGAGAAAAAAAAAACCAAGAGAGTGAAAGAGAGGGAGAGATTGTTGTCTTGTTTTATTTTTGTTTTATAAAATGATTATTGCTTGTTGCACGAAATTTAGAGGACCTGTGGTGTAACCTCTCATGGTTTTTTTTTTGTTTCACCCTATACATCAAAGGTTTATTGCCAGTGTTAACCTGACGGTGGTAAGATGCAACAGCATTTTACATCATTATTTAGATTAGCAGACCAGCTGCTGTTTTGATAAATTTTAGCTATAAGGGATTTTTTATCACTGTAATAAGTGGCATTGAATTTTTTTTTTACACATCGCTATGAAGGGGCTGTTCGTTGTAAATAGGCCCCTATATTGTTTAATTGGATCTTTATTACTTTTTACAGAAATAAAATTAAGGCTCCATGGTCATTTGATAATGCTAGTGTTTAGACTAGCCTTATCAATATCATGTTGATTGAACAACAAAAATAATCAATAAACATTGTTTTAAGTGTTGTTCTTGTAACAGGGGTCTTTTTTTAATATAGTGAGAAACCTTAAAATATCAGACTTGTGATTACATAGCATATTTACTTTGTATAGCGATAAAAGCTTCCCACATGAATGGACTACACTCCCCTACACTGCTCCAGAGAAGCTACAGAGGAGAAGCAGACAGACCAGAATACCAGCTGCAAGGCAAGTGGGCCTTCAGTCAATTACATTTATCGGTGCCTCTGACTCTTCAGTGTTGTGGAACTACAAAGCACAGCATGCCCCACCAGAGGGCAAGCTGAAACTCGTTGTTTGAAAAAAGCTGGAGAGCCATATGTTGCACTATATTCAGCCAGCCACACAATACACTTGTAGAAATGTCATCACAGAGATGAGTCACTGGTTGTGCAGGCCAACATTATTTTGTTGTTAGAAACATTTTTTTTTGTTTTGTTTTTATTTATTATACACATTGGGCATGTAACTAGGGCAGCGTGACCTCCGAGAGCGCAATGCCGAGCTTCCGTCACAGCTGGGAGAGACCACCTACAGCTACCAAGATAAGGGGGGGCCCCAGTGCTCTTTCTTGCCCAGGAAACTAAAATTTCTAGTTACGGCTCTGATAAATCTGTCCCCACATTTTAAATTTACCACTCCCTCCAATGTAGCATGGTTTTGCCCAGGTGCAAAGTTACTCCTTTGTTATGTTTTGCTTTCCTTAATGACTCAGACCCATAGTGTCATCTCTCCATAATGGTCACTATCCCTTCAAGCTTAGACAGAGGATAAACCAATTTTTTCCCCTCTTTGTGTTGAATCATACAAACTGGTGGCTCACATAGTGGCACGGCTGTCAGAACCTGACCTGTACCGTCTCTTGTCTGGACCCAGTTTCTGGAAAAGAAAAACAGGAATACAATGCAGTAAACTTAGGTGTTCCAATATCAGGGAATACTATACGCCTCCCATATCTCTAGTCTGACATGATAACATATGAAGGGTCACACCCATATTTATTTGACACAGATGGATGTTGGAGACGAGAAGACACTATATTGTGTCAAGGGAACAATGATAGATTATTCAGATACATCAAATATACACAATATACACTGTTGTAGTGATGGGATACTGAAGGATCATCTTTGATGGATGTTAGTCCAAAGCCATCATCTAATTTAATGCATTTGGGATGAGGATTATGTTGTTGGTATCAATGACAAAATACATCTTATACTGTATATGCTACTAACTACACACAAAGAGGAAGTCACCTCCAAGGAGGAGTACAATTAAATCCCATTTTAGGTATGGATGTAGCAGGCGAGATGGGAAGAACACCAGTGACCCCAGAGAAGCAACTAGATAGCGACCCAGATACTCCTGTGAGGCTCGGTTTCGGGACAGAACTCTAGAACTGGCGGTTCAACTTCAGGAAGGAGGACAAAATCTTGGAGAAACTCAAGGAGACAGATAACTAAGCGACAACCAAGCTGGAACATGATGCCATCAAAATTACAAAGACTCTGAATACCTTAGAGAAAGATGCTAAAGCCTATTTGGTTACAGTCCAAAAGAAACATCATCTTTCAATCACCTCATACATCCCATAATAGTTCTCATTTTGCTGGTATTTATCCTATATATTGTACTACTGGTTGTCTACCCAAGGATAAAATGATTAAAGAACTGAAAGACATTGTAAAACTATACAAAGAAGAACAACGTATATACACTAGAAGACAACAAATGTCGAACTGTTAAGGGAGGGGGGTAATAGGTCTCTTTTTCCATAAATATTCATACACCTGGAACCTTTAGGACATTCACTGGACACACACTGCAGTATAAGGCATCTTTTTCTCTGCACCAACTTCTCTATATTCCTGCAAATTCTACCCTGAATATTAACTTTCTTAACCTTTCTTGACATTATTATCTACTAACTCTATTATCTCTCTGTAACTTTCTTAACCTTATCATTGATTATCTTTCTATAATTTTCTTAACCTAATCATCTATTAACTGTATTATCTATCTGTAACTTCCTTAACCCTATTTGCATGTATATGTAATGTTTCCTTCTATTTTTATTAACTATTTCTTAATCTTACCATCTATTTACTTTCTTAAGTAACTATTTTCACACTACAATGAAGTCTGGGACTTTCCCCCATCTCTCTCAATTTCTCTCATGGTGGCTCCCTCCCCCACACATACACACATGCATGATACATGCGTATATCTCTTTTCAAACACATCCTATCTGTCATTTCTCTATACCCACGTGACTTGTACATACACACACACACACACACACACACAGACATTCACATATGCCATGTATCTCTCTGTTATGTTTCTCTCTCCTTCTTTCTCAACATAAGCATGTGCACACAAAGAGCAAGCTTAGTAAAATCTATATTAACATCATACCTGTTGAAACTATAATGTGTTATCTGTATTGTATGCAAGCATTTTATGTACTGTATACTTGACCTCAAAGTTATCTTTTTATAGTAAATGATTTTGTACCTTGCGTCTGTTTATATGTACAGATAACTGAGAGAAAGAAGGAATGAATGGTTTGTTTATATTAATAATGCAGTATGGTGAAGTGAATGATAGTGATTGTCTAGGTATTTATCTGCTGATTAGCACATAATGGTGGGCTATCTGACATGGAGGTCAATAGATGTGTAATACTTAGGCGGTATAAAGCCTGGTAAAACAAAAGAATCACGTAAGTCACTCTTACGGATTTCTACTTGGGATGTGTAAGCATAACAACTGGGATACCTTGTTTATGGTTACCGTGGTACAAGGCGAATATTTAAAGAGGTTGTGTAAATGCCTCTTAAGTATATCTGAGATGTAGCAAATGCGTGTTATTTGACATGCCTAAAATAGCGAAAAAATTGCAAATTGCATTATATCCTAATAATTGATGAGATTAGTTATTAATAAGATCAAAGGCATTGTATCATTATTATGGTGGGATACCACGTCCCTATTACAATGGAAAACTGTAAATGTCACATAAAAGTCCAACCTCCTACCATTTCCGAGCCACACGTTTCAATAAAATATTATTTCCATTTGTCACCTACAGATTACTGCTCAGTTTAAACATATTAATGGCTTATATTATCTATGAGGACAGCCTTAATTACAGTCCCATTGAAATTAGGGCAACTGTATCTTTTAAACTGCTTAATACATTACTCGGAGTGTGTCTCAGAATGCTCTCAACCTCTGAAGTGAAACATGGAGGAGCAATATGGCCCCCATATACTTTATAGAATGAGTGCTTTGATAGGCTGTAAAAACTGAAGTCCTATTTCAGAATGTAAATGACCCCACACCATACCATAAGGCAAGGAATTCATGTATAAAATGGCATCTCCAACCCCTTTATCTTATTATCATACTATTGCTACACTGAGCATAATCTCATCCCTGAACTGTTCTGCAAATTGAGGCACACTGGTTCACCTACCCATACTCTAATATGGCTTTGCAAATTTCTGCTTCTCTGCAAACTATGCCATCTGGCCCCATAAAACCATGTGCAATGATGGAAGTCTAGGTATACTTGTACAAATTGAGGCGCAGGCTGTCCGAAGTTACTTTTTCCTTGCACAGTGGATAGTTTGCTGATAAATCACCTCCATAGTCTTATCAGGGATGTAAGTAATATTGCAGTTCACCTTTGAGTCATCACAGTTTTATATTAAGTGGAACATTATTATTTAGAAAATCTACTTTCTTTGTATTCATAAATGTATCTATTTATTTCACTGTTTGTTTCATTTATTTTCCCTACAATGTTTCTTTATTCATTTGACAATGTGTTCTGTTCTGACATCAAACAGCATGTTGCCAGATTTGATATCTGTTTTGAATCACAACTATTTTCTTTACATTTTTTCATATTCCATTGCAAATGGAAAGCAATGATTTAGCCTTCAACTTTGTCACGCACCCATTTGTAGCTGTTTTTTTTAGAGGAGTAGCTCACCAAGGAACAACCTTTCCAAATAACTTCCTCTCTCTGCTGTTAGTAGAACCACATTCCCTGGGGCTTCACAGTACATCAGGTACTCATTTCTTCCGACACCTGTGATTGTCACTTTCCTGTAGGATGGCCTGGGGAAGTGTAAAAGTAAACTGTATGTATTGGGTAGATGAAGACAGAAATTAATGTGTGGCTGCTACTGGAAAAAAAGCATATGGATATATATATATATATATATATATATATATATATATATTGGGCAGCACAGACGCTTAGTGGTTAGCACTTCTGCCTCACAACACTGGGGTCATGATTTCGATTCCTGACTATGGCCTTATCTGTGTGGAGTTTTATGTTCTCCCAGTGTTTACGTGGGTTTCCTCCAGGTGCTCCAGTTTCCTCCCACTCTTCAAAAACATACTAGTAGGTTAATTAACTGCTATTAAATTGACCGTAGTCTCTCTCAGTCTGTGTGTATACGTTAGGGAATTCAGAATGCAAGCTCTAATGGGGCAGGGACTGATGTAAATGAGTTCTCTGTACAGCACTGTAGAATTGGTGGTGGTATATAAATAGCTGATGACATCTATCTAGCTATATATATATATATATATATATATATATATATATATATATATATATGCACTCATTTTATATGCACTCACGTGAATTTTTCCACATTATAAATTCTTTATTCAATAAAAGAAGAAGTCAACGTTTCGGGCTTCACACAGCCTTTTATCAAGGCTATCACAACAGTGAACCAGGCACCCTCACATACCCTATATAGTGGGATTGAACCATTCAGATAATCACCAGCTATCTTCTTGGTGTACTTAGTCAATCTGCACAGCTGGTGATTATCTGATTGGTTCACAAAAAGTCGACTGCTTCTTTTATGGAATAAAGAATTTATAATATGGAAAAGTCCTGTGAGTGCCTCTTACACCCAGGCTTGAGAAATATCTGCAAATGTGAGTGCCTTTCTTGTGATGTGTTTCATATTTATATATAAATAGAGTGAGAGAGAGAGAGTATAGGACAAGGGGTAAGGAAAGTTAAGTGCTAATCACATGTAACATGCAAAATGGTGCTATATGATATTTTTTGTATAATTTGTTAATGGTGTTTTATGTGCTTTCTAAAAATCTTTCAACCTATTTTTACCTGACTGTTGTTTTGTTTTACAGATAATGTACTTTTTGGGACATAAGGCGAGATTGTGTGAGTCCCGAACTATGGAACAGACATACGATTGACCATATGCATATGGGCATCTCAACCTGTTTAACAAGAGGAGCATGACACAGTCATGTGCACTATCTGTAGATCTGTAGGTATTTGATAAATATAGTTATGAATAGGAATAAGTTAAAAAAAAATCAGCATTGAGAGTATCTTCCCCTAATCACAGTTATTCAGAGTCTCTGAATAATTTGCACATGTTAGAGCAGATTTTCCCCAAAAAATGTAAATATTTCCCAGGAACGTTTTGAGAGGGATGTTTTGTGCTACTGTTTTTTCTACAACCAGTACCCGAGGCATTGAATTACAGTTTGGGACACTTAAGGGTAAATTTACTAAATGGTGGTTTTGCAGAAGGTCACGTTTTGCAGTGATCTTATTTGCGGTTTTTAAAAGTAACATTCACTAAAAACCAAACCACACATAAAATTGCACACTTAAAATGTTTTTAAACACCATAGTTTGAAACTGTGACACTGAATTTTTAAATAGCAAGTGTATGCAAAACATACAATTTATGAATGCATGATTTGCAAAATTGCACATCAAACTACCAGACAAATTGCATTTTTTTAGACTTACTTCTGATGGGCAAGACAGCGCAAACTACATAATGTTTGCGCTATCTTGCATGTCAGAACTCAAAAAATAAATAATGAACAAAAAACCATCCCTTTCTCTACTAGCCCAGGCAGCTCAGCATCGGGCCTGACCCTCTAGGTAGGTAGTCCAAGCAAACAACCAGGCCCCCACACATAGAGAAGACCGGTCCAATGCTGAATAGCACTGGGCCCCTCCTGGTATTCCTGACTGGTGGGTACCATGGTAATACAGGTAAAATATAGTGTATGAACTTGTGGCACTACAGTGTAAGCATGCAGTCACTGCTCATGACTGTTCCATCACTAGCACCAGCATGCACATGGGCACCTGTGGCAATGGACATTTGTAATGTGGACTATAAGTGTTTGACAAGTAATAAGTGGAATAAAATAATTGTGCCCCCATTCCTGTGTACTAAAGTAATTGTGCCCCATTTATATGTGTAATTCCAATAAATAATTAAATAATTGTGCCCCCTTGATAGCAATAATTAATGAATGTTACCCCCATTGATTGAAAAAATAAGGTATAATAATTGAGGTCTCTGGTATACCACCAGTACGGGCTATCTTATTTGCTACTAATTTTGTTCTATGTGCTGAACATATTTCCCAGTGTCACTTTTCATGTATTCAGAGTGATACAGTAATTTGTATCTAGAGTTCTAACAATAGGGCATTTCATCCTTCTCTGATATCTTCCAAATCCATCCCTGGACTTTGGGGGCAGCTGGTGGTTATGTCAGTTAGTAAGGTCCAACGTTGTCGGGAGGCAGTACTGGCTGCAGATAGGTCTTCTGAGGGCTGCATGTGACTCCGGGCTGCTTGTGGTCCATGATGGATGGTTCTGATGCTGTTCAGTGCACAATAAAAAATGAAAAAAGCTTCCTTACACAAGTCCTTCTATATCACTGATATGTCCAGTAAATAGGCAGCCGTAATTCTGAGCGCAGCTGCCTGTCATTTTAAAATAACATTAAAAAAACCCTATATTTTTAATAAAGGCTGCACTGAGCCAGTGTTTCACAACTTTGGAAAACAACACAAGAGTACTGAGTTTTTATTTATTCAGAATTCTTTTTTTTTTGTAAGAAGTTTGGCATATAAAGTCAGAATCATGTATTTTTATGGGTCCATCAGGCTTTTAGCACGCATTCATATTTCACAGGAAACTATTAGTTATCATTATAACATTTTTGCTTGTTCTTCCATGACAGTTTGCTGCAGATTTTCATTCACAGTCTACTTCACTTCTCTTGCATATAAATTTCTCTCTCTCTTAAATGCCACACACATGATGCACTCCAAACTGAAATTGTGGTGTAGAAAAAGTCTTTAATATCATACATTCCAACATTGTTAATTTCCAAAACAGGACATGGCAAAAGTGGGCATAGCTTAGTCTCTTTAGGGGGCGTATCCATACCACAGTGTCACTTACAAGGTGCTAGGACACCCCCAAGCCCCCTCTCACTGAGATTGTACTATGTCCCTGAGACTAGCAATCTAAGTAATGCAACAACAAGGGTCAAATGCAGTATTTTCACAAGAAATTTAATTAGTTTAGAGTTTTATTGATTATCAAAGATGTATAGGCAGAGTATCTAATCTTCAAGATCTTACTGAACACAAGATTAGAAATTACATTTTGTACCGATAAAACATATTTTTAAATTGTGTTTATTAATAGTAGTAATAAAATATTTGTAAAGTGACGCACCTAAAATAGCACTAATGAAAATATTGCAATATTATCAATGTTCATTGTTAATTCTCTTTCATTTAGATCCCTACAACTGCTTGCTTAGCATGCCTGCACGTGTCTGAACTAACAAAGGAAGAGCAGGGTGCAGCAAGGCAAGGGGAACTCCTGTCATTAGACAATTATCACCTCTTTCATACAAGGGTGTTTTCAAGAGAAGGGGAGCAGTATCATGACTCTGAAAGAGTCCCTCTTTAAGGTAAAACATATATATATATATATATATATATATATATATATATATATATACCCCCACCGTGTACAAGGAGACCTTGGAGGACATGAGACTCATGAGAGGTCTATCTCCACTAGTAAAATCAAGGAAACTTCTTATAAAGTTTACTACTGATAGTATTATATCCCAACGAGGCTTAAAAGATGTTTCCATCCACTCTGCATGATTGTTAGAGAAATTGTGGTCAAAGGGGCCCCATGCTTCATATTTAGTGGTCAAGTCCTGTAATAACTCCCTTTTCGGATAAAGTACATAGACTTCTGAACAATGTATTTGAGGTCCAGGTAGTAAAGCACTCTATTTTGAAAGACGCTATGTAAAGTACATTGTCTATGCCCGCATACTTACATTTCCACCTTAACAGCAAAGAAAAGAGCGTCGCGGTTGGCAGTGACATCATCAAGACTGTTCGGATTTCTCATAGGTCGCGATCCCTTGCAGTCACAGCAGTCTTCCTGGAGCCACAAGCCATTCGGGATCACCACGTCGGGGTAAGTATTGTTGGAATAATGGCAACCATTATTCCGTACCCCACCCGATGCACACAGGTCGCACTGGCTACACATGATAGCCCAACTCGCTATTATGTGATTTGATAGAGGTGTTTCCATTGATTTTCTCCATTACCTGACTATATTTATAGTCTACCATTGTCTGGAATTGCATGGCAGGTATGTATGCCACATGGAAAACATCAGTGTCATGTTCACATATATGTTTACATACATGTAATTTGCACAAAGTACTTTTCACATCAAGTAATAAACATTTCAACAATAATCATTTGAACAATTTATATTTACCTCCTTCTACATTTGGCTGGAAAAGTTTTCCCGTTTGGCCTTAAGTGTACCCAGTACTAACCCACCACATAGAAGAATGAATTTACACTATTATCCAGCTCTATTTTTAAACTATGAGTTCTGTGTAATACTAATCTCGCACCTCTGGGAAATAACCTTTTCCCTCCACCAAACTCTATTTGTGTAAAGTTTCACTGAAATTTTGATCATCTCTACTTCAGATTTAACGCAGGCAACACATTATACTAGGCAAATAAACAAGTCTGCTTTGCATCTTTCCTTACAGCTGGAAAAGAAACTAAAACAACTAACAGGTGTCTCTAATAATCTCTTTTCAAGATTTCATAATAGAAGCAAAGATTAATATTCTGTGGAATGCACAAAGGAAATACAAAATGACCTCTGAAAAACATCACATTTTGAAAGTAGTAAAAGGAAAAATAAATATGTAACTGTTAGAACTATAATATATGCGCTATATATTATCATTCAATAAACCTATAACCACAAAGTCTGTTAATGTGTGATGGAAGCAGAATTTAGCTGAATGCCACAGTTCTGTGTTGACCTACTCTGATTCAAGAAACGATTACAGCTAGTGATGAGCGGAACAATCTAGCACAATTCAGTATTCAATGAATTTGAGCTGTAGTTTAAAATGTCTTTATTTCCAACAAATTATATTAAGAAGTATTGACCAATTCATTTATAGATAACCACTGGACCCTGCACTGACCTGAGTGGGAGGGACGTATCCTGGGAGTTAGATGACATAGGAAGATGAGTTTTCTGCAGTAGTCACCATCCAATACAGCCTCAGGTGCCAAAGATTACATTTCACAGAATGCCCTAAATGCCAGGACACAAGAGCCCACCAAATTGAGCAGAATGAGTAGAAGAGAAGGAGAGTGACAGAGGAAGAGTGGGGGTACAGCCATAGTGTTGTTGACTGTCATACCCTGAGGGGTCATACTGTCACAAAACAAGTGCCTGCACAGCTGTTGAGACTGTTGGAAAGAAGAAATGTACTGTTTTTATGGATACTATGTATTCAAAAGCCATAGAGCCAGGATGAAGAGCAGAGAGTTTTTATAGCACTTACAGATTGTAGAAGAAGATGAGGACTTCATACCCTCTAGATAAAGCTACACGTCTCACAGCACAAGTTGCCAGTCTATTGGTGAGAGCAGCAGGATTACTAGAGCTTGCTGCCAGACTGCCAAAGGGAATTACCAGAACCAGAAGGTTCTGTCATAGCCAGAGAATACAATCCCAAGAGGCATGTACATGTAGGGGAAGTACAGTCCAGCCCAGAGCAAAAGATGGAGCCAGATAACAGCCCAGAAGAACAGAGGGAATTCAATCCCAGTCCAGATGAACAAAGAGAGTACAGACATAGCCCAGGGATTCAGAAAAAGCCCATGAGTATTCTAGTTGTCTGATGCTTATCATGTCTCCTTGCCACTGTTCCAAGTTCCTGCTGCTGCTATTGCAGCTACCCAATCTATATAGCCTTATGATGAGAAGCGTTACTGTCATTCCAAGCCTTTGAATCATGTTCGGAGAACTCTCCAGGTTTCCACAGTTGGTCAGTATCTGATGCCTGTGTTAGTAATCTGCCTACCACTGCACTGAGCCATAGCCATAGGTATTTGAAAAAGTTACAGTCTGTTTGCTGTCTGTCATTGTCCTACACTGCTGGGAATACACTTCCTCTCATCCTTGTTTCTTAGCCTATACATTTAATAGTGGCTTTTACTGTTGGGAGAGAATGGTGCTACAAGTTGTCTACCCTTTGCTGAGGACCGGACACGTGGCAGTGCCGTCTAGCCCATACAGATACCTTCAGCGCATGCGCAGTGCGCCCAGCCGCAGATATCTATTGTGCATGTGTGACCCCTACAATGGAACTGAACAAAAGTGCAGTGTCATCTTCCCTTCCCTGCTATGTGCCTACCTGCATAGCAGGCTGGTATATCCAGTTATCTGCGTAGCTGTAATGCTGTGGCATATGTGTCTGGAACTGTGATTAGAACGGATGCTGCAGCTTACAAGTGCCCTATATAAATAAAAGATTTACTATATGGCTATGTATTACATAGAAGTCTCACTCAGACTACTTTGTTCCACAAGATATGTTCTATACTGCTGTATACAAGACAGCTACTATACAGGTATTTGTACCTATAAGGTACAAATACCTGTATACCTGAAACTGTTACAAACCTGCATACAAGTTACTTAAATGTATCCTGTTATAATAAACCATCAACCTTGTTACAATTATAAATGTGTGAATTCACCTCCTTCTCACATTCAGCTAACACCTATTCAAGACCTTGGCCTATAGGTTCTCCCAATAGGTTTTCCCAAATGGCATTTCTTCAGAATTGCTACTGTCTACATTATTAACAATAAGGTTGAAATACTGTTATTGCTACCTGACATCCATTCTAATTGAAGCAATTTATGCTTTAAAATGCACATGTGTTATTGGCGTTAGCAATATTCTATCAACATCTCAGGGTGTGAATCCATAAGTAATTATAGAGTGTAAACCCTCTTCATTACTATGTTAGACTGTGACCCTGTAAGCAGTATTAAAGTGATATGATATTGATAGACGGCTTCATTCTACTACTATAGAGCCATGTACACTATTCTGTTTAGAGGTAATTACAGTGTCTTAAGAGCACTGCATTCAACATATCTACCGTATTCTAGTGTTAATAATCTTAATTAATTCTACTGCATTGAAAGTCCTATTGTCAATTGCATTCTGATATTTTGCTTAATTTATATTGTCGTTTTGTCTATAGCTCTTGTTCAGCTAATATTATTCTACAAATATCTTGTATATTATTGTTTGTATTTATTGGTATTATATTTTCACATTTATTAATAACACTGTCCAGTCATTCGCTTTTTTGTACATAACACTTCTTTACATTATAAAATTCCGTACAGATAGGTAAGGCAACTTCCATTTACAAACTAAATGCTAAACTAGTCTCTACACCATCCCTGTGATATTCCTAAGGTTTTTCAGCTGTAACTTTACGAGTCCCTTTGTTTGCAAAATGTATGCATTTAGGTATCATTGCAGTCTCTTCTTATTTTTTGCATAGAACTAATATAACATTTTACAGATTAGCTATAAAGGATTATTTACACCCAGTGGGGCAGCCAGGGGAAAGCAAGGAGAGCAAATGCTCCCACTAACACAATTGTTCAAATTGGCATCCTGAGGTCTGCTCTCCTGGGATTTAGCAGTGGTGTAATCAGTAGTGAACATCAATGGGATGGGGCACCAGTCTTTTCCAGCATGGCTGGGTCACAGGATGCTTTGCAGTGGTGTGACCAGTGAGAGGAGAGGAGAGAGGTATTATGAACCTCATGGGCGAGACACTGTAATCAGATCCTGTCCGCTGCTTCCTGTCTATTATTGTGTGACATGTAGGGTGGAGTGATTGGGAGAGCAATTCGCACCTATTTTTTACCCTTTGCTCCCCCTCACTTCAAACTCGTCTACATAACTGTTTACACCTCTCTGCTTTTTTGCATAAATAATAAATTAGAACGAATAAGAGCTGTTTCCCAATATTGCGCTATAAAATTTTAACATGCATTTACATTTTAAGAAAGCAACACACAATATTTATTACACGTTAGCAAGTTTGTATTAATAAAAGTACAGTCCATGGAATGAAAATGGCAATCCACTATAGACTAAGGTCCCTGTTAGATTTCATGTGTTTTTCCCCATTTTCTCAATGCATATATTGCAATGAGCCTTAAAGGAAGCAAGATGAATAAGGGGAGCAAAGAAAAGGATTATGCTGCTTTGGAAGATAGAGAAACTACAGGACGGATCTATAAATCTCAATGTGCTGAAGTTTTTAAGTGTCATAAATCAAACTCTTGAGATGAAAATAGAAAATAAAAAAGCAAAATACTTTTTTTATATTATAATTTTTTGATGTGTTCCCTATTGTGTTCAGTTTTTCAAAATCACCAGAGCTATATTTCTGACCGTACCTTATTAAAACATAAATAGAAAATAGCCATGAGTGGCTTATTCTATTCATTGTTACTTCATGCAAATTTTTAAAAACGCCCAATGAAGTAACTGCACATAAATGTCTTATGCAACTAAAGTTATAAAGCTTATGTTATATAAAGAAATAGGGAGTGAACAACGTTTTTGAGTAAGTGCAGATACGGTTTACTTTTTTGTGTGTTTTTTTATTAGTTATATTGTTCAGAAACGGTTTACTTTTTGCTGTTTATTCAGCCATTTGCAGCCCCTCCAACATTAAATTTATTTCATTTATAAAAATGGCCCAAGAACTGAGCACAGCATATGTCTTGAGCTCCAATGAGTGGTTAGTAATGATACCATCTGCAATCCTCTTACCATACAAAGGCAAATGATTGTCAACATGTCTTCAAGATGGGTTTTTAGTATATTATCGATTCCCTGTTTAATTCAGTTTATTCATATAACTAATTACATTTTTGCCACTGTTTGTTTCAACATTCGACCAGCTCTTTTTCTCCAGAAACAATAAAGGAATTAATTACTCTTGCTTGATGATCCTATAATACACAATAACATAACCACAAGCTGCCTCCTCCTAGAATTCCTATGAGGAGCACTGCTAAACCATTTAATGCCTGGAGCAGTGTAAGAAATTGCAGACATTACTTGTAAATAAAATTTTGTATGTTTGGACATGTTGCTCCAAATCACAAAAAAACATGTAGGGCCTAATTTAGTTAGGAGAAAAAGCAGTTAGAAGGTACACTTTTGCTCCTTGGTGCAGGGGGTGGTAAACTTAAGATGTGCAAGACAGATTTAAGAGTCAGGGGGGGGCGCATCCTACTTCAGCTCTAAATTGTAATATAAAAATAAAGCTACCCAGTATTTGTCTGCTACTTGCAAAATAAGGCTGTATTTTCCTTCCCCCTTTCCCCTCGTATTTCAGCATGTTTTATCTAGGTGCAAAGTTATACCCTATAGCTGGATTTATTCTCAATTCTAAAACATTAGTTCTAAGCATTCCGGACAACTAATCATATGCCTGTGTCAAAAACCTAGGGCTCTATTTATTAAGCAAGGAAAAGCCCTATCTCCGACAAAAAATAGTGTTTTCAATGTAAATGGAGCTTTTCCCTATTTATCAAGGGCTACCACCATGTTATCGTCAGTGGCAGTCCCCATGGCTGAATAAATTTGCTGGGTTTCTCTGGCGAAAGTGTACCCATGCAAAGCAGGATGAAGACTGCTATAGTACATGATGTACTGCTGCAATCTTGCTTTCTCTATTGGCATCTCATGATGCAGGCAGGGCTGAATTACCCGAGGTCTAACTGGGCTACAGCCCAGGGGCCTTGGGCATCCAGGGGGCCCTTGACAGAGCTCAGCAGCATTATTGATCGGGCCCGATCAATGCTGCTGAGCCTGTCACTGTTGTCCTTCCGCTGCGCTTGGGGGGGGGCTCATGGGGGAATGGGAGCCCCCTTAGCCCAGGGGCCTCCATTCCCTTAATCAGGGTATATTGAATGAAAAAATGCTACTTATATAAAGCATTTTTTCAAACTGGAAAAGCAGCAAAATATTATTTTTAAATATTTGTTATATAATGTTTCACGTTTTTTTTAATATACAAATGGAACTGAAAGCCCAAGGTCAGGGCATTCAGTACCACTGTGCACGCTTTAACTGGCAAGTCGGGTCATGAATGTAAAAAAAAAAAACATTTGCTGGTGAGGTCATGTATCTTTTTTGAAGTGTGCTGAAAAGTTCCCAGAAATTCATCGTTGAGAAATTCATGTCTGGAGAAATGCTGCAGTGCTAGGGCATTGATATATAAATTATGCACTGGTTGTTTTTAGCTTAAGCAAGATAATGAAATACATGTATATATTTATAGTCATTTTTTTGTTGAAGTTGTATCTTAAAGTATCCCTTTCACCCACTCACAACTGCACATTAAACTGATATCTGATCAGACAACATATAAACAAACATGTTGCATTTACTATGTGTCACAGCTTTATAGTTTCTTTTATTATCACCATTGTACATGTCTGCATGAAGCTAGTCATCTTCTGTGCAAGTGTAAAGAGTCAATCAATGAGACTTTGAACATCCAAAGTACTGGCAAGAGAGTGCTCGCTGTTCTTCTGAGAAATGTTCTGTGACATCATTACAAATTACCATCATCTCAAATGTAGAAGAAGGGTTACAGTTTTCAATACAATCTTGGCTCAGAATAATCATAAGAGATCATGATTTCACATGACCTTCAGCCCATACCAATTGCTATTTTAAATAATATCTAAAGTATTTAAGACACAGAGGGGAATTGGGACAGATTTAAAGATGATTATATCCAGAATAGTAACAAATCAAAAATTATCAACATGGGATAGGGAACGTTTTCAACAGAATTCAACTCCTTGTTATTTATGCAGCCAGAAAAATTGAGGAGGGTCCTAGAAGCCTTCCATTTGAAAAAATAATATCTAGTTACTTCTAGACTATGTATTGACCATTACCACTTGATTTTGAAAGGGGTAAACAATTCATGTTGCATTCACATTTACTAATAACAGCATACTTACTAACTTTTTAAAGTTGGTCTGCGGGAGATCTGGGTGAGAGATGGGCGAGCAGGGGCGGGGTTCGATGAATTGCGTTATTTTGGCCCCACTCCCTGTGACACAATCGCATCATTTTACCATGGAGGACTGGCCAAAATTATGCGATTCCAAGGGGATTGCATCATGGGCAAATGCGGGATGTGGGAAAATGTGGGAGAATGTCCTGGTCGTTCGGAGTCTCTCAGACATTCTGGGAGAGTAGGCAAGTATGAATAATGGTCAAGAAAAAAATAGTGTATGTGACACTGCATTGCATTACAGTGTTTAAAAATAGGGTAATGTGGCTTTCAGACTCTACGCTACCCTTAGGCGTAAAAATAAACAATTGTATCTTGAGATACATTCGACTATACATACCTATGTAACTTCCCATTTTTTTTGCAAAAGCCTTTTTCTGAATACATTTGGAGCTCAAATCTATCCAACTCTAAATGTATCTAAAACAATATAGAAAACAATAGCATTTGGCTGAACTCCAAATCAACTTTCAGAACCATGGATAGGGAAATCACTTTGGCAGTACTGGTCACTAAAAGATGTACTGTGCTTTTAGGCAACTAGTTATTTGAACATACATAAACATTAGGGGTTGGATTAGACAATAATAAAGTGAGTAGAGACACCTAAGATGAAATGTGTTTTCAGCAGTGTAGAGTAGGGCCAATAAAATAAATAAGTTACACATATTAATATTCTTAAACCAACTAAATGTATTACAAATATCATTAAAGGGAAATTAATAAAATGCTGGGGTCACAGATATGTGTACCAAAATGGTCAATGATCATTGACCAGATCAAAGTTGTTTGTTCTGTATTGGAGCAAAAATTGATTCAGTACATTCAGATAACAATATACATTTTTAAATTTATATGAACAAAATTTGAATTGCTTTAATTATGTTTGGAATATTCCCTTGTGATTTTTTAATGAGAAAAAGTTCAAACATTTTCAAACAATTCTTTGGATACTTGGATATGATTTAGTCATGATAAAAGTACTAAATAGTAAATTTAATTCTCAAATCATGTTCGAACTAAATAAAATCTAGCATTAAAACCATTGCAAAATTAAAATATTTATGAACTGTTGGGGATTTCCGAGGTATGAAATTTATTTCTAACTACACTTTTCTGAAAAACTAGAGCTAGTCAAGTTTTATAAAAGAACTCTATTGAACTTAACAAAAGCAATATACCAAATCCATGTGCAAAGATTGCATGAAAGATACTGAAGAGCAAGTCTCCTGGGATACTTGGAGAAATAATAATATAAAGCAGGTATATCTGTTCTGAAACAGAGCTTATTTATGTGGTACAGTATAAGCTTTTATTTATATATGATTTCATTATTGAATTGCAAGTAGTGTACATACAGAACATTAGAGCAAAGCTTATGTTGAGCGTACTCCCACCCACTGCAGAGATGTGATTTCAGAGATGATGTTTCTGTGCTCCTGGACCAAGCACTGACTATTTCTTGTAACATGGGTTGAAATAATTAACTGATATTTTAAATTTTTTAACTACTTTTTAAGTGTCACGACTAAGTATAGCGTACCTGCTATTGTTGGCACTACTCGAAGGAAGGTGCGGAGTCTAACATGCCCCTGGTGTTCACCAGGGATCCCCGCAAGGAGGTATGGACTCAGCTGCAGGAAACACGCAGGTCGCGGTCCTTCCACGAGTCAGATAGCGAGGCACGAAAGGAATTGCCAGACAGGCCGGTTCGGTAACAGTGCGGGCAGTGCAGGTACACGAGGAAAATCCAAAGGAGTAGTGAGTCAAGCCAGGTTGGTAGAGTTCTGGCAGCGTGGTACAAAAGGGAGATCCAACAGGGTAGTCAAGGCAATCCGGGTCACAAGGGTCACAGGCAATACGGCTAATATCAGGATACAGGCAAAAGGTCAGGAGACAAGTAATAACTGGAACACAGGAAACACTGGAGGACAGAAAAGACCTGAAACTCTGGCACAGGAGGTGGGGTCCAGAGAGGCTTAAATAGTACTGATAGCCAATGAGCCTAGTGCCTGAAGACTTGTCATAATACTAGCGCCGTAGCGCTTGTCATATACTAGCGCCTTAGCGCTATCCTCCTGTAGCGTCCCGTTGCCTAGCAACGGGAATGCTTACTAAACTTGTAGCTGGGCGGCCAAACGAGGGCGGAAGTGATGCGTCTGGTTGCTAGGCAACCAGAGGCGCTATGCCGAAGGACAGGCGCCTGACATTAAGCAGGCAAGACATTTAGAAGGTGAATTACAAAAGTTCACCCAGGATGACTAAAGGACTACATTGTAAATGAGTAAGTTTATTGTTATTTTTGCTTTCACAAAGAGTTCAATAATATACCTATTGCCCCAAGAACCAATAGTCATGATTCCTAGCTGGTCTCCTAAAGTGTCACCTGGTAGCTGTAGAGGTCAAGTGATGGCTACATATTCCTCTATTTCCTATGGAGCATGTTTAGACTATGTAGGTGTAGATCCAGAAGATATACTTTCCCCCCTTTTTTGATTCAGAGATCGTCTTAAAGAAAAACATCTACACTTGTGTCTTAGATAATAAACTGCTGTAGTATGGAGGGACATATAATAAATATGACTATACAGTTCTTTCCTAAACCATATGCACATAGACTCATAAATTCAAATAGCAAAAACATATATTTCTACACTATATGGACAAAAGTATTTGGCCCCACATGTTAATTATTGAATTGAGGTGTTTCAATCAGACCTGTTGTCAGAGGTATATAAAATCAAGCACCTAGCCATGCAGTCTCCATTTGCAAACATTTGTGATACAAAATGGGTCGTACTGAAGAGATCAGTGACTTCAAGCATGGTATTGTGATAGGATGCCACCTTTGCAATAAGACGGTTCATAAAATTTCATCCCGGCTGGATATTACACGGTCAACTGTAAGTGATATTATAGAACAACAGCAACTCAGCCACAAAGCGAAAGACCAAATAAAATCACAGAGCGGGGTCAACAACTACTAAGGCGCATGGTCTGTAAGGTCACCAACGCTCTGTTCACTCCATAGCTGAAGAGTACCGAACTTCCACTGGCATTAATGTAAGCAAAAAAACTGAATCTTAATGGAATAGATTTCCATGGATGAGCAGCTGCATGCAAGCCTCACATCACCAAGACCAATGCCAAGAGTCGGATGGAGTGGCGTAAAGCACACCAACACTGGACTGTGAACCAGTGGAAATGTGTTCTGTGGAGTGATGCTTCTCTGTTTGGCAGTCAGATGGGCAAGCCTAGGTTTGGCGGATGCCAGAAGAACGTTACCAGCCTGACTGCATTGTGCCAAATGTGAAGTTTGGTGGAGGAGGGATAATGGAATGGGTCTGTTTTTCAGGGTTTGGGCTAGGCCCCCTATCTTCAGTGAAGGCCAATCTTAATGCTTCAGCATACAAATCATTTTGGACAATGCTATGCTTCCAACTTTGTGGCAACATTTTGGGGAAGGCCCTTTTCTATTTCAACATGACTGTGCCCCAGTGCAGAAAGCAAGGACTACAAAGACATAGTTTGATGAGTTCGGTATGGAAGAACTTGACTGGTCCACACAGAGCCCTGATCACATCAACATCGAACAACTTTGAGATGAACTGGAATGAAGATTGCGACCCAGGCCTTCTCGTCCAACATCAGTGTCTGACCTCATAAATAGGGTAAAAGGGCAAGAGGGAGGCAGTTGAGGAGAGCAAGCATGGAGAGAGGGTTAGGTGGATGACTGGTAGGCTTGGAATAACAGGTGAATTTTAAGTACCCGTTTGAAGGATCACAGATTAGGGGATAGTCGGATAGAGCATGGGAGGTCGATCCAGAGGAGGGGGACAGCAAGCGAGGAATCTTGGATTCTGGAGTGGGATGAGGTGATTGGAAGAGACAATTGTCATTGATACTTGACAACTTTATTTTTACACTGCAATTTAAAGTTGATCTAGGATATGCCCTATCCCAACTATAAATCTGTTCCCACATTTTAAATTTACCTCCCCCTCCAATGCAACCTGGTTTTGCCCAGATTCAAAGTTAATCTTTTTTATGCTTTGCTCTACTTAATGACTCAGGTCTGTTAGAGTTTATTGAGACTGATATATACTATAGTTTTATATATAGATTTGAAAGGTTATTAATATAATTGGACTCCCAACTCTCCATAACTGACAGTCGGTCTCCACTGAAGGGTTTCTTGAATAATATTTAAATAGAGCACACAGTTTCTTTATGTTATCACTTTCTTGTTATTTGATTTTAGTATTTTGCCACAATAGACCTGATGGATGTGGAGATATATATTTATTTTTTAAAACCATTTGATACTAATAAACAGTGGTTTTAAACCTGTAATATTAGAAAGGAAATGTTTGCCTTATTTTTCTGTCTTTACAACTCTGGTCTTTTTGAAAATAAGCTCAGCATTTTAGTAAGTTGCTAATTTAATTATTAATATTGTGTTTCTCATATTACTTGACTTACTCAATAATAAAACTTGTGCAAATATTCAGCAATTTCAATAACCTTAAAGACAATTTATTAAACAATGCAAACATATTTTCATTACTGTTGCTTAGGAGTTTTAAATGACCCATCTCTGAATCTTAAGGTTATAGCCATTATGCTGTATACTGTGTATTAGGTAACTAATGGAAAGCCCTCTGGATCATGATCCTGTAGAATATTATACTTGCACTGTACACTATTATGGCCCTGCTCATATAGTTACTGTTTGCTGAGCTAGGAACTATATTTATTATTTGCTCAAACCAACTGCTCCTGTTCCTTGCGCCACACTTTCAATTTAGTATGAAAATCGGGCACTTTGCTTATTATTCAGGACACTGCTTCTTTCATCAGTCACAGCTCCAGATATAGTGCCCTGATATATGAAAAGTGTCTAATGCTTGTGCTATTTTGAAACTGTTATGTGTGCAGGGCCGGTACTAGGGTCCATGGCGCCCTAGGCATTTTGAAAAAAATCGGCGCCGCCTCCCCCCCCGCAAAAATCGGCGCCCTCCTCCCCCCTCACCCCATCTCTCCTTACCTTGTCACACCACCGCCGCCTCTCTGCTCCGTCTCCTCCCCTCCACTCACTGACACTAGTGAGTGGAGGGGAGGAGACGGAGCAGAGAGGCGGCGGTGGTGAGCAATAGCCTCTCCCCCCTCCCCCGTGCATCTGAATGCTGTGCGGCGGCCGTGACAGGTATGGTCAGCGGTCGCCGCACAATTTTAAAGTAATTTACATTCTTGTGGCGCCCTCCAGAGCCCGGCGCCCTAGGCAAGTGCCTAACCTTGCCTAATGGGAGCGCCGGGCCTGTATGTGTGGGACTTGAGGCAGGAGCAGCCTGCATATTTTTAAATGGAGGAAAGAGCCAGTGTTGTGCTGTCCTGGCAGAATCACTGCACAAGTTGGTAAGTGATATCTATTAGGATGAACAAGCCCTTTTGTCTAAATGGTTGAGGAAGGTTGAGACCGTTGTCTTTGGTGCCCCATTGAAATTTTGCTATGGGGACCAGTTCTTTCTGCCTTTTCTTGTACATCGGATCTGACCTGTGTCTGTTTACAGCTAAATAGGTATTTTTTACATGTCGCTGTGTTCAGTATCATAATAATTATGTAGCTGTAAACACTGTCGGTGTCTACAGCATCGTAAAGTCGTACTACACCCAAACTTTGTACCATCAGACAGATCTGGTATATATTCTACTTTTCTGATATCTGTCTGAACACCTGTCTGTTCAAAACCATTTGCTCACCACTGCTAGATAATGACATCTCCTGAGAATGTTGATGATTGAAGGTTTGGACTCTATTTGAAACTTTTTATTAATTGAGTAGCCTGGTCTGTGGTTGGTGACCCTCTTGAATCTCCCATCGAGTTTTAGAATTTTAGAGGTATATCTCTTAGTCATGCTCTTGAAATTCATCCAAAATCTCAAATTTGTCACCCCTTAGGCCCTTTTCTTTTTTTTTAAATCCAGTATTTTTATTGAAATTTTTTAAGATATAAACATACTAAACAACAAAAAGAAAAGAATACATATCGGAATTAAATGACGGAATTTACAAGATAACATTAAAGCATAATAATAATAAATGTGCTATATTCATTCAGGATCATACATCGTAAATGCTTATACATAAGTATGTTACACATGCAGGGTTTATTACATGGACTCAGATACTTATTATAAGAACTGCGGTAGCCATACATTTAAGTAGATAGAGCATCTGTACTAGATGACATAGGATAGAATGGAGACTCTAACCATCTGTACCATATATTCTCAAATTCCTTCAGAGCCTGTCTGCTAGTATAAACAAATCTCTCGTGCCTTATGGTGGTATTGACCAGTGCCTTCCAGTTTTTAACCGTGGGACTCGTCGGGGCCAACCACAGCCTCGCTATACAGACCTTAGCCAACATCAATAACTGTGAAATGTACATTTTTGTCAGTTTATTAACTTTACCCTTCAATCGGAGTCCAAAGAGACAAGAGACACTTCAATTCCAGTAACCTGAATACATCTCCTGATCCTTCGCCAGAAGATTTGTATACATGAACACTCCCATAGAAGGTGCCAAAAGTTAGCATTGATCGAATTGCATTTCGGACAGTTAGGGGTAGCATCCGGGCGAATTTTTGCCAATCTAATAGGGGTAAAGTAGGCCCTGTGTAAGATAAACGCCTGTATTTGTTGAAATTTTAATGATGAAGTATAACCTTTAGTACTGTCTGTAACCATTTCCCACTCCTTGTCTGATAAAGGGCCAATATCTATTTCCCACTGATTCCTCAAACCATCCAAATCATCTGCAGTGGATTCATACAGAAGACATGAATACATTCGAGAGATCAGACCTCTATAACCCAAGGCCTGTAATTGTTTCCTCAGTGGATCCACCCCAAACACCAAAGTCTCCCCTTTAAATTGTGTGTTTAGGGCGTGTCGTAACTGAAGGTAAGAATAAAACATTGTTCTGGGTACAGAGAATTCCCCAACCAACTGTTCGAAGGATTTAAGTACATTTGTATCATAAAGCTGACCTACTGACACCACCACACCCAGGCCCTTTTCTAAAAAAAATATTTTATATGTCAGGGAGTAGCAAGGAAACTTTTTGCTGGGTGACTCACAATTTACAGTACCCCTCTTTTTTGTTATTTAGTACCCACATATGTGAGATGGTTTCTTGCCATGGCTGAAAAAAGTCAATCATCTTCCCCCTACTGGTATTATTCTGGCATCTGAAATCAAGGGGTTTCCATGATGTAGGATTTTACCTATTTCATAATTGTAGTATCCTACTCTGGGTATGCCATAATTATCTTTATGTTGCTCTCTATGTCTTTCTACTTTGCCTTAAAAAAAGTGAAGATCTTATTTGACTTTAATAGCATTTTATTTTCCAGATAATGAGATCCCCCGTTTTGCTATCTGAGAGAATTTTTATCATATCACTCAAATCTAATCTAAACATTTGAAAACCCTAGAACTCCATGGCACACAAGTTGCTCTTGGACATACTATCTGCTGTTCATGTTTTTATTCTGGCAACTCGTGATGCCAATCTCACATTTTGTAAAGTTTTGTCACAAAAGAAATAACCGTGATTCTGGTACTTATATCGGCTTGCGCCTGGAGGGGCAAGATAAGGAAGTGAAGGGTCATTCTAATATACGCCGAGTGCCGGATGTATTTGTGGATCCAGACCAGGACACAGACAGATAACCACCTGTCTAAGCTATTGGCGGGTGGACAAAGGAAGGTGCATATAGCAGATGATGATAATAACAGTCTCCAGCTGTTTGCAAATACTCCTTTGACGCTGACAGATGCTTTCTTCATCGCACATTGATATACTTTTGTGTGTGTGTTTAAGCTAATTTTGTTTAATTTTTTATGTTTCTCAAATGTTTCATTTTCTTTTGAATTCTTACTAATGATTAACATTTTTACATGTATACGTATCTTGCAAATAAAACAAATGGTTATAAACATGGACATATGTGTATGTGATATATGCCTTGTGTAAACCGGGCACAAATGCTACTGGTGCAGACCTACAGAGCTTTCATGGGAACTTTTTACCCCAAGGACCATACACAGGACACGTGGTCATCCCCTAAGGTTAGAGGAGAGGAAATTTCACAACCAGCAAAGGAAGGGGTTCTTTACAGTAAGGGCAGTCAAGATATGGAATTCATTGCCAGGGAAGGTTGTGATGGCAGATTCAATAGATATGTTTAAGAAAGGGTTAGACAAATTTTTAGCCGAAAGGTGTATCCAGGGATACGACCGTTAATTTAAAATAAAGGATAGTAGTGGATATAGGGTAAAAATTGGATTGCAATATTGAGTCTGGGGGGATTTTCAAAATTGAAACAGATTGGCGGTTGCTTACTCTGGATTAATTTCAAATATAAGTGCAGGATCGCAGGAGATCCGAAATAGGTTGAACTTGATGGACTGGTGTCTTTTTTCAACCTCATCAACTATGTTACTATGTTACTATGTTACATATATCCTATACGTATCATCATCATCATCATCATTTATTTATATAGCGCCACTGATTCCGCAGCGCTCTACAGAGAACTCATTCACATCAGTCCCTGCCCCATTGGAGCTTACAGTCTAAATTCCTTAACATACACACACAGACTGAGAGAGAGACTAGGGTCAATTTGATAACAGCCAATTAACCTACTAGTATGTTTTTGAAGTGTGGGAGGAAACCGGAGCACCCGGAGGAAACCCACGCAAACACAGGGAGAACATACAAACTCCTCACAGATAAGGCCATGATCGGGAATTGAATTCATGACCCCAGTGGTGTGAAGCAGAAGTGCTAGCCACTAGTCCACTGTGCTGCCCACTCAGACAAGGTTATGATATTCCTCAACCATCATCTTAATTTCCCTAGATTACCCTATTACCATCCTCTACACTGCTAACGCAAGACAACAACCTTCTGACCAACATTGCAACACACATAGCCCACTCAGTACTTTTACCTTTGCAGTCTGGCTGGTCCATTGTGCACTATGATGTAGCACATGCCCTTGTGTTCCTAACTCCCATTGTCCTATAGATTGTAAGCTTTCGAGCAGGGTTCTCTTACCTCTCTGTCTGTATGTATTACCCAGTATTGTCTTATTAATGTTTGTTCCTAATTGTAAAGCGCTACGGAATTTGCTGGCGCTATATAAATAAATGTTGATGATACGTATGACATTTGAAGCGCAATTGAGGGCAACTCTGTTTCAGCCCCAATATATCTAAGCTGCGTATACAGGAGGGGAATATGGGACACATTCTTTTTGAATTGGGTCAGCAATAACCCACATTTAAGTTAGTATGTTAACATGGGTAGCACATATTATTGTCTGTATGTTTATATTTGAAAGGGGTTATTTGCTGCTATATTCTGTTTCAATTCTAGTTCAGGGCACATCGGGCAGCAGTTATATCAGATTGGAATGTAGTTATGACTGATAAGAGGTGAGGTGGTAGACAGATGGTGAAGCATACTGGTTATGAAATGGAATGATGTAGTGTAAGTTTGTAGTAGGCACCAAATGTGCTTTTAATCTATTCAGGAGGAAATTATATGGGAGTGGTGCCCAAGAGGGAGTTTATACGTGAGATGAAGAAGGACCAATTATGGGTTGAGTTTCCCAACCCCAACACTATAGTGTTATGGTTGGAGATGATAACAAGGAAGTGTTTAAGGCATACTAAATGTCATTAAAGTGTGGATTAGGTTAGAGTTACACTTCACTGATCGGTAAATATGTCCGTAACAAGGCTGCCTTTTAAACGCAGATGAAGTGCATTAACCTAAACATATTTGGATATATTTACTAAGTGGCGGTAGTTTTACTCTGTGGTTTGACGCCTTTTTTTCTTGAAACAGCAATTTTATTAAAGTTGAAATGCGATGGGCTTTGTCATTGGTAAAAATGCCCTTTAAAAATAATTACAGCAAACCACTGCAAATCATCGGTTTGTCCAGTTTGTCGAACAATCGCTTAGTAAATATTTTCATGTTTTCAGGATGAAATAGAAAAGCAGCCGGTGGTCCCAGAGGATGTTGGTTTAAGTGGATTACCCCCTTGTTGGTAAGGGAGACTGGTGGAATGGGACAGGAGATTCAAGGTCAAGGTCGTGAGGGGCTAATGGTTACAGAAAAGGTGTATTCAAGGGCAAGGTACAGATGGGATGATGGTGTGGCTAACCTCTCAAGTAGATAGAGAAACTTGGGGGAATTCATTGAGGAGGTTAAAGACAGTCCGCCACACATTTGGGACTGTTAGCTGTGACAGAAAAATAAGTTATAAATTGTTTATGGCATTTCAAGTAACTGGATCTGATTCACTAAGGAAAGTAAGGCAAGAAAGGAGTAAATTGTCTCCTGGACAAACCATGTTACAATGCAAGTTATTATCTAATATATAAATGTCTAGTGGCGTGTGTTAGTCTGTCTGTCTGTGTGTGTGTGTGTGTGTGTGTGTGTGTGTGTGTGTGTGTGTGTGTGTGTGTAAAAAATAAAACCAAGCTGCAGCACCACCTGCTGGGCGGAGTTATACACTGACCTACTAAATTCTTAGTGTGTGTGTGGGAAAAAAAATTCAGAAAGGGCTGAAATTTGGTATACTAAGATGTTTTTGATTTGTTAATTTAATTTGTTAATTGTTAAAAGTGTTTATAAAGATTTTAAAAAAATATATATATATTTCTTGAAGGAGAAGTGACAGTTGGGAGTGGTTGGTGGTTGCCGGGGGTGACAGTGGGGAGTGGTTGGTGGTTGAGGCCTGGGCTATGGCCCAAATGCATGACAAGAACCTTTTTAACACCTTAAGTAGCTTGATTTGACTAGAATGCATGAGTATCATGCACGGGTTAACTTGTGTAATGAATAAATGCTGTCACCAGTTTCAATCCACACAAGTGTCAATTCTTGATTAGATATAGGTATGTTATTGTTAGGGTGGAATAAAGGGAATTGATAGTGTAAAGTCATGTCACTGATTATACTAATTCAGGTGCATCAGGAGTGTAAATAATAAGGAAAAAGGCAATTTAAAGTAAACATTTCCAGTGGGAAAAACCACAACTGCCCTTGTTAAGCATCTTAGTATGGCGACCTGGGTGTTGCAAAATAACTCTAAAGGCCTGATTTAGAGTTGGAATTATTTACACCATGCACATGTGTACAACTCGCGTCCATATTTTGAGTTGCATGCATCTTGAACTTGCGGCCCCTTGAGCATGTAGAAGCCGATCGAGGGTCTTCACATGTAACTTTGGTACAACAAGGGCATGCACACGCAAGTCAACCATGACCGTTTGAAATGTGTCTGATTTTTATATACACATACCTTAGGCATGGTGTATATTCTGTTTTGATGCATCTACATGCATGATTTAAAACTGTGTTCGTCTTAAGATATATATTATTCAGAAACGTAAGTAAATGGGTGTGTTTCTGCATCTACGCAAAAGTTACAATTTTATGTAAGCTATAAATCAATATTCTTAGTTTTCATTGATAAATGTCTGAGAAACTATACATATAATATTGCACAATAGGTAGGAAATTCAGCATATGATTTTCATGCCAAGAATATTACTGCTTTGAAAATGTTCTTTCTAAACGAAACTCGCTAGCAGCAAACAAATATTGAAAGCCGGTGTTTAAATGACTTGCTTAGAAATGCCTTGAACTATGTACACTTATTTGTAGACCTTCTGTTTGCCGAAATGGATTTTATCCATATTCAGACCAGTAAAGATATACAGAGAAGCGAATAGGAGGCCACCTACATCTATCTCCTAAAAGGAGTGTGATTATCTATAGAGGACCTTATCACTTATATTTCTATGCAAGAATCCAATCAAATGGGTAGGTGTTATAAAGGGGAGAGTTGCCTCTGCTTTTGGGAATTTGTTGTTACTTTACACAAAAATATGTTTGGTGACAGGCAGGGCCGGATTAAGGGAATGGAGGCCCATGGGCTAAGGGGGCCTCCATTCTCCGTGAGGGCCCCCCCCCCGTGATCCAAGCCGCCCTCCCCCGATGATCCGAGCCGCCACCAAGGCACTTACCTCCTTCTTGTGGCATTGCAGTCCTTCCCCGGCACGCTGTACGCTCTTTACTGAGGCGATCTCGTGAGAGTGAGACTCAAGAGATCTCCTCAGTAAGGAGACTACAGCGCGCCGGGAAGGACCGCAGTGAAAGTGCTCAGCAGCATTGATCGCGCCGGGGATGTCCCCGCCCCCCGACCGATCAATAATGCTGCTAAGCACTTTCAAGGGCCCCCTGGATGCCCGAGGCCCCTTGGCTGTAGCCCAGTTAGCACTATGATTAATCCGGCCCTGGTGACAGGATTCTGAACTGGCTTAATTAATGCCATGGTTGCTTAAAGAGGACTGCACCTATGTCTGATATTTTAGGCACAGCAAGTTATATTAGATTTCCATACAATGTCTATTTACAATTACATATTCATGGTTTCTAAACTCTGATATATATGTTTTAATCTTTGTATCAATTGTATGATACAATTCAATTTACAAATGCGATTTACATGTAGTTGATGTTAAATCATTTTTAAATATTGATTGTGTCTTTTCTCTGCCATTTGTGTTGTCTAATTATATCTTATTAGAGGTCTATGGGCGCTGTCTTTTTGTATAATGATCTCCTATGCATCCTCATTTTAGTGGATAGAGTATGTACCAAAAATCTAAATTTCCCCAGTACAGTCCTGTCAGTAGGTATGGAAACGTGGCATGCAGGAAATGATTATGGTCACGCACCAAATAGTCATAGTTGGGCTGGGCCGACAAGGGACGTGGCTATTTTTGTCCTGAATTTCCCATTTAGAATGTTGGAAGTTATGCATGTTGGCAAGTATTCCTTATTTGCAGGGACAGTCCCAGATGTTGATTTGTCCTTGGAAATTACTGTCCTTGGAAATATCCCAATATTCTTTAATATTACCAGACTGCATGCTAAAATCTCCCTTTCTGCATGTTAGATTTCACTCTTATCATCTATTCTTATTCTTTAGGATTTATGAGTCAATATTTATTGAAGATGAAGGTACATATTCAATTAGCTTCAGGGCACGCGGCTACTCGCGGGCGCTTCCTTCCTGATACCGCTACACTGCAGATATTCCTTCGCACCCTTTAGGGTGATGTGGCGGTATCGTAACTGCACTCCATGTGTGTAGCCGCGATCCCAGAAGCTAATTGAATATTCCTCGAAGAGTGTTTAAAATAAATTATAATTAAATTCATGAATTCATTTAAACTAACATTATGAGGATTGTAGTGCTTCAAGATTCACCGAGATATTAGCACACGTGATTTTTAAAATGTTGCCAACTATGGATATAAATGTGTTTTAATAGATTACATTGAAAGCCCTCATATGTCTGCAGAGGTTTAAAGGTTTTCAACATATCATTCGTAAGTTATACTCCCAACAGACCCAAATTAAGGTGGGACAATCTTGATTTGAGGGGATTGTTCTGCCATCCTGCGGATCAGTACATTTTGTCTAGGGATGTGCACCGGCGACTTTTGGTGTCTCGTGTTTTGTGTTTTGGATTCGGATTTTCGTGATGTTTTGGGTTCGGATTTGTTTCGCAAAACACCTGCCGAAAGGTTTTGGTTCGGATTTAAGGTTTTGGATTCGGATTTTTTTTGAAAAAAGCATAAAAAGTTCAAAAATCAAGTTTTTGGGCTTATTTCCACTCCTTTGCTATTATTAACCTCAATAACATTCATTAACAAGCATTTCCACTAATTTACAGTGTATTCTGAACAGCTCACAATATAGTTATTAGTCCAAAACGTTGCAACGAGGTATCTTTCTGGACTGCGTAGTGGAGTGGTCCCCACAATATAATAAGAAAACCATCAACTGGTCTTAATCGCACCAAAAAATGTACCTGGACTGCGTAGAGGAGTGGGTCACCACAATATAATTTAAAAACCCTGAACTTGTATGATTCGCACCAATAAATGTATCTGGACTGCGAAGAGGAGTGGGTCACCACAATATAATAAGAAAACCATCAACTGGTCTTAATCGCACCAAAAAATGTACCTGGACTGCGTAGAGGAGTGGTCACCACAATATAATTAATAAAAAACCCTCCACGGCTCTGAATTTCCAAAAAAAAAAATCTGGACTGTGTATTTAGGTGGCCCCGGTACTAATTTTATTACCGGGGACACAATACCTCCATAAACCCTCTAAATCCCAAAGGCTAAGATCCTTGGGTGAAGATGGACCACTAGTCATGAACACGGGTCAGGGTCTAAGCTGTTCCTTGCCACTACGTGTCGTAAATGGCATATTGCCAACTTTACGTTTCTCCTCAGATGATTTTAAGTTTCTCTTTTTGCTTTTTTTTGAGAACTTGGGCTTTTTGGATTTTACATGCCCTGTACTAGGAGATTGGGCATCGGGCTTGCCAGACGACGTTGATGGCATTTCATTGTCTATGTCATGACTAGTGGCAGCAGCTTCAGCATTAGGAGGAAGTGGGTCTTGATCTTTCCCTACTTTATCCTCCAAATTTTTGCTCTCCATTATATGTAGCACAAGATACTGCAGAATGTGTGAACTTGGTAATATTGTAGTACCAATGGATTGGTTTGGCAAATTTTGTTGTAATTAAAAAAAAAATTAATTAGTTTTTTGTATTTTTTTTTTATTAATTTTTTTTAAAATTTTTAAACACTTGGGAATATTGGGGAAATAACTATGCCCTTAGAAGCACAGAGCACGGGACACAGGACCACTGGACTGAACAGGACACAGCACACAGGACCCAGCAGCACCACTGAACTCAAAATTGACAGAGCACAGCACACAGCACCACTGGACTGATACTGCAGAATGTGTGAACTTTGTAATATTGCAGCAGTACCACTGGACTTTTACTGCTGAATGTGTGAACTTGGTAATATTGCAGTACCAATGGGTTTATACTGCAGGATTGGTTTGGCAAATTTTGTTGTAATTAAAAAAAAATGTAATTAGTTTTTTGTATATTTTTTTTATTAACTTTTTTTTAATTTTTTAAACACTTGGGAATATTAGGGAAATAACTATGCCCTTAGAAGAACAGAGCACGGGACACAGGACCACTGGACTGAACAGGACACAGCACACAGGACCCAGCAGCACCACTGAACTCAAAATTGACAGAGCACAGCACACAGCACCACTGGACTGATACTGCAGAATGTGTGAACTCTGTAATATTGCAGCAGTACCACTGGACTTTTACTGCTGAATGTGTGAACTTGGTAATATTGCAGTACCAATGGGCTTATACTGCAGGATTGGTTTGGCAAATTTTGTTGTAATTAAAAAAAAATAAAATTATTTTTTTGTATTTTTTTTTATAACTTTTTTAAAAAAAATTTAAACACTTGGGAATAATGGGGAAATAACTATGCCCTTAGATGCACAGACCACAGGACACAGCACGACTGGACTGAACAGGACACAGCACAGGACCCAGCAGCACCACTGAACTAAAAATTAACAGAGCACAGCACACAGCACCACTGGACTGATACTGCAGAACAGAACACAGCACAGCACAGCACAGCACAGCATAGCACAGCACAGCACAGCACAGCACAGCACAGCACAGAACTAAACAGCACAGCACGAGATCTACCAGAACAGAGGACCACCTAACACACCCTCCCTTTACCCTGATCAATGCCCGAGTGAAGATGGCGACTAGCGGGGAATTTATAGGTTCCGAGTATCGCGAGATCCGACAACGGGATTATGACTCGGAGCCTCGCTTTCAAGTTTTCATTTGGCGCCAATACCCGGATCTGTCTTGGATCCGACTCGGATCGGCAACGTTAGGGTGGGCTCGGATTCAGGAAATACGAGTGCGCTCATCTCTAATTTTGTCCCAATTACAGGACATTCGGGAGGTGTTCATTGAAGGTGAGGTTAAAGGACTGGGAGTGACCCCAGTTCTTTGGAACCACTGGGCACTTGCCTTGTTGGACATGGCACTCCCCATATCCACTTGTAGCGTGGTGGTAAGCGCTGTCACAATTAAAGACACCTACAAGTTGGGAGGTATGGGTAAGTTAATTTTTCACCATATTTTAAAGAAGAACTAACTAAATTAATTAACACCACATTGTACATACACTATATGCATATGCACAGACATTCTAAAATGTGAGTTTGGGCTTCAGTCCTGGAAAAACAGATGTATAAGTCAATAGTGAAAGCAAATGCATAAATGTTGACCCTAACAAGAGGTGATATTTGCAGTGGGTAAGAGTCTATTTAATGTGCTCTTCTGTCCAACTTGTTAATGTACTCAGACTAGATTAGTTTATGCAGATGTATAGTTTATGCAGATGTTCACTCTTCATGATATCTACCAGAAAAACATCTGCATGTCCTAGGTGACCCAAACATGGGGAGAACTAAAATGGCAATGGATCAACAGGGAATGAGCACACACAGTAAAAATTAGGTGCAATGGAAGAGGACTGATACTAGAATTTCCCCAAATATTTAAAATATAATGGTCTTCATTCACAACTGATACAGAATGATAAAAAAAAGTTACAGAACATTGTGTTTTCAATTACACCTTGACAATCACATACTTATATATTAATTAGAGTTAGACAGAGAAAAGGCAGGAACATGGATGAATGCATTGATTATTCCAGGGCTGGAACTGAGCAGTGCAGTGATCGATCGGTTTTGACCATCAACATTAAGATCTAAATACACATCCATGCATCATGAAGCATGCATCAAAAAAGACAGCTCACCTAGTAGTAAAAAGAAGTTGATTTCATTTACAGGAAAACCAAACCAGGATCCATTTATTTTTCTTCTCATTAATTTTATAACTGATTGGTGAAAAGCCTAGACCAATAAGTACCACCATTTATTATTAGTTAGTATTATCTGTTTGCTTTCCTTAACCACTTCATTAAAACTCTGCACCCATTCCTAATTTACAGACGTGCACCAAAATTTTCATGGTTGCATTTTACCATTGTTCTACAGTAGCACATAGTATGGAAGGATATAAAATATATCCAGGAAGTAATGAATAAAGATTTACAGAGGGAATCATTTATAAAAGCTAATATTGAAGACAATTTGGTGTTTTATATAGCAACCATATTCTAGCTGTCATTTTCCTAGTGTAGTTTAGAAAATGAAAGTAAACTTCAGATTTGTTGCTATTGGGAACAGTATTTTTTCTTCACATCAACCTGTGGTGCAGTTTGCATAAATTATATCTGCAGTATTTATGTTAGTGCATCTTATAATTTCCCTGAATGCCTGTTTATTACAACCACAAAGAAAGAAAACACACAGCTAAAAACAACACTATTTCAATATAGGAGATCGAGAACAAACCTGCAATTGCTGTTCATGTAGAGGGGACACTTTAAGTGATAAACCTGGTCCATATGACAATAAACAAAAGAAAAGATGAAAGAAGTGATGTCATCCGTAACAACCAATCAGAAATATACTTTCATTTTGTATACAGTACTAAAAGAATGAGAATCAGGATCTGATTTGTTGCTATGGGTTACAGCACCACTTCTATAATTACCTGCTTCATGTTTGTATCACAGGTTAAGAATTCAATTAAAGAATGATTTTTGCCCAAGAAGGATACAATATTGTCCTCTGTAATTTATAGACAAAAGTATTTGTATTTTATTCAAACACTGCTCAAAGATTGCTCTTAAATTTGCCCTTTTAAAATAATATTGGGTAAGTTTTAAAAAAGTGAATTACATCCTCTCATAAAAATAAGAGATACTTGAATATATTGATTTATACATGCACAAATACAATGCGGATGCTGGTTATCTTCTTTTAAAACTGTGGAGTCTCTAGCCTTTAAATATGCTGTAAAACTGGATGATTCAGACTGAGGGCTAGATTTACTAAACGGCGAGTTTGTAAAAGTGGAGATGTTGCCTATAGCAACCAATCAGATTCTAGCTGTCATTTTGTAGGATGCACTAAATAAATGAAAGCTAGAATCTGATTGGTTGCTATAGGCAACATCTTCACTTTTCCAAACCCGCCGTTTAGTAAATATACCCCTGAATCTATTTAACAGCATCATCAGGTATGGAGAAACAAGTAAAAATAGAGTAATGCAGTAATTATAGGCAATTGGAATAGTGCACTTATCCTCACAGGGTTAATTCCAGAACATGCAGACATAGCAACATGAATATATGCATGCAATTAGGGCCAGAGAACAAGCAAAAAAAGACTTTGTAAACTATAGCAATCACATCCTTTTTGGCATATAATGGCAATATATTATTGTTTACAATACTTTATATATTGAGTTTATGAAGAACCAAATATGAGTATTACATGATAACATACTAACTATACCTGCAGTGTATTCTTCCTGGGAAGATTTAGGTAAAAGCAATTTATCTGGTACTACAGAGACTTGGGATTTCTCCAAACAGAAACGTAATTACTCTCTGCAAATATTCTCATTGGCTTTAAATGGTTACAATTTAGAGACAACAAGACAAAGTAACACTCACAATACTGTTTTTTAATTAGCCCATCATAAAATGATATTTAAACTACTGGACTGTGGATAAGAATGTTATTACATAGTGTTATGTCAACTGATAATTCTATTCTACAATTCTATTCTATTATCATAAGAACCCCAATGTAGTTTCATTAAGGTTGTGGATGACTGAAGTTAGAAGCACCAGGAAATGTCATAGAGCAAGGATTATAAATGGGGAAGCTCATGGCAGAATAAACACTATCATTAAAAAAATATATGAAATATTGCTACAATACAACATTTAAACTGTGAATACTGTGCATCTCTGATATTAGGCCCAAGTCCAATGGCATCTCTGTTCTTCCTTAAAATCAGATAGCTGGTAAGGTTTGAGGTATCTTGTATATTGTACAGTTATTTCACCATAATAATGCTAAGAATTGATTTCTGTGAAGAATACATTTGATATGAGATGACTACCATTTTTCAGCAATGATACACTCTGAATGTGAAATGTGTCATTATGATATTCAATACACAGTTTCTGGCTGGTTACACAATATGCAATACATAACATTTAAATTTGTGCATGTGTATTGTATTTATATTGCCATTCAGTCCTACCATTGAGCTGTCTGTAGACTATGTCCTCTAAAAGGGAGAGCCTTTTCAGCACTGCCTCCTGGATAGGGCTGACCCCATGGGTGGACAGGTTTGTCACCTCTGCCCTTGGATGGATCTCATGGAAGGATTCACCACCTTTCACAGTAATTGGTCTACACTTAGCCAAAAAGAGAACAAATCCAGCAACAGCAATCAGGTTCAACACCAACAAGATTTTAACTCTTCTCAGAGAAGCCATCAACCTCCACAATTTTGAATCTTCAGTCTAAATTGTTTTGGAAACAGGTAAACATCCCTGTAAAAATCAAAAATAAAATCCTAAATTCCAAGTAGAAATATTCAGAATCAGTGTGACTGATGACAGCAAAAACTTCCCAACACTACTGAGATTAACAGTGGGAAGAACAACATCTGATAGAGTGAACTGACTTCAGATCTTGAATCCAAATCTGCCCAGCCAATCAACGTGCACTGAGCAAGAGCTGGTGCCTGTAAAAACATTTGTAGAGGACCATCTGTATCCTCAGCATGTCCAGAATGCAGTACAATGAAAGTTTACAAACTGGGTAGCAATCTGGAACTTCACTGCAAGCACAATGAGGCAACGATAGTTTTCTATTCTATGTAATATATCCGGATGATGGACGGAACAATCAGTATTCCATTGGGATATGTTGACACCGTACCATATGTATCTTAATTGTGAATGTCTGAGTCTAGCAAATGTCCAGAGATTTAAATTATTTACTTACAAGTTCCAAGGGAGAAGCTGTCCAAACACGATTGAACTTCAGTAACATTAAGTACTATACAGCAGCATTGTAGATGAATAGACACATTTTAAGCAGAACATTTGAATTCCAATTAAATATTGTCAACGTAGATAGAAGCAAAAAAAAAAGCCACACACATCACAAGAGTCTTAAAATTATATTATCCTGTAAAGTTTCTCATTGGCTGCAGCAAGGCAAAAGTAGCAGTTAATAATAATGATAATAATCACAAGTGTTCTTACATATGAAGAATCCTTTGCTGCAATATATTTGCAGAGGACACATAGTAACTAACCAGGGGTGACAATCAGGCATATATGTCAGCAGCAGTCTTCATCACAACACAAAACGACAAGTGTGAATGTGGGAAGAGAATATTGCAGGGGAAATTGACAATGCGGCAAAGCTTGCTGACCGCACTTCCTTGAACTCCTGATTTCAACCTGAGCACAACAACGGTCTTCTCTTCACATCACATCCCACTCTTGTCAGGCTCCAGCAGCAGCTCTCCCTGCCAGTGTGCAGTCCATAGGAAGCAGAGCAGAGTCTCAGGTGATGGTGATAGTGGTGCCTTGATTCTCCTGATGCTGGGGAAGCTTTCTGCTGGTACTGGAAGAAGCTGCTATCTCCCGTGCTCCCATTTCTCTTAGCTGGTTATTTCTGTGCAGAGACATCCTCCCGTGTGCTGCCTGAATCCCAGTTTACATGCCTACAGAAAGGCTGCAAGGAAAATGTGGTCTGGATTTATGGATCTGCAGCTGGATACATTCAGTGCCCAGAACAAGGCTTTACTGTCCTGTTTAAACAATTTGAGTGATCATTCTTCAGCAAGACCAGGGAATTACAGCCTCAAAGAATAAATACACAGTGCTGATTACATAAACAATACAAATAACAAATATATCAATAGAGTATACATTTTAATATACTGTAAACCTGAATTTAACATTGTGTATATCCTCATGTAATATCACATACAGTGGTCATTATGCAAGCTTGGCAATTTAAGCATTTTTTAATGAATGGTATTGGGTCAAAGAAAATAAGGAATGCAACTATCTGCTCCTGCTCTAGCCATAAAATAAGACCAATTTTTATTGAAATGACATAATCAATGTGTACACTTATGAAATTGTTTTCATCTGAAACAATATTTTAAACCTTTTAGAGTTTACAATCAAAATGGGAAGTTAGCAGGATCATTTAAAAAACACACACTAAGCATTTATTGCAAAATGTATGAGATTAATGTTATGGTGTAATAAATAAGTATAGTCCTTGTATGTTGTCGCTCTCAGTCAGATCCAATAGTGCCTTTGTGAAAATTAAAATAACAAGAAATGTATTTCTATAGATAGAGCACTTTGCTGATCTCAGTGCACTCAGTGATATAAGCAGACAGTATGAGAAGCAATGGAGAACTTGTAACAAAACTGAGTAAATGGGGGAATTTATAATGTCATAAGGAAAAGTAAATCCAGCTCTCTTTCCATTACTCCTTAGTACTACTATTTATTAAATATAGTAAAAATGTATATGTTAGGAGATAGTAAGAACAGTTAAATGTTTTTGCAGATATCTTTAAATATCCATTTAACTATGGTTAATTTACCTTCCATTGTACCATTGCTGATATATATTGAGCATTCTGTCTAATTTCGCCCAGAAACAAATAACCCACACCTTCTACACTGAGGAGTGGGTGGGTATAAACAATATAAATAAACATCTGTGCCTGGAACATACAGTAAGAAAGACATTAAAGACATTGTGAAAAACATAGAAGCACAATAGAAAGATAAAGCCTATGTATTCCTTTACAAAGCAATACATTTAAATGGTCTGAAGGGGCAAAGCCCCTTTTAATGCTATGTTGTATAAAATAATGTTCCTGGGACTTTACAGTCTTAAACATATTTCTTGTTTTACTGCCCCAAATATTTCCATTACATATTTCCAAATATTTACTGTAGTTTAATATGTATGGGTCTAGCCATGGAAACTTGTTCTATAGATTTGTCTTCAATTCGTAGCAGTTGGTGGTATCAAACCACAACATTACCTAAATGATCTCACAAATCTGGGAGCTCCAAACACAAGGAGAATCAGGTTCCTTTATTATGCCTCACAGCTTCTGTTCTCAGTCTCTTGGGAGTGAACATACACTTGTTTTTCTTGTGTATTTTTTACAATGCATGCTAACTTTCTATTTTGGATTCAGAGCAGAATATTGTGCAGGGTACATCTATTGTAAACATCGTCTAAGGAGTTCAAATGCATATTGATCATTACTACCTTTCTAAAAAAAAATGTATACTGCAATAAAAGCACTGTCACTGAACCCTAAGCCAGTGTGCCTAACAATAAAGATGACTATTACAGATTTTCCCGAGGGACTGTGACCATTTTTACAAGTATAAACTATTATTTATTATTATTATTATTAGTCCTGCTATAGATAATTCTATCATTCAAGTAGATTTATTTACACTGTCCTCAGTGCCGTAACTAGACGTTTTAGTGCCCTGGGCGAGACAGGGCACCGGCGCCCCCCATTGAAGTGGGAGTGACATTTGACAAGTGGGTGTGGCCAACCTAATGTGGAGGTGTGGCTAGCACTTTACTGAGAGAATTCTGTTACACATCTTTGCAAATGCATGATATATATATATATCTATATACATATAGCCATCTCTCGCGCTCATTATATATATATATATATATATATATATATATATATATATATATATATATTATGACTTTCTGACTATTATACTATATATATAAAAGAAAATGGAGAATACCAGCGCTCTCCGTATGTATCTATGAAGGCTGACAAAACTGTGGGGAGATAGAGAGGATTAGGTCTTTCCTCTCAAAGTGAATAGAAATTATAACAAAATATACTCCCCGACACTCAAAAGAAAGAATGCTAGGTAAAGAGGGATAAGGCTAAACAGATTTATATCTAATGAGTGAATGAGAGATCGATGAAACAAAATATTACAAAGGACTAAATACCAACATAGTATATAAATAAACACATACACTATGATAAAAAAAAAATATAAAATATATGGCTGCAGACAAATATACAAAATAACATTTGAAAAGATGTAAAAATGATGAAAAAACAGAGTCCAGAAAATAGTACCTTAATTGACTAATATGTCCGGGAATGATTTATTCATGCTGACATGGAGACTGGAAACTTTTTCACCAATATCCATTAGGACCTTTGACGGAGGGGTGCGCATGCGCAACAGTCTGGAAGCAGCTGTAAGTGAAGGAGCATGCAGGAGAGTACAGAGCCGGCTGGCGCCTCTCCAGTGAAGTTACACCAGCAGCAAATTGGAACCACCTTTGGACCGCTGAATCAGGTAATGTCCCATTGGAACGCATATGCGTTCCACGGGCAGGAAGTTCAGCATTTGGAATGCAAGTTTGCATTCCAAATGCCTAACTTCCTGCCAGTGGAACGCATATGCGTTCCAATGGTTCTGATGCCGATGTGGGGGAAGCTGGCTGAAAGTTCAAATAGGGCGATGTGTACAGTATTGAGCCAGGGCACAGAGACAGGTAGCGGGCGGCTTCTGCGCCCCCCTTGGGCTTGCGCCCTGGGCGACGGCACCGCCCGCACCTGCCTAGTTACGGCACTGACTGTCCTTACATATAACAGATCAGCTGTACAGTAACAACTGTATCCAATGTATACAAATCTATCTATCTATCTATCTATCTATCTATCTATCTATCTATCTATCCCTCTATTTATCTATCTATCCATCCATCTATCTATCTATCTATCTATCTATCTATCTATCTATCCATCTATCTATCTATCTATCCATCCATCATCCATCTATTTATCTATCTATCTCTCTATCTATCTATCTATCTATCTATCTATCTATCTATCTATCTGTTCATTTGAGTATGATAGATAGATAGATAGATAGATAGATAGATAGATATGTAGATAGATAGATAGATATGTAGATAGATAGATAGAGGGATAGATAGAGAGAGAGATAGATAGATAGATAGATATCTATCTCTCTCTCTATCTATCCCTCTATCTATCTATCTACATATCTATCTATCTATCTACATATCTATCTATCTATCTATCTATCTATCTATCTATCTATCTATCTATCTATCTATCATACTCAAATGAACAGATAGATAGATAGATAGATAGATAGATAGATAGATAGTAGATATACCAATTAATGTTTTGTTTTTTTACTATGTGTACTTTACTATTTATACTTTGTCTTCAAAAGCCATATTTATTGCTTATTACTTATTGTCTATTTTGTAACTCCTATCCTATTTCTGTTTACTAGTTACACTGGCTAGCAGATATAGCAGAGTCAGTGTAACTTGCGTTTACCTTTCTTTTTGTGAATATATCTTCGTTTGGCAGGCATATGCAATTTTCTGTCAATGTTAGGCCCCCAACAGCCATTCAAACACTCAATGTCACCATGTTTGAACTGCCTAGTGTAAATTATTTTTCTGCAGTTTACTTCAAACCACTGATGGACTGATGACGCAGTAGTAGGACTATGTGTACAAAAAGGACTGTATATGCCACTTAGGATGGAAAAGTAGCAGTAAAGAAAAGTGCTAGATACACTCTGCTAGAAAGTGGATCTAGCAAATGGTTAGAATAGGGTAGTGGTTATATTTGCAAAATAGTCCTTTTTAGTCATTGTTTTTACTGGACCTAACTGTGTGATTGGTTGCATAGTTACACATTTGGGGCCTGATTCAATGAGGCACGCAAAATGAACTTATTGTGCGTTTTTTTAAAACCACACGTAAACCGATCATGCGCATGTTCGTATGCCCGATTTACGACTAGAAGCTGATCTGAAGAAATGTTGTTTTGTTCAAATACGGGTCTATGTACACTCGGCACTTGCAATACTTACAATTCATGAGTGGTAGCTAAAGTCCCCAAAAAAAAAGCACAAAAAAAATGCAATTATTGACACCTGTAAATAACATAGTCATAGTTTTTTTTCCATCTTTTCCCACAAAATACATTTATCATGATGTTATTAATGTTTTCTGTAGATAAAATGCATTTTTACAGTTGCTTTTGTTTGCAAACACATGTTGTAGCATGCATACACAACAATCATCACTATCACTCTCCACTTACACCTGACCTGTAGCTGGTGCAAGTGAAGCAACTGAAAATCTAGTACTTTAGAAATGCCCAAAGCTTTAATCAGATGCTGCTGCGTGCGCTTAAGCTTGGCACACCCTTACTGTACATTGACTACATGCTTATGCCCCTTCCGCCGATGAAATTGTAGGCTGTTGGAAGTGTTCAAAGATGAATTGGATGCTCTTGCATTCACTGTATAGTCCGTTCCTGGTCATGCGTAGTGCGATTTTACGCAAAATATGGCACATATCGGCATTTACATCCCTTACTGAATCAGGCCCTAGGTGAGCTTGAACAATCTGTGCATTGTACATCAAGTTTGACCTTTCATAAATTTTAATTGTGTTGCTCCAGAGGAAGACAGCAAGACAGCATTTTATTTTGTCACAAGAGGAAAAAATTATTATTTCCTGATTACATAAATGCCAATCAGACTAATTTCCTATATAACTCCCATAATCTCCTCTACTAATTATAAGTATTACTGCTTTTAATAAGAAAGTTATCCAATTGGTTTTTCATTTTAGTTAATTAATATTAGGTCCACACCTACTGTGGTACTGAATTTCATGGCATGACACCCTTTACTTTGGTCAAGTGTAAATATAGTAGAATAAGTACATGGCAATGGCCAATCAAAAGCCCCACAAATCATGGAACATCTTGTTGTTTACCCTATCTGTCTTGCAGCTCATTTATCATTTATCTTGATGAAATCTCATCTTTGCGATTTATGAGATGCCTGCATAAACGCAACAAAGCTGTAAAGTCAGTGTACCCCTGATCTTCCCATTGTCAAAAGCAAATACTAAGAACTTGCAAAAGACACATCTGGCAGTGCAAATCTATAGACACCTACGTAAATCCAGCCCCAAAGCACGCAAAAGCACCCACACATGAAGTTACAATATAGGACAAACTGCTTTTGTACTGCACCACTTTTTGTTTTGCTTTATATGTATAATAATTATTGTTTAAACATCTGTGCTTTGTGCTTAGTAAGCTACAGCTACAGCTACAGTATATTTGGAACACTAGGTGCTATTACACTGAATTCTATGGATGAATTATATATTTCAAGTTATAACAGCAGAGTTAATATGTAGGGTCCATATGTTTTACTAAGCATTCTTAAAAAAGTAAAGCGATAGTAAGTCCCAATTAAAAATGTATTTCCATTTAAAAAAATCTTATTAAAAATGTAATTAGTTTAGTAATCTTTCAACAAATCATTATAATATGATGATTACAGTTGTGAATCTATTAACAGCCACTGCTCAATGTGCACTACTGATTTCACAGCTATAGTTATTAGCTATTTTCCATTTGTACCTTGCCCAGGGGAATTCTTCTGTTTATCACAAGAACAGAACATATCACTTGATATTCCTGGTGGAATTTCTATGTAAACTGGTACAATAACACTGTACATAGCTTACTAAGCCATATTTTAATATTCATACAATTACCCTGCAACCCATTCATTGATTATGACTAATTGATGATATTGTCTGTAATCAGATCAAAGTGTACATATTCACATAATGTTACATTTTCTGGGTATTAATGGATAGTGTCATATAAACTACATTATGAGTATTTTCTATGTGATTTTCAGTCCAGCAGATTGGGCAGACAAGAATAAAAAATGTGCAGGCCTAGCTCTAAGCAAACATAGTGTAATTGCCTTAAAAAAATCTTCTAGCCTCCAGTAGTTAACTTCCCCGTCTTAAGATACTCACACTTGGGCATATCTACTTATTTCTCCAGAGGGATGCAAAATTGTATTGGTATCAAATTTGGCCACATACTTAGATGGCCAAATAGGACAGATGCCATTATATGAATAACGGACTGCACTCACATAAAGATCACAACTAGCTGAGTAATGGTGATGGTCATGATCTCTTTTGATTGGCATGTTCATAAACTACATATAATTCACTGTGTTTGCTAGTTGTTAAATGTTAGCCAAATTACCAATATGACTATAATCAGCACAATGCTTAAAGAGCTTTACCTACAGCACTACCTATTACAATACAAAACTCCACAAATAATTGACTCCACAATTAATGATGAAACAGATGTAAAGGAAATGAGAATAACAGCTCACGCTAAGCAAGCTAACTGCTTCCTGTCTGTTTCTGGAGATTCCTAGAAGATTCATGCTCTTAACATCTGCTAGGCTTACTTGCAACAGTGTTTACTATCCTTACTGTCCTTTATATAACGTAGACTTTATAATCTGCGCTGTACTGCACAAGGGAGAAGGTCAGAAATAAATTACGGGATTGGGGTATTTCCAAAGGCCATCTCTAATCCTGTTGGACATGTGTGGAGTTCAGATAGAGGTTCAGGTCCAACATCCTACCCTAATAGACCTCTGGGGAGACTGTTTGATTATTACTAGTGTCAAGTCCAGTTTCTAGTCCATCATTTCAAGACCATCATGATAGCCTTTTCAAGGAGTTAACTTCAGGTACACTGAGCTGAGGACTGACACTAGAGACAACGAGAGAGCTGCAGTCAGGAGATACTACTACTCTGATCATTATTCTGTGAATTTCATCCCTGCAATCTGTGTTTAAGTATGTTCATCCATGCTGCTACTACTACTCTGATCATTATTCTGTGAATTTCATCCCTGCAATCTGTGTTTAAGTATGTTCATCCATGCTGCTACTACTACTCTGATCATTATTCTGTGAATTTCATCCCTGCAATCTGTGTTTAAGTATGTTCATCCATGCTGCTACTACTACTCTTATCATTATTCTGTGAATTTCATCCCTGCAATCTGTGTTTAAGTATGTTCATCCATGCTGCTACTACTACTCTGATCATTATTCTGTGAATTTCATCCCTGCAATCTGTGTTTAAGTATGTTATAGGAAACTGTTATCTGTTTAAACTTAGGTTGGCACAGTCTTTTATTGCTGCCTAATTTATGATAGGTATCTGGCCTCCTCTATCCTTTCCCACAAATGTTTTCTTTTCCTTTGATTAGCTGACCAATTAGCACATCTGTAGTGTATTCCTAAATTAGACTGACTACATCTTAGCTTCATTCTATGGGGAGACGTATGTGGGGTTAGACGTGTGTGATTTCTGCACTAAGTGGGATTTTCTCACAAAGTGGACGAAAATGCACAGTTAGACAACACAGTTGGCCAAACATTGGACTACATTTGACTTGCTTTTACTCCCAGCAATAAGCAACATCTGCCACAGCCTATTTCTGCACTACTTGTCTATTTATATGGAATACTGCTAAGAGGTAATTCTTAAAATACCCTTGCTTTTTGCTTTTACCCCTTTTTTCACAATGTTTCACAAATTGCTTTTCTTAGTCTCATTTCATGGCATGATCTTTAGGACTGTGTCATCTTTCACCCCTCCACCAACACACAAATTTGTTCATATTGCACCTGCATTACTCCACTCACCTCTATTTAACACCCATGAACTGTTGTCCTATTTATTATCTCTAACAAGTACAGCCTCCACCTGTCGCCAGAAAATAAAAGGCCACACATCTTACAATCCCCTTGCCTATCTTTCGCTCACTCTGCTTCTATTAGCTGGTGATATATCACCTAATCCAGGTCCCCCACACTCCTCACACTCACATACATCAGAACACTACCGTTCTATAGCAAACCTCAAACACATCACCTGTCTACCCTCTCTTCCCAAGTCCTTTAAATGTGCCCTTTGGAATGCACGCTCTGTTTGTAACAAACTTACCTCCGTTCATGATCTCTTCCTCTCAAAAAACCTCAACCTTCTGGCAATAACAGAAACATGGCTCATGCAATCAGACACTGCCTCACCTGCAGCACTTTCACATGGTGGCCTCCATCTCACCCACACCTCCAGACCTGAAGGCAGACAAGGAGGTGGGGTTGGACTACTTCTCTCCCCACAGTGCACATACACAGTTCTACCAAATGTCCCATCACTCACGTTCACATCTTTTGAAGTACATGCTATTCGCATTTTTAATCCATTCTCCCTACGTGTTGCGGTGATCTATCGTCCCCCTGGAGCACACCAACAATTTATTGAGGATTTCTCTGCATGGCTCCCTCACTTCTTATCTTCAGACATCCCCACCATCATCATGGGTGACTTCAACATCCCCATTGATAACCCACCTTCCAAAGCTGCTTCCAAACTACTCTCTCTAACATCCTCACTTGACCTCTCCCAGTGGATTGAATCATCTACTCATAAGGATGGCCACTGCCTTGATCTTGTTTTCTCTAGACTATGCTCAGTTTCTAATTTTATTAATACACCCTTCCCCCTCTCGGATCATCACCTTATCAGCTACACTCTCACCCCCACTGCTCTAACCTCTCTACTGTCTAACTCAACCAAGCCTCCTCATACTCGTAGAAATCTTAATTCTATTAATCTTCAACAATTTTCCACCTCTCTCCAACACCTTCTCTCCCCTATCTCTACATTCTCATCCCCTGAGATGGCAGTACCTCATTTTCACCTAACCTTAGCAACGGCCCTTGATCAAGTGGCTCCAGCGACACTTCATACTACACGTCGACTTCGATGTCAACCGTGGCACACCAAAGCAACACGAAATCTTCAAAAACTGTCCCGTAAAGCAGAACGTCACTGGCGTAAATCTCGAAGCTCTAATGACTTCTTCACATATACTTCTGTCTACCACTCCTATCGAAATGCTCTGGACACTGCAAAACAAACATACTTTCAATCTCTTATCTATGCTCAGGCTTCTAACCCCAAACGCCTTTTCAATACATTTAATCATCTTCTCAATCCTCCCACCCCGAACCCTCCATCTACTATCAGTGCTCAGGATCTTGCTTCCTACTTCAAGGACAAGATTGACAAGATCAGACTAGAAATGGTATCCTCTTCCTCAACAAGCCATCAGCTCATTTCCTTCCCACTACCCTCTGACACCCTTTCTTCATTTGACCCCACAAATGAAGAGGAAATTTCTACGCTCTTCTTATCTTCCTACTCTACCTCCTGTCCTCTTGATCCTATTCCCTCGCAAATTGGTAGATCCCTGTCTTCTGTGCTCATTTCACCTCTAACTCAAATCTGTAATCTCTCACTCTCTACTGGCATCTTTCCATCACTATACAAGCATGCAGTGATTACTCCTATTCTAAAAAAACAAAACTCCGACCCAAACTCTCTCTCAAATTACCGTCCCATCTCTCAGCTCCCTTGCCCCTCCAAGCTTCTAGAGAGACTTGCCTACACTCGCCTCACACGCTTTCTTTCCGCAAACAACCTGTTGGATCCTCTTCAGTCTGGCTTTCGTTCTCAACACTCCACAGAGACTGCGCTGACCAAGGTTGTTAATGATCTGATCACTGCTAAGACTGAACGCCATTACTCTCTCCTAATTCTCCTTGATCTCTCGGCTGCATTTGACACCGTTGACCACTCTCTTCTCATACAAACGCTGCAATCCCTAGGTCTTCAAGACACAGTTCTATCCTGGTTCTCATCTTACCTCTCTAATCGCTCTTTCACTGTTAATTTCTCTGGAGCCACCTCTGCTCCGCTTCCCCTATCAGTTGGAGTACCACAAGGCACGGTGCTAGGTCCTCTGCTGTTCTCTATCTATACCGCTTCTCTTGGAAATCTAATAAGTTCCTTTGGCTTTCAGTATCATCTCTATGCGGATGATACCCAAATCTATCTATCCTCTCCTGATATCTCGACATCTGTGTTGTCCCGTGTAACTGACTGTCTTTCTGCCATTTCATCTTGGATGTCCTCTCGTCAACTCAAACTTAATCTTTCTAAAACAGAGTTAATAATATTCCCACCCGCCAACAAGAGCATACCTGACATTTCTATCTCTGTTGATAACATGACCATAAATCCCACCCCACAAGCTCGCTGCCTAGGTGTAATCCTTGATTCACGCCTATCCTTTGTTCCCCACATTGACTCTATATCTAAATCATGTTACATACATCTAAAGAACATTTCCAGAATCCGCACATATCTCACACAAGACACTGCTAAAACCTTAATTCATGCACTAATCATCTCCCGCATTGACTATTGCAATTCCCTCCTTACTGGTCTTCCGAAAAACAGACTCAAACCCCTAAAATCTATTTTGCATGCTTCGGCAAGACTGATTTTCCTTGCAAATAGCTATTCCTCTGTTGAATCACTCTGTATGTCTCTACACTGGCTGCCTGTCTTCTACCGAATCCAATATAAAATACTTTTACTAACCTACAAGGCCATCAACAAAGCTGCACCAACATACATCTCCTCTCTTGTCTCAAAATATCTCCCAACTCGGCAACTCCGTTCTGCAAAAGATCTGCGTCTCTCATCCACCCTCATTACATCCTCCCATTCCCGGTTACAGGACTTTTTTCGGGCTGCACCCACTCTATGGAACTCTCTCCCTCGCACAATAAGACTCTCCTCTGTTCTACAAACTTTCAAGTGTTCTCTGAAAACCTACCTATTCAGACAAGCTTATAATATTCCTCAACCACCATCTTAACCTCACTACCTTTAGCCTGTTACACAATTTCACACAAGACAACTACCCCCGGACCAACATTGTTGTGTGACAGGATCATTTAGCTTATGAGTCACCCTACCTTTGCAGTCTGGCTGGGCCAAGATGCAAAATGTATACTTAACCTCATGTGTCAATCTCCCATTGTCCCATAGATTGTAAGCTTGCGAGCAGGGCCTTCTCACCTCTTTGTCTGTTTTACCCAGTTTGTTTATTAGTTTATTACGTTTGTCCCCAATTGTAAAGCGCTACGGAATATGTTGGCGCTATATAAATAAATGATGATGATGATGATGATGATATGTCGGTATCATTAGTAAAAAGATAGGTTTTCAAACTTGCATGTGCAAGGGCCCCTTCTCTTCCTTTCTACCCACAGAGTCTGGGTATAATGTGAGATTGAAGTACACTGAGAACTCGGAGCAAGTTGTAGGTGCACTTGTGGCAGGCACCTACATCACACACCAGTGATTTTCACTTCTGTGATCATTCAGGAGCAAAGATTTCTCACTTAGTGCCTGATTTTGAGTTATGAGCAAAGCAAAGAAAAGGAGCAACTTTGCACCTTGGCATACTATGTTACAATGCAAGGGGAACAATATTACTTATTTTTTGCTTTCAAGGAAAATACTGGCTGTTTTTTCATGTAGCACACAAATACATGATAGCTTTATTATACACTGAAATTAAAGTTGATCTATGGCATGCCGTATCCCAACTATAAATCTGTCCCTACATTTTAAATTTACCCCCCCCCCTCTAATGCAACATGGTTTTGCCAAGGTGCAAAGTTACTCCTTTTCTTCGCTTTGTTCCTAACTCAAAATCAGACCCTTATAGTTCTGAACAACACCTGAAACATCTAGACGTGGAGTTGCTAAGAATTAGAAGAGTCTTAGGGGATAATAGTGGCTGCCAATTGCGGAGTATGTGCAACAGGGGTGAGTGTCTTTTTGCCATACATGGCTGCCAATGGATGGTATTTGTGCAGTATATGGCTGTAAATTGGAGAGCATCCATGCTGCATATTGCTGCTAAATGGGGGGTGTCAGTGCAATATATGGTACCAATCTGGAGGGTTCATGTGCAGTGCATAGCTGGTAACTGATGGGTACATGTGTGAAAGACCCAGCATTTATCCTGCTGTTACACGCAGATAAATAGTATGTGTTGTATCTGTAAGTGTAAAGGGCTGGTATATGCAGGTGTTCAAGGCATTCATGTTTCACTAGCCTTAATTAATACATTAAAATGGGGGGGGGGGAGTTAAGACCATTACATTCTAATTTTGATATGATATGAACAGAACATATCTAGACAGACAGTAAATTAAAAGAAAACAATGTAATAGAATTATCACTACAAAGTGCATATACAGCTTTGTATGCAAACAAGACAAACACACTGATGAAAAAGAACGCAGCCAGAGAAATAGAGTTTGCTGAAAATCAGTTTTATATGTCTAGTATTTGTAAATCCACATTCAAAGTTGAAATAATTCTTGGCACACAAATTGGAATGCAGTCAGCTGCACAAAGGCTCGGCATCTTGAAATCCAATGGAACAAAATGAGACATCTGCAGATATAGTTGTAAGTTCAGAGCAGTACTTTGCTGATTTTTTTCTTGTAAAGTTTGCAACTCTATGGATTCATTCACACCAGTGCTTGCTAGTCAATGCATGATAACCGCATTACTTTTAAAATGCACTGCTCTTAATGAAGCTCAATCACACGTATGTGTGAAGTGTACAGAAGCTACGTGTTAAGATGCAATTTTCAACCTTTAATACACGTTTGTTTGTTTTTCTTACACATGGGTAAAGTTATGCTTTCAGCACCATAAAATAGATGGGCTTTTTTATATATCCTTTTCATGTGTTTTGTTGAAAGATAAAACACATTAGTGTAAATAATCCCTGACAAACATGGTACTGATTAAAATACTGAATTATAACATAAGTGTAAATGTTTGTTCACTTTCATGATATTGATATGAACATTGAACGATCCTTAGCAACAAAGTGGGTAACCTTATAAAAGGTGGTTAAATATTAATGACATTTATGTTTGCAGCTTTAATTATTAATTATGCAGATTTCATGCTCTGTTATTATTTGTGTACTGTACTGTGTTCTTGAAGTATTGTAGCTTTTCTATTATACTTGTACCACTGCTGTGGTAGAAATGTTAGGAAAGGGGAGGAAAGTTCTACACTTGCCTGAACTTTGAGCAGGATGGAGGAGACACAAAGGGAAAAGAAGGCGAAAGGCTGTAGGACAAGATGTAGAACAGCAACTAAGCAGATGAAGACTGCAGGAGAGGCAGGGCAGCCCATTAGAAACTAAGACTGTACCAGTGGACCTTCCAAGGACAGCTAAGAGTAGGCAGCTCGACGAACACTGAAAGTTTTTTAGCTGGCGCTACAGCTAACGATAGGTGACCAGTCTACATTATTACCATGCCATCCCTGCTGTATATTTAGGAACCCAAACATTATTGCAAGGAGAGTAGTAATGGATCAGTTCAAAGGTTCAATTGTAACTGTGTTGATTTATTTAGCTATTTAACTATAATGTTTATTTCATCCACATGCTAAAGGACTTTTAAGTTGACCATATATGTTTTTTCAGCATGAAACCATTTAATTGTATAATTAGGCAACATCTCCACATTTTCAAACTCGCAGTTTAGTAAATATACCCCCAAAAATGCATTTCTCTGTCCTGCAACTGTTTTCTTGCTATAAGCAGCAGCGTTGATCCTTCTTGCAGATACAATGGTGTGCATTTCAGTAGGTCAGGAGTTTTAGTACTTTCAGCACTTCTGCATGTGGTTCTACATCCAGATTATTTTCTTTAGAACGTGCGTCAAATAGTTTTTCTCTACCCTTAGTTCTGGTTTGTTCCTGCAGTTGTGGTGGATTTTCTTGCCCCTTGCATCTTGGGCTTCTCCATTTGCCTTATACCCTGCTCTGAATATCCTTCATGTGCTATCACTTTGGACTTATGAGTTTCTATTTGCGGCTGCATTTTTTTCATTATTTATGTCTTGTTATGCATTGTGTTTTGCGCCATAATTCCTGGGACCAGGTCCCGATCTTCAAATATACTCCAGTACCGGGAGGGTTACTAGCGTGTGCCGGAGGAGTTAAATTGCTAGTGCTGGATGCCGCATGTCCAAATGAATGTTCAAATATATTTAATGAATAGAAAGTACATTTTAGACTGTGCGTTGTGTGATACCCAGTGCCACAGCATCAACGAGGTTAGTCCCTGGCGATAGGCACTGGGCAGTGTGAAAAAAATTATATTTAAAGGTTTATATGTTATAAATGTATAAATGTAAAGTAACTGGCACATTGCATGGGTGAATCCCCAGCGCTAGGCTCCAGGAGTGTAAAAAAAGTGTATATCTAAGCTGTGTGTTTTGTAAATATGTGTACCATTAAATATGTGCCAACGATTCCCAGGTGGTCCAGTGAGATCTGGAGCTCCCCTCCTGGGCTTTCTGCTGCAGCTCCGATCCCTGTCCATGGGACAGAAGCTATGTGGTCCTGGGGGGTTCACCAATCCCTGGAGAGCTCCAGGTAGCGTTACCTGGGAACTGCTGCATCGGGATCTGGCTGCCTTCTTCCTGGAGCTCAATTCAGCCAGGGAGGAGAGCCAGAACCTGGGGCAGGGTCCCTGGAAGTCTTTGTGAGCAGGAGATTCTAAATAATAAAAGTCCACATTCCACATGCAGGCTGCATGAATCAGCCTGGAGTGGCAGGAGGCTGGATTACCTCCTGCCAGGTTAGGTCTCTTAAACTGTATAAATAGAGCCATGTTTTACCATGTAATGTATTATTCCATCTATACTTCTGAAAGATCACTAGTACCTCAAACTAGTGTGAAACGGTCCTTGTTAAGACCTCTTGAGCCAATAAACACCACTACTTAAGGATCCTATTTTGATGCGTACTTACTTACCTGCTGTGATTCCTGTGGCCTACAGATAGGACCAATCTAATCCGTTATCCAGTTTTTCTGAGGTTGGGACACAGCGTTTAGTACCTGGGTCATTCCACTTCAAATCAAACAGGGTTTCAAACTGAGCGTTTCAGATTGCAAAGAAATTTGCTATAATAAATGTCGTAAAGTGTGTAAAGAAAACCCCCAAAACTTAGGCTGATATGTGCACTGGTTTTGCAGTTATATGCTTTTAAAGTTGCACTTTTTTAAATAAAAATTAGCTTTTAAAGTTTTTTTAAATTGCATTGGTAGCTCACCAGATTTAGCTAGAGAGTTGGGCAAGGCCTCATTTTAAACCTCTTTTATGGGCTTTCATATGATATGTAACACAGCAGTAGGTTTCAATAAAAATGTAAGGTTTTCAAAATCAAAATTTTGATTTCCTCAAAAAGACATATTTTTACATTTTTGAAAAACATCTAAAAAAATTGTTCATAGTGTTGTTAATAAAGTTTTGATCATCTGCTACAAGATCTTTCACTTTGAACTGGTTTTTTTTTTAAAAAAAATAATGAAAAAGAGAACTATCTAGGCCTGTTCATTACTTTTATCTCCTTAAACAATCCCTTTCATGTATATTATGAACAATGGCACAGTATGTTAATACCGAAATATTTAAAACATTTCTGATAATTTTATGTGTTTCACATATATAAGAAAGCTTACTACAGATCATTACCATTTGGTGCTGCTGCTCTGGATGGATAGTGCTACTTGATGGGTTGAAACTGGCTGAAGGCTTCATTTGTTTTTAGTATTTCCATTTCAGAAAGGGTGAACATTCAACCTGTTGGACTTAACGGATTCACCTTACACAGAACATCTACCATAGTAATCCATAAAACATCCGGCTTCCTTGGGTATGAAATAGGTGGTGATGGACCAGGTGGATGGAGAAATGTCACTTTCACTTTGTCCATGTTTTCATCTTTCTCCAGAATAAATGGGAGCCACCATTTCTTGTCATAGACAACATTTACATACTCTCTGATGTCAGCAAGTGGGAGCTGATACAACATTATCCTGAGGAACTGAGCAATGATCCTCTTGCTCTTTTCAAAGTGTCCCAAGTTGCTTTCTGCAGCTGACACAAACTTTTGCAACTTTTGACATTTCAGAAAATAATTTACACATCCATTCTGAAACAGTTCTCAACCCCTTCTTATTAGAGGTATGATTGGCCTTATTAAATATGTTGAAACATTAAGGTACCTGTCACTTTCCTCCATCTTTATTTCTCTAAACCTATTTAAACAGGGTCCGGTTTGGTTTGGGTGGGCTTAAATTAGTGACCAAGGGGCTTTTCTTCACTAAATAAAACCAACCCCAACCTAACCTGTCGCTGTAAAAGGTGGGGCTATTCAACACAATTGAAGTGTCTTTCCACGTAGAGTATCTTTCCACTTAAGTTTACACACCTGTGCAGAAGTGGGAGCAGGAGCCGTCTGTATTATCTTGTCCCCAAACACACCTGAAGAGGAATGTGCTTTCCTCTAATGAGGTGAACTGGAAAAAAATTGTTTTATTGATTTTCTCAGATGTGTAGTGCCTCAATAAATAAAATTTTATGAATCATTCAAAACTGAAAGCTCTTGTAGCAGATGATCCCATCATTACCCCAAAATAAAACTTTGGGGATTTATTAACAACAGTATAAACAATTTTTTAAGGTGTTTTTCAAAAATTAAAAAAAATATGGCTTTTTTGGAAAAATAAAAATCTTGACTTTGAAAATGTTTTCATATTTAATTTTTATTGAAACATAATGCTGTGTTATTTATCATATGAAAGCCCATACTCTCTAGCTCAATCAGGTGAACTACAAATTTCAAAAAATGTTAAAAGCAAGTTTTTCATTAAAAAATTGCTGCTTTAATGGCATATAAATTCAAAACCAGTATACATATCAGCCTAAGAATTTGGGTTTTCTTTACACCCATAGCAGCATTTATTATATCAAATTCAATTGAAATTAGAGAATGTAAGGTAGATTTTTTCTGAAATTGTGTTAATTTGGGTGGCATAGGAGGTCCATCCTGTCAATCTACCTCTCTTGTATTGTGACCCAAGTTTTCTTGTTTTCGTTCTTACATGCTTAATAAAATATTGAAAACCACATTTTATTGTATCAGTCTTTACACCTGACCTCTATGAACTTCTCATTCATATAAATAGTAGTTCATGAAGAATGTTAAGTGACATTAACTTAGTCTGTTTGAAAAATGCCACAATAATAGGAGAAACGGGTGCAATGCAAGCCTTAGGTAAAGTGGATTGCAATGGACGATTGCTGCACCAAAGGTAGGTAAAACATATTTATCAGATCGTACTGACACCTGGTTGATGGAAGTAGAAAAAAAGGTCTTATGTGCTGTTCCAAAATATGCCATAAATGGTTATTTGGGATTTGTCATGCACGTCTAGTTGCTATCCAATAACGATTGTCGATTGCCGTAATGTGGTTCCAAAGCACAATGTGATTTAATAGCCAAAAGTAGCAGAATAACAATCAGAATAGAATAAGTAGAGCCGTTATTTATCGCAGGCGCCCTGGATCCAGTGTACAGTCATTCAGGTCTGAAGGCTGTGGTCAAGTAGACTATCCACTGGGTCCAGAGCCCCTGCTTATATACAGTCAGTAAATACAGTAAAAAAAATGCAGATGATGTGGCTTGCTTCTATAGGTCCAGGATTCAAGAGGGTCCAGTGTAATGCAGGTCATTGGCCAGTTCAAACGAAAATATCCAAAGGTGGGGGTCAGCTCTCCAGGAGATGCACTCCGATTTTCTCGCCAAGAATCCAGTTTAAACTAGTCTATTTACACTACACAGACAATATCATTTTAAACATTTATTCCTTATCATTGCTAACTAGAGTATGCAATGTGCGATCCCTTCAGCGAGTGAACTGGACAACAGCGGATAAATAGGGGGTTAAAATGATACTAAACATGACATGTTTCCTGTAGCTTGAACCTTTGATTTCAATAACATGTATATAACTTATAATATTAACCATAAATATTGTTTAATTTCAACATAAATAACTATGTGTTGCAACTACTATTAATGTGTGCTAATTACAAATGTGTATGTTCGTGTGAATGTGTGTAAATGTGTAAAACCTGTTGTTGCCACGTGTTGCCGTTGAATACGCTTCTCCACACCGTAGTGTGCTATACGCATAATTTTCAGACAAAGACAATCAAGTTGTTTGATATTAATTGAAATGACATTATCCAATTAGCTGACTTCGACAGTTTCTATCTGGTGACTGAAAAGACCATGGCATAAGCATAACATCAATGTTATGCTCATCTAACTATTAGGCAACCCTATGTGACATTGTCATCCTAGAAAATGCCTCTCTTGTCAGGAAAAGATACAATATCAGGTGAAGATTATCACTTAGTATCATTATATAGTGATTAACCTTGCAGAGAATGACTGTACTCAAACCATGCTAAGAAAATTCACCCCATAAGTTTATGGAACAACCAGTATCATTCACTGCTGGAAACAGGCTATTGAGTTCTTTGGGGTGGCATCACAAATGGATTTGTCTGTTTTTCAAGCACTTGGTGAAGGATGATTTGTGTGACCATGTATCACACCAGGGTTTTCTATTGCCTATTATTTTCAAATGATGCTTTCTGCCAATAAGATGCTGCATAAATTCTATTTGCACCTCATAATTTGGAACTACACAGCAGTTAAATATTTTTGCTTTACTAACTAGTGGGAAACAATCTAATTAACACTCCTAATGCCAGTGGTGAATGGTTTATTAACAACTTGACTGATTATTCTTTTGAGTTTCAAACATGCTATGAGACCTCTTTGATGACACCCACCAGATATGTGCTCTCTAGCACAATGATGGTCAACAGCCTTCACTTGCGGAACTTCCTTCTTTTATTATTTTTACCATTTATTTATACTAACTCCGCAGCACTGTACAGAGAACTCACTCACATCAGTCCCTGCCCCATTGGAGCTTACAGTCTAAATTCCCTAACACACACACACACACACACACACACACACATACACACACACACACACACATACACACACACTAAGGTCAATTTGTTAGCAGCCAATTAACCTACCAATATGTTTTTAGAGTGTGGGAGGAAACCGGAGCACCCAGAGGAAACCCACACAAACACGGGGAGAACATACAAACTCCACACAGATAAGGCCATGGTCGGGAATTAAAGTGTTGTAAGGCAGAAGTGCTAACCACTAAGCCACCGTGCTGCCCACATTTATTGTCAGATTTGTGTGTTATAGCTTGTAATATTCGTTTAAAATACCTGCTGACATGTTATTACAGATATATGTCTCTTTGTTTGATTAAGTGTATTGTTTTAGCTTATTACTGAGATTAAGGATAATGTTTAGCCCTTTAGAAGGATAGTGGTTCCCAAAATGTATCAGGTTGCCCATCACTGCTCTAAAACATATACATATTATATGGAACTCTTGTGTAGCATTTTACAAATACTAGGACTTTGGAGGCTTTGTAGGTTGGTTCCTTTAGCATGGAAGGTCCTAGGTTTTACCCCATTCAAAATACTCACTCAATCAGTATTCTTTGATCTTTCAATAAAATCATCTTCCCATAGCTGTCCACATTTAAGAGTTTATAAATTATTTATTAATTTATTTATTAATAAAGAGTTTATTTATTTATCTTCCTATATTTAATGAATTCCAGCCAACCAGTAGCAGGAATGTCGAATCCTTAGGTCATCATTTCACCAGCACCAGTATTCATTTCCAATCCTGGACCTGAGGAAAGAAAACATACAAAGTAAATGTACAATTGTGCATATAACAGTCCTAACATGCATAGCAGTGTCTGTTACCAATGGCAACAAAACAAAACAATATTACCCCACAATACGCCTCCTCCTTAGGCGTCCTCTAATCAGGACGGTTGGGAGATACTCTATGTATACAATGTTACTATACTAATGTTATTTTGTTACATATATACAGTTGAAAATTATACTAAGATTATAATTATCTTGCTCTCATCCAGTTATACATAACTTATATGTGAGTTTCAGCATAAATATATTATTACTTGTACATTTTTCTCATAAAAGCAATCTATAATGTGACAAGCAGCTTCATTACCATCCTACCTTAAATAAGAGTTTTATTTTGCCATGGTAACAGTGCTGGTTATATTACCATGGCAACAGTGTTGGTTACATACATTGGGCACAAGCAGAGAAAACAAAGGACAAAGCAGCATTATTAGTGGAAGAAATCAAAGTAGGGCAACAAAAGAGCCAATAGTGGGTATAGAGGAGTAAATATTGTAGGGCATTAGCACTGTCAAAATAGTTATTTTGAACATTTTATTGACATTCTGCTGTGTATTACTGCTTGCAATTTTTCATTCTGCTGCCATTACTAAAGATATACAGTATTCTACAGGAATTTCTGACATATTTAATTCTACTAGATATTAGGCCTGATTCATTAAGGAAGTAAAGCAAGAAAATAAGTAACTTTGACCTTTGCAAAAGCATGTTGCAATACATGGGGTGCAAATGAATTTATTATTTTGCACGTAAGGAAAATACTGGTTGTTTTTTCATGTAGGACGCAAATGCTTGATAGTATTATTTTTACACTGGCATTAAAATTTGATCTAGGACATGCTCTACCCCAATTATAAATCTGTCCTCACATTCTAAATTTACTTTCCCCTCCAATACAAAATGTTTTTGCCAAGGTACAAAGTTACTCATTTTTTTCTTTCCATTCCTTAATGAATCAGGCCCATCATGTCTAAATGTAGGTAAATTTATACTCTGTTGATTGCGTATATCATTATAATTCTGTGAAGTTTGAGAGTAGACTTATGGTCTGTTTAAGGAATTCTGTCTTTTCTTGAATATATTGTTTTTCTTGCGCAGGTGTGAAGTTCCCTCTTATTAGCATGTGCATTGCATTTCTGAGTGAGCTCAGAGAGAGGGAGTCTGAAGAGGGAACTTAAAACTACCTTAAGGGTAAAATATTTTTGCTCATTTTACCTGGAGACCAATTCAGATTTAGTTATTTTGATATAGTTCTTTATTATTGGATTTTTAAAAATATACTATATATAGCGCTGTCTGTGATTATAGGGCTATTTAGTATTGATTTGGTTACATGATTAGCTCTGGATTTTCCTATGAGCATTTTAATGATGTGTACCTACAAATACAGAACATATTTGTTGTATTTATTTGAAGAAAAATATTTACAATATTTATTCCTAGTCAAGAAATGAGTGAAATATAAGAAGAAATAATTAAAAATTGTATGGATGTGTGTCAAACAATTGATCACACTACCAAAAATTTAAATCTTTGTGTGCTCATGGAGAAGAGTAACAGTGGTACACACGCAATAAATTGACAATTATGGAGACATACATATTAATCTGGGGAAATACCCTCTATATATGATATAATATCGTCTCCCTGAAGACATGCAATATAAAGTGTCACTATAGCTGGTCTGCCAGAACTCCTATAACTCAGACAAAGATAAACTGAGGGATAAGAAAGAATGGACTAAAGACTCCACAAGCCTAATTGCATAAGATAATGGATAAAGCAATAAAAGTGCATAGTTGCCTATTAATCAATGCACTTGTGAGTCGTGCCATTAAGGGGTTCATAACCTAGCCCCATGATCTAGTATAATAGGACACTGTGCCATAATCATACCAAAATGTAAAAATAAAAGGACAGGTGACGAGAGAGTTACCGATTGTACCAATAACGTAAACTCGTGAATCCAATGTGAAGCGGCTAATTACCGCGGCTCAAATGATCTTTAGACCCTGATATAGTGCCGGATAAACAAACTGCTGGTATGAAGGGAAATCCCTAAAAGGCTCTAGATTGGAAGCCACATGTGGATAAGGTAAAGAAGTGTGTTGTGTATTGCAAAGTCTCGATATCTATTGTCAAGAGAGCGATCGCTTCAGATAACTGACTATTGACTTACACTGTATATGTATTAATATGTGGCATATCAAGACATCAGTCCTAGAATCAAAACGTCAACAACATATAAAGACCTTTTAGGAAATTCACAAGTTCTGTAAGGGTGATGTCCGTGCAAGTCTGTGTTTAGCACAGGGAGAACTCCCTGTAGCTAAATGCCTTGGATCTAGCTGCCAACAGTGTGAAAAAAGTTACAAAAGCAAACATTCATTCAGTAATTGCGGCGTCCATCTGTAACCGCCCGCAATAAGAGCTGCACAGAGAATCACTGATTCAAATATACCGTCATCAGTGTTGTTGTGCTCAGATTAATTCAAATTGCCTTTAATTTACTGGGATAAAGATTACTATATCGGGTCCCTGATGTAAACGCACATATGCACTAGAGGAAATTGAATTAGCACAGGTCATTTTTCTATCCTAGAGGGTGTAAGCATCCTAATCAATCCAGCGCTCAATAACACGAATGATAAGATATCAAAATCAGTTGCTCTGTTTACCAGTGGTTAGAATTTAGAGTCCCAGCCATGTGGAGATCTCTCTGAGCTATAATAGGACCTGTAGGATGCGGGTTTTTCAGAATGAGTGATTCCTAATGCAATTTCCTCTATTGCATATGAACGTAACCAAGGGGGAGCAAAGGCAGCATGGCAGACTTTATTTTCAGGGGCAAAGGCAGCATGGCAGACATTTTGTCAGGGGCAAAGCAAAGGCAGCATGGCAGACTTTTTTTTCAGGAGCAAAGGCAGCATGGCAGACTTTATTTTCAGGGCCAAAGGCAGCATGGCAGACATTTTGTCAGGGGCAAATTAAAGGCAGCATGGCAGACTTTTTTTTCAGGGGCAAAGGCAGCATGGCAGACATTTTTTTCAGGGGCAAAGGCAGCATGGCAGACATTTTTTTCAGGGGCAAAGGCAGCATGGCAGACTGTTTTCAGGGGCAAAGGCAGCATGGCACAGTGTGATGAAGAGGAGCATTACTGTGGCATAATATGAACTGGGAGCAATACTGTGGCATAATATGAAGTGGGGGCATTACTGTGTGGCATAACATTACTCATTACTATTATTATCTTGATATTAGTAGCAAAAAATAAGAAATATTTTATACACATAGGCATACCTTTTGCACATTTTAAAATAAACATTTTTAATTTTTTAAAAGGTTGAAAAGGCAACAGTGTATGACAGATTATTTCAATAAGAAACAAAAATTGGACTCAGAATTGGCCTTGGATGGTAAAAAAAACATTCACAAGTATAACCAATCCAACAATAAGAAAGCAGCACGTCACTTATTGAAATACAAAGCGAAGAAAATTGCAAATGAGGACGCCAAACAAGAAGCAATATGGAAATATTTTAAATAACAGCTTTTTGTCAGCTATTCTTTAATATTTTAAAACTTTCTTATAACATAATCTAGTTTTGTGTACCTCTGTTATTGTTCTTATTTGAGTATTAAATGCATGAAATATTAAAATACCTTTCGGTATATATTTTTATATATTTAAAAGGGTCATTAGGGCAGAGAACCAGTTGTTAATTTATTTGAATCCGACCACTGGTTACGGCCCCGAGGAACGATCTTGGGTGCCATTAAAAGAACTTCATGTCTAGAGGTTAACAAAGCTGTTCCATAAGAATAATCCACTTAAGCCAGTACTGACTTCAGCCTGTCTTTTGATTCTGCTTTTGTACTTAGGAAGCCCTGACCTTTGGCCTACATTTCGGGTTTTCTGCTACCTCCTTTCATGTTCTGTCCACTCCACCGGCAATGTTGTGTTTTATAAACTACTACTACCATAAGGTAGGATCTGGGGGCAACTGAGTCCTGTAGAACAGAAAATATTCCTTGGAAAGGGGGCTGCTGCAGGGGAAGACCTCTTGAAGTGGTGCTAGTGCTTTATGATGCCTTCCAAAATTTAACATTATCACCAGTCAAAACGACTTTGGTCCTGCCAGCCATGGAGGTGAGTCAACCATTTCCTGCTCAAATTCTGGCGAACAAGCTGCAAGCTCTATTGCAAATTTTCAGGATCTATCCTTGCGAGTATTTGCACAAGAAGACACAGCTCTGTCATTACGCTTTATCATTCCTTCACTCAAGGAGTCCAAGATACATTTACAAGACAGGTTCTCTAGAGAACATAAGTTGTTTTGGAATATCCAGGAGAGTTTGCAAATTAAATTTTAAATTCAGACAAACATCATCTGGTTCAGAGGAGCAGTGCATTGGTATTGTGATATCATTATTGAAGGGTGATCCACAGACCTGGTATTTTGGACTTGAAAATAAGAGTCCTATTTTGCCATGTATGGATGTATTGTTTAATGCCATGGGTCTCCGTTATGGTGACCTTTATAGGGTGGCCTCAGCAGAATTGCATCTCCGAATCCTCAGGGCGTAAATCTGCAGAACATTATTGCACAGAGTTTCACAGGTGGTAAGCAGAGTGCAAGCAGATTGACCCAGCTCTCAAAAGTAATTTAGAGTGTGTCTTACTATAGGCCCAACATTAATTAGTTGGAACAGATTACAGAAATTAAATTTTATCTCTTCCCCAATCTCACCTCTAACGCCTTTATCTGCAAATCGTGTCATCCCTTTAGAACTTTCAGTACAGAGCTTCCAACATTGGAAGCAGGTGGGGATCTTGCGTGCTGACCAGCTGGTATCCTCATCGGATGTGTTCTCATTTGATGATATTCAAACTAAATGGCAATTGCCAAGTTCTGAGATTTGGCACTATCTCCAATTGAAGCATTTTCTGATGTCAAATGACATACATAAAGATGTTAGTAGGGTGCTCACGCTATTTGAGACCATATGCAAATCTACTACATGTCCATCGCACTTATTATCTCAGATTTAAATATTGCTAATGGAAAATTTGTTTAGATCTCCCCTGAAATTTATGGGAAATTGAGAACGAGATCTAGTTGAAGTAATTGAGAAAAAGTATTAGTTAAATATTTTTTGTGCTGCCCAAGCATCTTCAACAAATTTATTAGTTTTAGAAACACAATATAAAGTTTTGAATAGATGGTATCGATATCCAGACCTTGTGGCTAAATTGTATCCTGGGGTTACTAGCTTGTGTTGGAGATGTGGTGTTGCGATAGGTACAACTATTCATATACGGAGGGAATGTTCTAAAATATACAATTTTTGTAACAATGTAATTACTCACACTAAAAATATATTAGAAGGCACAATCTCAGACTCTCTTTCTTATTGGCTTCTACAGAAAAAAATAAAATACCAATTTCCCAATGCAAAAAATATTGTTTAAATAAGCTAAACTGTGCTGCTAAAGCAGTAATTCCAGTTCATTGGAAATCCCTTTTACCTCTGATGATAGGGGAATCGTTAAACAGAATTTTATCGAATCATGGATGAAATTATATTCTCCTGAAATGACAAACTGGATGATTATTATGCTACATAGAGTAATTGGTTGAACTTCATTGACTCTGATCTATATAAGTCTATAACATTTTCTTTATCTTAAATTGTTTGATTTTTGTGTATGTTGAGACCTGACTTTCTTAAATCCTATGATGAGATCAATATGGGGTCGGATCCAGAGTTCCTTTATATTTTACCCACACTCATATATATCTAATTATTCTTAAGATTTGTAAATTGACAGTGGAATTCGAGACTCAACAACCGGCTTTAAATAGCATATGGATCACTTAACAACATTATTCCTCTGATGAAACCGTGGTTTACACGGAGAAACGCGTCAGGATATTTGTACTGATTGTATTCAACACATTACCTGTGGACACCTATCTTTTGTATCTCTTGCCTCTTCCACTGTCCGATAAACGTGAGGATTACCGGGTCATAGACCTTTTACTAAGACTGTTGCAGCCTCTATGTATGTTAATACTATTCCGTTTGGCCGCTGAAGATCTGTGAAAATCACGAGAGTGCATTACTGGCTTGTCTTACCGCTTGCCTGCGGTCTATTTTACAGAACTTTAACAGTTTCTATTTGTTATAGCGGCTGTCAGCATGCTAAGTGTGTGAAACACTGTGTCATAGACTGTTACAATATTATTGCTGAAGTTTCCACGCATGCTAATACTAATCTGTTTTGGCTGATGATCATTTGTGAAAGCTAGGAGAGCTCATTATTCTTTCGCAAGTAAAACAGCTTGCCTTCCAATTTCACTACAGGACTTCAATTGTCTCAATCTGTTGCAGCGGTTGTCTGCATGCTACAAAGTTCATAAGAACCAAACACAATATCATCAAATTATATGGTTCTTTCTGCTAAAAAGGACACAAGTGTGTGTGCAATCTCTCTTTTCCCTTGTAGGTGGACTAATTGGTTGTGAGTTCTTCTATGCATCCATATTTATTATATGTTTTCTGCGCACTCCACCAGCTAGTTTTGATCTCTGGAAGTTAGAAGTGTGCTTATGTGGATTCTTCTTTTGCTATAATTGTCTATTTGGTTTCCATAGCATCGTGTTTATGTGGCAGTCATCTATACTGCATATTACTATTTAAGTGATTGTTACAATTTTAATAAAAACTATTTTAATTTTAATAATACTGGATACAGCGCCCCTTTTTCTGGTTGTTTACTTTTTGTATATTGACAGATTCAGATATCTGTTATAGGGTGCGGCGGTCCTTTATTATATGCTTTTATTTATGATTCTTAGCGCCTGAGACTATTTGTATTTTGTGGTTTTTTATCTGTTTATTGGGCTGCTTGACCAATCATTCAGAGTCTTGAGCTACATTATCATGTCTGCTTTGAGATGTGTGACCGAACGAACTGTAAGAAGACAGGGGTATATGGGTCTGCCGCTGTCTTCTACCAGTTCTGTAACCAAAGATCCTAGTATGGCAATGTATAAGTTGTTTAATAGACTAGAAACCCTCTGTTTGGCAGAAACCAGACATTGGTATGATCAACTAACTCTACAGAAATATTTGGATGACAAAATTATTCCGAGAGGTTTGCGTATTTTTAAATCGGCATCTTTTCAGGATGATCCAGACTTTGTTAGAGAATGGAATACCACCCTAGATACATGTTCCTTCAATTTAATGAAACTATTGGTTCAATACAGGAACAATAAGGTTCAAAACATTGAGGCGGAAATTGATAAAATTCAAGTCTCCTTAAAAGATTTTGATCAGGAGGTGGGCTTTAAGGAGCGGGATCTCAAGATTAATAAAAGGTTGGAAGAATTTGAAAGGTTAATCTTGCGGAAGGATAATAAATTGTTAAGAGATAAAGATGATTATGTGAACGATAGGGTGAGATCCTATAATAGACAATCAAGGAATTGGTCCAGACAAATTAGATCTAGGTCCAGATCATCTGTACCGAGATCCTGGTCCTATAATAACAATAACAATAAAAAGAACTCTAGGATCCATTTTGGTAATAATTTTGGACCACCATTTCACTCCCATAGTAGAAAACAAACTCCCCCCCCCCACCACACAACTCAGTCCCTGATGATAATTGGAGAAATCATGATGGTTCTACCCTAGCCAATGGACAAATGAGAAATGTAAATGGGGATTCTGACAGAAGCAATTTAGAGAGAATGAGAGAAGGAGGTAGACCGAAAGGGCTTAATAGAGAATCCACCTATGCTTCCGATAATTCGGGAGGTGGTGGTTCTCTGAATCCAAGTACTACATCGTCCTCCTCTTTTTTAGCGGGAGGCCCCAATCTGCAAACTTACGCCCAAATATCTCTAGGGTGAGGTCCCTCAATATTAAAAAGAAACAGAGAGTTGGAACCAGAGGACGTAGAGGAGGAACTTCCAAATCTTACAAAAAACATACGTCGATTTTAAAGAATAGAGGTATTTTCAACCTATCAAAGAAGAAAAAACTTTCTGAATCAGAATTGAGGTTATTAAACAAGGGCCTCAAGTTTGCCCCAGCTTCTAAGCCTAACCTCTTTAATCTATTTGTAGATCTCAATAGATATATGAGGGGCCTTAGCAGAAAGAGATACTTTGCCTATAAAGCTTTAAAAAGATCTAAAATGGAAGGTCTGCCCATTATTCTGGATTCAGATGATATGACAGCTCTTGACCATCTGGAATCCTTAAGGATAGAAAATACAATTGATGATTCCCACACTGTAAATCTGTTTGATATAAATGAGGTACAACCCTCTAAGAGGTTTAAAAATTCATCTAATTTTTACCCTTTGCAATTTAAAGGTCCGTTTGTGGAGAGTTTCTATAGAACTACCCTTAATGACTTTAGAGAGTTATGTGAAAAAGTGGCAACTGAATCTCTAAGAGATAATTTAACTCCATTGGAGAGAAAGGCGATTAAAGAACTCCTGACAGATTAAGATATTATAATTAAGCCAGCGGACAAGGGGGGAGGATTAGTCCTCCAAGACATGGACGATTATGTTCTTGAAGCTATGAGACAACTTAATGATAATAGGTTCTATATTAGACTAAATTCAAATCCCACCTATATATTCCAAAAGGAGCTGCGCGATCTTTTGGATTTAGCTCTTGCTGATAATGTGATCTCCAAAGATGTTTTTTGGTTTCTTTTCATTTCACACCCGGTGATCCCTACCTATTATCATTTGCCAAAAATACACAAGTCCCTTCACGCACCCCCTGGTAGAACTATCATTTCTGGTGTCGGTTCTTTGACTAGTAATGTCTGCTTTTGTTGATGCACACTTTCAACCATTTGTTTTCTCATTAAGGTTGCACATTAAGGACATATTGTCATTTTTGAAACTTGTGGAGGGAATTCAATGGAAAGCCTCATATCAATTTCTAACGTGCGATGTGGAGGCTTTGTACTCCAATATTCTGCACGATAAAGAGATTGAGGCAGTATCTAAATTTTTGACCTCTTCCGACATGAATGGTCCTTTGTGCGATTTTATCTTGTCATCCATCCGGTTTATTCTTCAACACAACTATTTTTTGTTTGACACTTGTTTTTATTTACAGACACTTGGCACGGCCATGGGGACCAGTTTCGCCCTAAGTTTTGCTAACCTCTACACAGGGCCGTCTTTCCCATTGGGCACAATGGGCAGGTGCCCTGGGGCCCTGCAGCCTAGGGGAGCCTGTCGGAGGCAGCAAAAAAAAAACCTGGAGGAAAAAAAAGTCAATACTTACCTTGCGGTCAGCTGGCGATCCGGCTCCTTCCTTGGTCTCCTCCTCCGTACGGCGTTCGCAGTGCATGTCAGGCGTGACATCATCATGCCCGCCCGACATTAATTGCGGAGCGCAGCACGGAGGAGGAGACCAGGGAGGGAACCGGATCGCCAGCTGACCACAAGGTAAGTATTGTCTTTTTTTTCCGGGTTTTTTTTTTTTTGCTGCCTCCAGAGGGCCCCCCTGGGCTGCAGGGCCCATATATATATAATCATTTTTTTTTTTATATATATAGGGGCCCCGGTGCACTGCTGTGCCCGGGGGCTCAAGATGTTCATAAGAGGGCCCTGCCTCTACATGGGGCTCTTTGAGGAGCGATACATCTGGGGTTCTGAATTCGGGGCGAGCCTGATCCTCTATGGCAGATATATCGATGATTTGCTTTTTGTTTGGGATGGGGATGATTTATCTATTTCCCTCTTTATGGCACACCTTAATTCTAATGATTTTGGTTTACGGTTTACGAGTAGCTTTAGCAATTCAACTATAAATTTTTTGGACATCACATTAAAGGTTAATAATGACAATATTTGTACTGAACCATTCTCCAAGCCGATTGATGCTCATAGTTATCTTCACTATAAGAGTGATCATTTTAGACCCTGGAAAGATAATATTCCTAAGGGCCAATTCCTGAGGATGAAAAGGAATTGTTCAACTGATAGTGATTTTAAGAAACATGCCGCTACAGTTTACCAATCTTTTGTTGAACAGGGATATCCAACCAAAGTGTTACAACAAGCCCTTGATGATGTAGAAGAAATTGACAGAACTATATTGATCAATCAGCCATCTATGAACAAGCTATTAGTTAAAAAAGATACAAGACCCCTTATGTTCACCACACAGTATAATAGTTATGCTCGTCAGATTAAGCATATTATTAATAAGAATTCTAAGGTTCTAGTGGCTGATGATTTATTAAGCTCCTGTCACATACCCGTAGGGTTAAAACCGGATCCTAGTAGTTCAGCCGGGATTGGCGTTACTCTCGCTAGGGGCGCGGAATCTAACAAGTGAAAGGTGTTCACCAGTGATTACCGCAAGGGAATATGGGCTTTTGCGGCTTCCACTTGCAGGTCGCGGTCCCCTAAAGAAGTTCCCAGTGAACCACAATAGAGAGAGCGTAGGATCAATTATGGATAAACTTGCCACTTGATAGAGGTGATGCCGGTAATGTTTTAGCGACGTTGCCACTTGGGAGTGGAAATAGCAGGGAGATACTGCAACGTAGATACTCGGAAGTTGGCTTGCAGACGTAGAATATAGTTTGCCACTTGGGGGTGATGACCGGAGCTTCGGTAGCGTAGCCACCAGAGGTGGTGTTCCCGGAGGAATAGCGGCTTGGAACCTCGGAGAAGAGCAAAACACAGGAGCTGTATCCAATACTAGAGTCAGGGACTGACTGAAAGAACCAGCATTGAGTTCTGGTCATAGGGTTTAGATATAGTGCAGTTCCTATTAGGCAGCCAATAGAGGGCAGTGAGAGCACAGAAAAGGACTAGACAGCTCTGCGCATGCGCAGGACACTGAGCGCTGAACGGAAGAGGGGAACAGACAGCGCTGGACGGTGGCAGCGGCGTGGAACCAGGTAAGTGAGTTTTGTTAAACAGGGGGGATCCTGGTGGAGGAGACCTCCAGAGTCAGCGGGGACAGGCACCGGCTCACGGGGAGACAGCGGGAGTCCGGCGTGTGACAGTACCTCCCCCTTTAAAGGTGGGCACTGAACACCTAGGACCTGTTTTTTTCGGAAAACTGGAATGAAATTTTTTCAGCAGAAGAGGAGCACAGATGTCTGCAGCCCGTACCCAGGAGCGCTCTTCGGGGCCGTACCCTTTCCAGTCAACTAGATACTTGATTGTTCCCCTAGAACTCTTGGAATCCAGAATATGGCTGATCTCGAATTCGTCAGTTTGTTGGAGGGAAAGAGGAGTAGTAGATGTAACGGGCACAGTGAATCGATTAATGATGAGCGGTCTCAATAGGGAAATATGAAAGGCATTAGCAATTCGCAGAGTGGATGGTAGTCGTAACTTAAAACAAACCGGACTGATTACTTGAATGATCCTATAAGGACCAATGTAGCGAGGAGCCAGTTTCATACAGGGTACTTTAAGACGAATATTCTTTGTAGATAACCTTACCTTGTCGCCAATCTTCAACAGAGGAACAGCTCTGCGTTTCTTATCTGCTGCTAACTTGTAGCGAGTGGAGGATTTTTTAAGTGCCTTCCGAACTCGAGACCAGATGGATAGAAAGTCCTGCCGAAGAGTGTTAACTGCTGGCACTTGGGTGGGAGGGAGGGCTGAAAATTCTGGCATGCGAGGATGGTGCCCAAATACCACGGAGAAGGGAGTGGATGATGTGGATTCATGAAAGGAATTATTGTGAACAAATTCTGCCCAGGGCAATAAATCCATCCAATTCCTCTGATTGGCTGAGGAAAATATCCTGAGAAACGTTTCAAGATCTTGGTTTACCCTTTCCGTCTGGCCGTTGGTCTGGGGATGATACGCGGAGGAGAATTTCAGACGGATACCCAGAAGATGACAAAGGGACCTCCAGAACTTTGAGACAAACTGCACCCCACGATCCGAGACAATTTCCGCGGGACAGCCATGCAGTCGGAAAATCTCCTTTACAAAGTGTTGAGCCAGACATACTGAGGACGGAAGTGTGCCACTTTAGAGAAGTGGTCCACAATGACCCAGATGGTATTGAATTTATTAGCTGGGGGTAAGTCAGTGATAAAATCCATGCTAATATGAGTCCACGGTTTGGTAGGTAGTGGAAGAGGGTGGAGTAGCCCCTGTGGGACTTGGCGGGGGGTTTTGTTTTGAGCACAGGTATGACAGGCAGCCACGAAATCTTTAACTTCAGAGTGGAAATTGGGCCACCAGTACTGTCGAGAGAGTAATTCTGATGTTTTACGGGAGCCAAGATGGCCTGCGAATCGTGAAGCATGGGACCAGCGTAGGAGACTCTTCCGTAAATGAGGAGGAACAAATGTTTTCCCCTGAGGGGGAATAGGAGCTGGAGTTGTTGAAAATAATTTTAGACATTTAGAGTCCAAGATAGGACGTTCCGGCAAAGTGTCTGTTCCCAAATTACCTGGAAAAGCCCGAGATAATGCATCCGTCTTCTTATTTTTTATTCCGGGTTTGAAAGTGACCCGCAGATCAAATCGGGTAAAGAAAAGCGACCAGCGGGCTTGATGTGGATTCAGGCATTGGGCTGTCTGGAGATAGAGTAAGTTTTTATGATCCGTGAAGATCGTAACTGGATGACGAGCCCCCTCCAAAAAATAGCGCCACTCGTTTAGGGCCAATTTCATGGCCAGAAGTTCTTTGTCCCCGATGGCATAATTACTCTCTGCTGGCAGAAATTTGCGGGAGAAGAATGCACATGGATGGAACCTGCCTTGGGAGTTTTTTTGAGAAAGAACTGCCCCCACACCGGCGGAGGATGCATCCACTTCTAGAAAGAAAGGAAGAGAAATATCGGGTTGCTGGAGGATAGGTGCAGAGGAAAAGTCTCTTTTGAGAGAATGGAAAGCTTCCAATGCTTCTGGGGACCAAACCTGTGGTGTTGCTCCTTTTCGGGTAAGAGCTATCAGAGGTGCCACAATAGAGGAATAACTAGCAATAAACCGTCTATAATAATTGGAGAAACCCAGGAAACGTTGAATGGCTTTGAGTGTGGTTGGTTGGGGCTAGTCGATTATAGCACGAACTTTCCCGGGATCCATTTGTAGGCCTGATCCAGACACTAAATAGCCCAGGAAAGGCAATTTAGAGGCCTCGAAAATGCACTTTTCCAACTTGCAGAATAAATGGTTGATGCGTAATCTGGAAAGAACTTCAGCCACATGTAGGCGGTGAGAGGAAAGGTCTCTGGAGAATATTAGGATATCGTCTAGATATACCACTACGTAGGAATATAGTAAATCACGGAAGATTTCGTTAATAAAGCTTTGAAAAACAGCAGGAGCGTTGCATAGGCCGAACGGCATTACCAGGTATTCGTAATGCCCGTCCCGTGTATTAAAAGCCGTCTTCCACTCATCCCCAGAGCGTATCCGAATCCGGTTGTATGCACCGCGGAGGTCGAGTTTAGTGAAGATCCTCGCACCCTTGATGCGATCGAATAGCTCGGTGATCAAAGGAATAGGGTAGCGGTTTTTAATAGTGATGGTGTTCAAGCCTCTGTAGTCAATGCAAGGACGGAGTGCTCCATCTTTCTTCTTCACAAAGAAAAACCCCGCTCCGGCAGGTGATGAGGAAGGTCTAATGAAGCCGCATTGCAGATTTTCCTTGATGTAATGTGTAGTAGCCTCTGTCTCGGGTAGTGAGAGCGGATAGACTCGGCCTCGAGGAGGGGTTTTCCCCGGAAGGAGATCGATGGGACAGTCCCAAGGTAGGTGGGGTGGTAAACGCTCGGAAGAGACTTTGGAGAAGACATCCACAAACGAAGAATACTGGTGCGGTAGGATAACCGTAGTGGGTTCTGGAATTTGCGTGAAGCCGAGAGGCTTGACTGGTGTCAGGCAGTGGTGAGAGCATGCTGGGCCCCATGCGATGATTTTTGATGAGGGCCAATCCAGATGGGGTGAATGAAGATGGAGCCATGGTAATCCAAGGATGATTGGGCTGATGGTCAATGGCAGGACGAGAAAGGAAATTTTTTCCCAGTGGAGGGCCCCCACTTGCATGGAGATAGGTTTGGTACGTCTAAGAATACTGCCGTGAGGGAGACGGGAGCCATCGATGCCAGTAGTGGCCATGGGCCTCCTCAGCGCAACAGTGGGCAGCGCAAGTTGTGTTACTAACGATTGTGATATAAAGTTCTCAGCTGCTCCTGAATCCAACAAGGCTTTGGACGACCTGGGCCCTGAAAGGAGATGCAAGGTGACAGGAAAAGAACAGGTTAGATCTGGAAAAGAAGTTGGAGAGGAAGTTAAAGTCCCCAGACTGACCTCTCCAGTGCAGGCTAGGTTTTGTCGTTTCCCGAACGCCGGGTGCAAGAAACCAGGAGGTGACCAGAATCTCCACAATATAGGCATAATTTGTTTTTCATCCTTCTCTCCCTTTCATCCGGAGTTAAACGGGAGCGCCCCAGTTGCATAGGCTCATCCGTAGACGTGGGTGGCTGAAAGCGAGGAGCTAGCCGGAGGGTAGTACGTCTAGGAAAGTCTTTCTCGGACGATCTTTCCCGAAGCTGGAGATCTACCCGGTTGCAGAGAGAAATTAATGCGTCTAAGGTGGGAGGTAATTCTTGAGTCGAAAGGGCATCCTTGATTTTCTCTGACAGCCCTTGCCAAAAGGCAGCAACAAGCGCCTCATCATTCCACTGGAGTTCGGAGGATAGAGTCTGAAACTCAATAACGTATTGAGCCACAGACCGTGAGTTCTGACGGAGTCTTAGGATGCTTGTAGCAGCAGATGTTACTCATCCTGGTTCGTCAAAAATCCTCCGGAATATTGAGATGAAGGCTGTAACATCGTTGAGGAGTTCGTCATTACGCTCCCATAGAGGAGAGGCCCATGCTAGGGCTTGGCCGGATAGGAGTGAGACCATATAAGACACTTTGGACCTGGAGGTAGGAAAATTCTGAGGTAATAACTCAAACTGGATGGAGCATTGATTTAAAAAACCATGGCAGGAGTTAGGGTCACCATCGAATTTGGAGGGAGTTGGCAAACGCAGAGAGGAAGCAGCTGCAGGAGGACCCTCAGCGACTTGTGGTTGTGGTTGAATAGCCGGCTGAGGCGGAGCCACCTGTAGTGCGTCTAAACGGGTAGCCAGAGTTTGCAGACATTGTAAAAGTTGCATCTGAACCGCATCTTGGCGCTCCACTCTTCCAACCAAGTGTTGAAGCATATCCTTGGCGGAAGGTTCTCTATCAGGATCTGACATGGCTGGTTCTTAGTGTCACGTACCCTTAGGGTTAAAACCGGATCCTAGTAGTTCAGCCGGGATTGGCGTTACTCTCGCTAGGGGCGCGGAATCTAACAAGTGAAAGGTGTTCACCAGTGATTCCCGCAAGGGAATATGGGCTATTGCGGCTTCCACTTGCAGGTCGCGGTCCCCTAAGGAAGTTCTCAGTGAACCACAATAGAGAGAGCGTAGGATCAATTAGGGATAAACTTGCCACTTGATAGAGGTGATGCCGGTAATGTTTTAGCGACGTTGCCACTTGGGAGTGGAAATAGCAGGGAGATACTGCAACGTAGAAACTCGGAAGTTGGCTTGCAGACGTAGAATATAGTTTGCCACTTGGGGGTGCTGACCGGAGCTTCGGTAGCGTAGCCACCAGAGGTGGTGTTCCCGGAGGAATAGCGGCTTGGAACCTCGGAGAAGAGCAAAACACAGGAGCTGTATCCAATACTAGAGTCAGGGACTGACTGAAAGAACCAGCATTGAGTTCTGGTCATAGGGTTTAGATATAGTGCAGTTCCTATTAGGCAGCCAATAGAGGGCAGTGAGAGCACAAAAAAGGACTAGACAGCTCTGCGCATGCGCAGGACACTGAGCGCTGAACGGAAGAGGGGAACAGACAGCGCTGGACGGTGGCAGCGGCGTGGAACCAGGTAAGTGAGTTTTGTTAAACAGGGGGATCCTGGTGGAGGAGACCTCCAGAGTCAGCGGGGACAGGCGCCGGCTCCCGGGGAGACAGCGGGAGTCCGGCGTGTGACAGCTCCTCTATCTCAAAGGGTAATAATGTTGTGTTTAGACGATCTCGCAACCTTAAAGAATATTTATCACCAAGCTTCTTTGATCCAAGGAAGTATCGGAAGCCACGCAATGACTCTTTGATAAGTAATTGGCTGACTACTAGACCCAATGGGTTCTATCGTTGTGCAAGGAAAAAATGCCTTACAGGTACGTTTGCGGATCATAAATGTGATTCTTTTGTTTAGTACACTTCTGGAGAGAAATTCTCTATTGACAAAATATTGAATTATCAATCAACATTTGTTGAGTATTTGATTAACTGTTCCTGTGGATTACAGTATGTGGATCATACAATTCGTTCTGTGGGAATACGGTTCACTGAACATCGTAGAAACATTCTTAAAAACGTGAGAACCCACAGCTTATCACTACACATTAACACCTGTAAGGGCGGCTCTTTGGAAGGTCTCCAAATTCGAGCAATTGAATAAATGGACATTACCCCTAGGGGAGGTGACAGATTTAACCTCCTATGTCTTAGAGAAGCATACTGTATTTTTAGATTAAACACTATGTTCCCACATGGTCTAGATGACAGTATAGAACTGAATAACATATGATACAAAGTTAGATATAGAAAGAGGGCGCTCTAAAACCTATTTGATACCTAAAATAAACAAAACTATGGCCAGTTGCAGCTCTCCTTACAGGCTCTGGGACCTGATTAAGGATATAAACATAAACAAAAAGAAAACTGAGAGCGCAAAAAACTGTAAGCCACTAGTTGGAATAATTACAAATTCATTTATTATATAAAATAATATGTATTTAAAGATGATATAAATATACCATTACACATATTTATAAAACAATAGCCAGTATTAGGTATAACAAAAAACTGGCATATATCAGATTCAACACTCTAAAATGTGTCAGAGCACATAAAATATTCCCTAAATGGATTCACAGCAGATGTAATAATAATTGGATATACTCGTGTATATGTATAGGTTGAAACTTGTAGACACAACAAAGTGTGTAAAATGATAATCCAACAAATACACGGCTCAATCCTGGAAAATGAATGTACTAGAGCACACAAATGTAAAAACAAATCCTCATACCGCAGGTGATTTAGTCCATGATAATGATAAAGTCACTCATGAATCATTCAGGAAGTTCATATGAACAAAAACCTCGTGTGTGAAATCCCCAATTGAGTACACAAAAGTCACCCTCTCTGTGAGAGGAACATTGTTGCCTTTTAGGTTGTTATATACTTGATGTTAGTCCCGGATAGGCAATCTAATGTGATAGTAAAGATCACTCATAGATAATTCAAGAGGTTCATATGAACCAGACTTCGTGTATAAAATCCCCAATTGAGTACACAATAGTCACCCTCTCTATGAGAGGAACATAGATGCCTTTTAAGATGTTGTATACTTAACGTTAGTCCCGAATAGGCAATCAAATGTCATGGAGATTCAGCCTCAAAGCGGTATTGTATAGAGGTTTGACCATTCAAATCACGGAGAAAGTTTCTTCGACCCCGGGGTATGTTAGTAACTTCGCTGTTACAATCACTGACTGGAATCCAGCAAATACCTGACGCGTTTCTCGGCACTCTGGCCGTTTCATCAGAGGTGTAATTATCAGAACAGACCAGCCTTCTCTATATAGTCAGTGCTTCTAATCACATGGGGATAGTAAACCAATCCTTTATCGCTGATCATGTGATACAATGGTGCAATGAAATAAGGTTCCTGTTTAGTAAAAAGGTTCCCATTCAGAAAAAATACCAGCTGTTAAATACGTCACTCGTAACTTAGCTGTGAAAGTTGTAATCCTAATTGTAAGATCCGCTGGTTCAAAACATCATTTGTAGACACCAATCTAAGATAAAGATTTGTTATTGGTGTATCTAGAGATGGTTTTTACACATCAAAACATATCGGATCTGCACAGCTAAAGATACTATAACATATAAATAAAATAAAGGTATAAAACAATAATTTTAATATATAAAAAGATCAATACTACAGATTGTTGGCTCAAAATTCTCAAAAAATAATAAAAAATAATAATAATAGTAATAAAAATAAATATAAATAAATATTAATATAAAATTCTCATAATATACTCCTTCTTAGCATACATCGAATTAGATCGTTAAAGTCAAATTAAAATTGACTAATTATAAATACCATGAATAAGTACTCTAAAACATATAGAAACAACTTTAGCAGATATTGTTAAGCTCTATGGTGTCGTTCAAACCTAAAGGTGTCAGAGTTTTTAACTTAAAAATCCAGTAAGCTTCCCGCTTACACAACAGATGAAACCTATCCCCCCCTCTTATAGTTTTGGTAATATGCTCGATTGCCCTAAATTTAAGACCTGTCAAACGACCCTCTTGACATTGAATAACATGTTCCTGGAAACGTGTACCGACTGCTCTAATAGTGCGTCCTACATATTGAATACCGCACCCACAGTTGACCAGGAACATCGACGCAACATAGTAAAGAATGTCAAAACACATCGTTTCTCTCAACATGTTATTCAATGTCAAGAGGGTCGACATTTGGATGGGAGACCTTTGATCACGTCAGGTTGAATACCTGACTTTATATTTTTAATTTTGCGAGTATTATGCTAAGACATGTTAAGCATGTTCTTGTGCATATACTGGTATTTTTTATTGGGATTATGTAGCTCAAGACTCTTGTTATTTATTTTAATTATGAATTGGTTTAATTATACCATGCTTATAAGTGTATATAAGGGCTTGTAGCATTTATATATGATTGCCACTTTTTAATATACTTTGTATATATATATCTGATGTATTCCTTACAACTCGGAGAGTTGTGTTTCGGCTTTCAGACACATCTATAGTATCTGTTTTGAATGACTCTACACAGCCTTATCGATGCACTATTTTGAATAAGGAATGATTGGAATCAAGTTGGAATTGGCCGGATACTGTCACGAGACTCAACAACCGGCTTTAAATAGCATATGGATCACTTAACAACATTATTCCTCTGATGAAACCGTGGTTTACACGGAGAAACGCGTCAGGATATTTGAACTGATTGCATTCAACACATTACCTGTGGACACCTATCTTTTGTACCCCGGGGTATTCAATTGGATATGAAGTAAGTGGATTGAGTCGGCTCTTCAAAATTGCTGCCTTTATGCCTCTTCCACTGGCCGATAAACGTGAGGATTACCGGGTCATAGACCTTTTACTAAGACTGTTGCAGCCTCTATGTATGTTAATACTATTCCGTTTGGCCGCTGAAGATCTGTGAAAATCACGAGAGTGCATTACTGGCTTGTCTAACCGCTTGCCTGCGGTCTATATTACAGGACTTTAACAGTTTATATTTGTTATAGCGGCTGTCAGCATGCTAAGTGTGTGAAACACTGTGTCATAGACTGTTACAATATTATTGCTGAAGTTTCCACGCATGCTAATACTAATCTGTTTTGGCTGATGATCATTTGTGAAAGCTAGGAGAGCTCATTATTCTTTCGCAAGTAAAACAGCTTGCCTTCCAATTTCACTACAGGACTTCAATTGTCTCAATCTGTTACAGCGGTTGTCTGCATGCTACAAAGTCCATAAGAACCAAACACAATATCATCAAATTATATGGTTCTTTCTGCTAAGAAGGACACACGTATGTGTGCAATCTCTCTTTTCCCTTGTAGGTGGACTAATTGGTTGTGAGTTCTTCTATGCATCCATATTAACTATATGTTTTCTGCGCACTCCACCAGCTAGTTTTGATCTCTGGAAGTTAGAAGTGTGCTTATGTGGATTCTTCTTTTGCTATAATTGTCTATTTGGTGTCCATAGCATCGTGTTTATGTGGCAGTCATCTATACTGCATATTACTATTTAAGTGATTGTTACAATTTTAATAAAAACTATTTTAATTTTAATAATACTGGATACAGCGCCCCTTTTTCTGATTGTTTACTTTTTGTATATTGACAGATTCAGATATCTGTTATAGGGTGCGGCGGTCCTTTATTATATGCTTTTATTTATGATTCTTAGCGACTGAGACTATTTGAATTCTAGATATAACTGAATTTATACATAACTAACTTATATTATTTTCATTACAGTTTAAATTAGCATATTAGATAGTGAACTACATGATATATTGACTTTGAATTAATCTAATCATTCTTTAGTTTAATATTTAATGTATAAGGAATACTTTATATGTTCGTTAATCAATGAATACAATTTCATTTCACTTTAATAATTTTCACTTACTGTATTGATATATTTATATGTTACATAAGTGGTTTTCAATAAAAATTTGTAAAAAATTATTTTACAAAAATAAAATTGAGTCTACGGGGTAAATGTATCATACCCCATTTTTTTCAGCTAAAATTTAAAGCAGCGCTGGCTTGTGAAGGCAAGCGCTGCCTTTACAAGCCAGCGCCACTTTAAATTTTAGCTGTCAACTGGCCGATTCCCAGCGAGTTGAAAAAAACGGGGTATGATACATTTACCCCTACGTTTAATTGCCCATTTAGAATTATTTAGTTAATAAATCCTGTAAATGTTCAGCTGGATCTACCTCATTTTTTAAGGACCTTATTGGACAAGGTTCTGGAGTCCCAAAACAGGCTTGAGAGGGGGTGGGAGAGGGACCTGGGCAGAAGTGTCTGTTGGGATACACTTAGAGATAAAACAGCTTTCAGCTCCATTTCAACTCTTATTAAAAGAAATACTTATAAGTTCTATTTAAGATGGTAATACACCCCAGAAAAATAACCCTGTGCCCCTCCACCACCTCAGATTGTTGGAGAGACTGTGGCCAGCAGGGCTCATTGCTCAACATTTGGTGAAGCTGCCAAAAAATCTCTGCCTTCTGGAACGACATCTGGAATCCCTTGGCCTCATTCTTTCCATGCCATGTGATCTTTCTTCTTTGCTACCCACTACAAGATTTAGACAAGTATTCAGCTAAATTAGCTTCCCATATTTATTGTGCAGAGACCACTTCAAGTTTCTTTCCTTAAGTGCTATATCTGGTTTAATGCATGAATGGAAAAAAGTTACCTACCAGTTACACACAAAGAAAACATATTGACCCAGATTCGGGGCCCCTGGCTTTTCCTACAGAGTTAACTCACCAGGCCCCATAACCTATCCGCCATATTCATATAAAATCCAGTGGATTGTGTTCATTAATTAGCTCCCCTTGCTTAAACCTATTGACCTATCTTCTGTAATAAGAACCTTTCCCCAAAACTTTCTCCTACTTTCAACATCTTATACATCCTAGTTACTACCCCCTCTTCTTCCCAGTGCCCCTTCCTTTATACATATCCCATGCATTGTGACAGAGGGAGTGGTTTGCCACAGGCCTCTAAGAAAAAAGTTAGTATTCAGCTGACAGTCTGCTGGGCCTGGCTGTAGACAGAGTTACAGATTTCTACAGCAGTGCACCCAGCTTAAGATATACAAAGTGTAGAATATGATTTAACTTACATATTTTGAGGTGGCTAAATGCATTTTCTACCACAGCTAACAGCAGCAGAAAGTGTGTGGCTGCAGTGAGACTCATCAAATAGAGCACCTGAAGAGACATCCTCTATACCAGGTGGGAGTGTCACCTGTCCATCAAACTGCATGGGAGAGGTGTAAAATATTTACGCCTTAGTTGATTATTATGCAGGGTAAGTGATGACGAAATAGTTGGCCTGTGATTAAGGAGTTGGTTTCTGTTGAACTTAGCGTCAAGGTCACAAGAAATTATGGACTATTGTGATGTGAACTACTTTGCCATTCTGATAATAAAACTGGAAAGTAAAACCAAGAAGTTTTCATGTGTGAGTCATCAGAAGGATGCTCGTGCCACAATACTGTATGGTATACTGTATGGTATACTGTATGGATCCTTATTGTATAACCCGCATTAGTGCTTTCTCGTTGCTTCTATGTTTATTTCCTGGTTCTGACAAATAAAAAATCTAAAAAAACTACTTACAGGTGTGGTCTCTTAGTCCAAAGTGACTTGACCTTCAGCAAGGTGTTGACTACCGTAAGTCTGCAGCTGGAATTGTGGCTGATCTTCACGCTAATAGGCCAGCATAAATGATGTAATTCACCATTTAATATGAACACTTCATAGATTAATCATATAATATGCTAAGCCAGCATCATAACTAGTAATCAAAACCATTTTTATTTCGACATGAAAAATGAATTCAGAAAATGAATATAATAATAACCCATGTGTGCTCAAATTATAATAATCATGTATATGGCAGTTTATTCTCAAAGTTATACTATATAGCTTCTCTCAACTAATTCAAAACTTCATATATATGAGATTATTTTTTAAATAAATAAATACACAGAAGATAGAACCTCAGATGTTATTTAATTCAATGTTTTCGCTAAGACAGTCAGAGGACATGGATCCCAAGTCAAAAATACAGTATGCTTCCATTCTACACAAGGTCTGATTCCATTCTCCTACTCCAGGTTTGTTTGTTTTTAAGTGAATTCAGTCCATCTGCAGTGAGGAGCACTAAAATTGCACCATGCCTTCCTTTTAAGTCCAACTTACTGTGCACTTAATTACTTAAAGGGAGTAAGCAGTTATTGCAATTGATTTACTTCTGCATCTGCCCTCATCCCTAGAATGACAATCACCACCAGGCAGGGAAGAGGAGCTAATTTCCTGGCTAGCACTGCCCTTCAATGTTCTTCTCTGCACTTCTGCATGTTAGCTAATTGTGTGGAGCTTTCAGGAACAATGACTTGCTGAGAGTATCCTAAGATTCTTATAGGATCAGTTGTTCAATGAACCTTCGCACAATCAGTTAATATGAGGAGATTTTGGAGGAAGAACTCTATAGGTCAGAAAAACAGTTTGGAGGTGCCCATACCTGCCTTAAGACAACATTGTCGCAGTGCACATACACTGCACTTTTAAGGTATAAATGCAACAGTAGATTTAACTACTGAAAGATAAACATTTGTTCTGCAGGTGGAATTTAGAAGAGAATCTTCTTGGCTCCCCATGATAGTCATAAAAAGTAAAACATCCGCTTTACTGACTAACCTTTAATTGATCTGGAAGACATCTGTTCAGCAACTAAAGAGTAGTTCTACTGGAAAGCGTTTTACGGCGTCTATGATTAAAAATTATTACAATGACAAAACTAGAAAAACTTTTTTATTAGTATATCTAAAATAAACTGTAGACATATTTCACTAAATACTGTGACTGATTCTTTTAAATCACTTTTAATGCTTTTTTTTATGGATGATTAATGAATATGAAACTAAAAAGGTTTATTGTATGACATTTTAACATATTTGTCTTTTATGTTGTTGAAATGAAGCTACTATTGAAAGTAGGTTTATTACATTGAAATGATTCAAAACAGGCAAAATATAAATGAGTATGTATAGAAGTAATCACATAAATGGAACCAAAATAAATTATAACTGTCTCTGACCATTACAACAAATAGTAAACTAGTTATAAAACTAAGGGCAGGTCCAGACATTTGTTTTATTTTTATTTTATTTTATTGTTTTGGTTTTAATTACATTTTGGAGCATACTTCCAGTGGTTTGATGCTTCCTGTATACACTGTAATAGACATTTCTATTAACTTAACAGAATTATAAAAAAAAACCTCTTAAATGACTATGAGCATTTTTTATTAGAAAACTCCAGGTACAAGCATGGACAATGAGGACTGCCCCATTTGCTTTCCTCCTGGACACCTCGAAAAGGGTATACAGTGTTTTTAAAAAGATATAAATGCGTTTGTCAGTGTATCCTAGCAACCCCAGGTAGTTAAGAATAGTAATGTATAATGGCAGAAAAATTAACATATGTACCTATAAATAGTAAACAATTTTGTTCTGTGAAAATCATTATATGAGATAGAACACAGCATATACATATTAATTACCTTCCGGAGGGATAGAAAAATATTCTCAGGTAAAAACATATTAAACTATTGACAAGGGAGATTAAATTAGCACTGATAAAGAGTCTTAGAAAGTAGATTGTAACAGAAGGTTTGTATTACATGCACTATGAAACAAAATATAATTTTCCACTTCCTCTGCAAGGTATTGATACATGGAAAAGAAATAGTGGCTGAAAGAAAGAAGACAGGTGTTGTTTAGTTTTCTGTTCTCATCCGAGTTTATGTAATAGCAATGTAATCACTCCTAGAATAGGAGGATACTAAATATGGATAGCTCAATAGACAACTGAATATTCATTCCATTCATTCCATTATGACATTTCTGTAATAGCGGTTTGTAATTAGATGAAATTGTGTAGACTGTGATTAAATTATTCCACAATTAACACTGTATTCATAACACGACTGCAAATGACAAAATAAAAACAAAGGAACAAAAAATAACAAATAATATAAGGATCTAACCATAAATTAATACAAAATAATTACAAATGCAGGCAGATGAATCAGCAAAATTGATATCATGAATAAAATACCAGCTACAAATAGAAAAAATAAAATACATGTAAGAATAATAGTACATTAAGCTATATTCATTTAAACAAGGAATTAAAATCCCATGATTATATAAAAACAATGGAATAGCCAAGATCTCAGCAGGTGTAATTGCAACTGGGTATGTCTGCTCAAGAAATTTGCACAATATGTACAGTTCCCCTAGTATTATGTTTTGTCTGTACATGGGTTTAAACTAACTGTGCACACATGGTCCTATGGTGGAAGTACGGTTCAGGTCAGGATTTCACAATTTTGAGACTTGGTGACATTTTTGGGCTTTGGTATCACTGTCCTTGTGCCACCATAAGATTTGTTTGTATGACTCTGGGACACTCTTATAAAACACTCCTGTGGCTGGATCACTTATAAATAACTTATTGTAATAATATATATAAATTATTAGCACAGTGTACCAATTTATATTGCTGCAAATGTACTGATTATTGATACTGCGTATTTGAAATGTACTTATTTTATTAGATTGTGTTGTTTTTCTGTATAGGAACTGCATTCATTTCTGAGGTATTGCTTTGTAACTTCGGAGACTGCATGTTGTTATTTGGTTTTGTAATTTTGCTAGAGGAAGTCTGTTTGGCTGATAGCAGGAAAAGCTTAGTAAGTCTTTTCATGTGAAGTGACAAACGCCTACCTTGGCCTGAAGGCCCGGCAGGAGGTTGTTACCTGTGTGCATGTCTTGTTAGACAGACAGGAAACCTAACAATGTAGACAACAAATCTGAAGAAATCCGGTTGATGTTGAAATTTAATTATCTGATCAGACGTTATGGTGACAGCTAGGAAGGAGCTGGGTTAACCCTTGCCCAGGTGTGTGTCAAAAACTGTATAAAAATGCCCCTGTTTGACCATATAATGTGTTATTATTTCATCTGACCTTCTGATCACTGGTACCTTAAACTAGTATGAACTGGTCTTATTAAGACACATTTGCTTCAAGATCCTGCTTGACAACTTCTTCCCTGCTGTAATTCTTGTGACCTGTAGATTAAACCATATCTAATCCATTTTTGCGGCTGTTCTGTGGTTTGGAGTCAGCATTCCAGTACCAACGCTTTGCCCGATACCTGCAGCTCTGGCCAGTGTGATAGGCCAGGGGTAAAATCCACATGACCTTTTGATCTGAAGGCAAGAGGTCAGGGGTACCAGCCCAGGTGTATCAACAAGGGGGTACACTAGCAGCGACAGTACCCAGAAGGACGTGGTTCTGGATGCCGCTAAGAAGTCCAGTGGTGGCAGCAGCTTAAGCCCCTCCTTCTGTGGTTAGAGGGCGCATTTGCGATAGCGAAAAGGGGACGGTGACAAGACAAGCCCAATTGGTCGCCAGCAACATAACAGAAAGGTTGGCATAGACGGTCCATTCTGTCAGAGCCCCAATATCACATAATAGCAACATAGTCTTTTGCTAACGAGAGAGGTTGCTTATTTTTTATTCATTATTTATCATGTATTAACTGCCGTTCTATAGATACCTGTGAATGGACATTTATAATCAACCATTCAACATGGGGAACCTGCTATTAGGATGGTGCCACATCCAATGGACCCCTGCTTTCAAAAAGAGTACAGAATAAAGAGGCTATTTCCATGAAACCAATCAGGTATAACATATCTCCAAACAGGAAGTTGAAGAATATATATTTTTGATACATGTTTAATCTAATATTAAGTACACTTTATTGGACCAAACACTTACATGAAAACCAAACACTTACTTCGAAAAGTAGTTTTAAATGAGTTCACTTTGACTTGCTTTAAGAGCCAAATTATGTAGCAGACAGCTAATCAACACAGTTGCAACCACCTTTGCAGGGGCATCTAGAACAAACCACCAGATTTATCAAGGCACCTGAACCTTGTCTTTAGTAGTTCAAGGTTATGTTCTATCTATCACACTTCTAATATGCGCCTCATTATATCTGTGCTGGGAAGGAGTCTGTGAATTTATCAGTTATGTCATTAACCATTTTAATGTATTATTTTTAAAACAAACTCATTGACAAAATGGGTGATAGTTTTAAATATGCATCACTCTAAAAACTTGTTGTAGAGGGCTGACAGCTGCAGGATAAAGACATCATGGCATGAGCCATCATAGCCTGCCACTCTGCTCATGATTCTCATGTTTGCATCACTGACCTCCTGCACATTGAGGGATTGGAAATGGCCTCTGCCCTGTGGTGAGGTGGTCTCATCTCAATGTGTGAGCAATCTATGGTCCCCAAGACTTTCGGTAGCCTTTAGAGCCAATAGAATGCTATCTTCAGATAAAGGAGGGAATATTGTCCTTTGGCCAAAGGTACAGTATCTGAAAGAGGCCTATAGACAGCTGAATGATACAAGCTGCTATCAACGCCTCATCTTTAATCCAGCAGCCAACTATTTATCGTCCTATAATAGACTTATTAAACATACTTATGAGGAAGGAGTCATTTCAAAAGAGGACTATGAATATCTGGAGGTCCCACATCCCAAGACACCGGTTTTTTACATCTTACCTAAAGTTCACAAGAATGAACAAAATCCCCCAGGGAGACCGATTGTATCGGGAATAAACAGCCTTACCGAGAAAGCCAGTATTTTCGTAGACCTTCATTTACGTAAATATGTGCTAAGTCTAAGCTCATATGTGAGAGACACTCTAGATGTGCTATCTAAAATAAATCACATTACAGTGACCGCATCCACTAAATTGGCTTCCCTAGATGTTGAATCTTTGTATTCAAACATAATACACAAACAGGGAATTAAAGCTGTACGTTATTTCCTAGATATGGACAAACATGAGAATATAAATGATTTTCTGATATTATTACTGCAATTTATATTAACAAAAAACTACTTCCTATTCGAGGAGAAGTTCTTTCTTCAAGTACGTGGGACGGCAATGGGGACAGCATGTGCCCCCACGTATGCAAATCTATTCCTGGGCTGGTGGGAAAGGGAACATGTCTTTAATTCACAGAATGACAAATACACCCAGCACATCACCTTATGGTTACGTTACATCGATGATGTCTTTATGCTATGGGATGGACATGATTCCCTTTTCCAGGAGTTTATTACATGTCTTAATGAGAATGATCTAAATCTAAAATTAACTTCTGAAATTAGTAATACCAAAATTAATTTTTTGGATCTGACCATCACTAAAACCGAGGATGGGAAATTAAGTACAGACATGTACAGGAAGAAAACCGCAACTAATAGCCTGCTTCATTATACGAGTTCCCATTTTCCCCCAGTTATCAAGGGGATCCCCAAAGGGGAAATGCTAAGAGTTAAAAGGAACTGTTCTGATGAAGGGGTCTGTACATGTAGAACTAAAGAACTGGTACAGAGATTACTCAATAGGGGGTATAGTAGACGGAGTATCAGGCAAGCTGAACAATCAGTAAAAATCAGAGACAGAGAGTCTCTCATCTACATTCCAACAACGAATAGGAAACGAACAACAAACGTACAAACTAGGATGATAGGCACGTTCTGCACCGAGTGGAAAGACATAAACAAGATCTTTCAAAAACACTGGCATATTCTGTTGCTTGATGAGGATCTGAAAAAAACCTTACAAGACAGAGTATCTATCACATGGAAGCGTTCCAAAAATTTGAGAGACAACTTAGTACACAGCTCATCCCAAATACAACGGGAACGAACACTAGATAGACCAAAGGGATGCTTCAGATGTGGAACATGCAAGGCCTGTAATTACATTGTACAAACAAAGGAGTACAAGGATAGATTCTCCAAGATTTGGAGGATCGACCAATTTTTGAATTGCAACACATGCAATGTGGTATACTGTCTAAACTGTCCATGCAAATTGCGATACATAGGGATGACCAGCAGGCCGTTTAAAAGGAGGATTCTTGAACATGTCAGCAATATCAAAAATGCTGGCAAGGACAAGACCAATATGAGGCCGCTCTCTACAGTAGCCAGACATTTCTATAAATATCACAATAGTGATCCAAGATTTTTGACTGCATTTGCTATGGAGCAAGTTATTTTGGGTTTGAGAGGAGGAGACATACATACAGAACTCCTTAAACATGAAACAAAGAAAATCTTTCTTATGGGGAGTCTAATTCCGCAGGGCCTTAATGACAACAGTAACTATATGGTCTTTACCTAATTGCCATATTAGTATACAACTTGATAGTGTAACAATATGTTATAGGTATTAATATACACCTAACAATGTACACTAATCAATGTATATATAGGTCACTATACAGGGGATTAATGTAGTGATAAAGGAGTGACGCTTTGAATTTTAAACTATATGATTGGATATACTGGTAAGGTTACCCCATATGACAAATGGAGGTGACACCAGTATAATCTATAACGTACAATACCAATGACCAACATTGACCATTATGTAAAAGATCTAGCTATAACCTGGAGAAGGTTATATCAAATTTTCAGATTACCTGATTTGATATATAGAAAGAGTTGTCCCATGCAATAAATGAGACAACATAGCCAACACAATCACACTGGATGATATTCACCACTGGTCCTAATGGATTCTATATTGTAAATTTAAATATAAGGGGACTATGGTTTCCCCTTTTTACTTAGGCATGAAATTCACATCAATATAAATACAATACCCGTTTACACCTTTCAGAATGGGTTCTATTACCATCATACAAGCACAAAGTCTTTATCACGATTTATAATTTGTTTATATGGCATATTGACACATAGTTTTTGCTCACTTAGTACGATATTTCTTGGTAATAATATTCCATATAGCATATATTTATATGCCTTATTAAAGAGAAAATGAATTTTGCTCACTTTATATTTTCACTTATCAAATGGTATCACTGACATCACGTTAGGGCAGTGTCCTATCAGCCCCATACTAGGGTACACACAAGGCTAATCTTTCTTCTTATATATAAATTGGATATATCTGAAATGCTTTTAAGGAATCCCACAGTTAACATTTCTTATATAATACTTACCTGATACATGGTTATGAATGATTGGATAATCGTCGCTACTGTCAATACAGCGGAAGGCAGATATAAGACCTAGTTTTTTGGTAGGATTCTGTCCCCGAATACTATTACTATGGATGTCTCTCTCCTCCCCCTTCTGCTGCCATAGCAACCAGTATACAGTTTAGCTGGCCCGCGATTGTGTCTCCGGGCTGGATCACGTGATAGTAGGCATAGCTCCCATTGGCCCAGATGGAGATGTCACTCTCAGTTAGAAGTTAATCCACGTCACAAAGGGGCGTGATTACACGCTTAAATAGCCTATCTCTGCTTGTCATCGGGTTGCCTTGATAAAGCCCGTAGCGAAACGCGCATTGGCGTTCAGCTGAGCTCACTATGTGAATGTCTAAATATTATTCTAATAAGTAATTAGCTGCACTACCTTACTCCTCTCCTACAGATTAGCGGGGTTACGCTAGGTACCATACTACTGTGCTAGAGAGCACACGCTATTTAGAAGAGTACATCAAACTAGCTGATCCCTGACTAGTTAGACCTTGAGCTCATATATCATAGAGCACCTCTCCTATTAGCAGATTTGGAGGTAGATGAACGGAATAGGAGGCTAGACAGGTATCTAGATATTCAGTGATACCTAATCCCAGTCCTCTATATTGCTCAATTTATAGACTGGAACATAATATTACATTATTACTATCTAGCAGTAGAGGGGTTAGAATATGTACCTCTGCACTATTAGTTTATTAATATCCACACTATAATAACCAGTGCAGTACCTAGTTCTACCCCAAGGAGCAATAATAAGGGACTGTGAGTAAGAGAGGAGTTCTGTATCCAGTTATGAAAGGGAAACGATGTGTCCTATAATAAACCTATGAAATGATAGAAGGATTGGATACACAATAAGGATAACCCAACATAATAATTTTTTGTATACTGAATCAACACTTTATATGATATTGGTGCAGCTCATTCCTCAACATTAGTGACAAAACATAGTGAGACAGCATAGTAGTCTTTTTTACTACTTTTTAACAGTGTTCTACCAAGTTTATTTGGTCAATATTCTCATTCACTATAGGTTTTTTAATTATTTCGCTTACGAATTATGTGTTTACTCTAATAAAGATATTACTCTTAACAGATTTATATAGTACATAGAGTACCAAAAGAGTGCCCTATATACACATTTTCCTACCCTTTCCCCTTTCCCTTTTCCCTTTTCTTAAGAAATTTATCAGTTATGTCATTAACCATTTTAATGTATTATTTTTAAAACAAACTCATTGACAAAATGGGTGATAGTTTTAAATATGCATCACTCTAAAAACTTGTTGTAGAGGGCTGACAGATGCAGGATAAAGACATCATGGCATGAGCCATCATAGCCTGCCACTCTGCTCATGATTCTCATGTTTGCATCACTGACCTCCTGCACATTGAGGGATTGGAAATGGCCTCTGCCCTGTGGTGAGGTGGTCTCATCTCAATGTGTGAGCAATCTATGGTCCCCAAGACTTTCGGTAGCCTTTAGAGCCAATAGAATGCTATCTTCAGCTCATGCTACGGTAATGAGCCAGTGGCCAAAAAGTGGAGAGCACACATTAATCTTAGCAGCATAGACAATGCAGTGGAATGTGTTGTTAATGGCTCCAAATCACCTCTCATCTCTCATAAAGATACGGGAGATTTTTACAGTTGCCTAAACATTTGCACAACTTCCTTATTTGAGAAGGAGTCCATGGTCAAGCGTGAATGGAAGACACATGCTCTGTGGAACCTGCGTGGTTGCTGGTTCTGGTGATGTTGATCCTCTTGCTCTTTTCAATGTCTAATTGCATATGCTCAGCAATCAATGATTCTAGATTTCCTACACTTGCTATTTTTCCCCACCCACAGCATCAGACATGTTTGGGACCATTTTTGTAGGCATCATAGACCTGCATATGTCAATGGTTTGCGATTTTTGCAATCTTACCTTTCAGAACTACTTCTATTTTTCTGTCAGTTCCCCAGCAGTTTACAAAATTGCACATTACACTTTTCATTCTTTAATAATGGCTAAAATAACTTATGAAAATGAGGCTTTTTTGGCAGTTTTCTAGCAGTTCACCCTTTTATACATCAGCAGTTTTCAAGCAGCAAAAAAATTGCATAAAACAGGCGATGTTGCAAAATCGCACCTATTTACTCTATGTCCGGAATGACTTAGTGTTCTATTTTGCTGGCTCTGACAGTCAAGATTGATTTAATGACTGTTTTATGAACACTGGATTCAGGGTCAGTGACACATAGCAACAGAACTACAAGGACTTAACAGGTAAGCATTATTAAATTAATATGTATTTAATTCCAAACACTGTAAAAATAAATAGACACATATAATATGAATATAAGATAATATTTTTAAATACTGAGACAGAAATAAGCAAATTGATTTAGCAAAGTTTGAGATTACTTAAGTTTCAGTTATTAGGTTTTGGTTAATTAATTCATTAAGGTACTGATTTTTTTTTTGGAATAAAACAGGTTTTAAAAAAAAACCCTTTAAAAATATCTTTGAACAAAAAGTTCTATATAAAACTACAAAACGAACACATTTGTATTTTAAATTATATTTTACATCCTTAAAGCATATTTTAAAAACATTTTTGTTTGAACAAGTAATACAAGATTTATGAATCAGTTAAAATAAGATTACTGGTCCACTCATATCAATTTTTCTGCAAAGTAAACTGCAGAAGCCATGGGTTATCCACAGTACTTTACACTGAGAGGCTTTTCCATGGATTTATAACTTTTCCTGCAAACCGGAAAAAAGACAAGAAAACACTACTTCCCTGCAGCATCAGATTTAGTGTTATTGTTTGCAATTACATTTTTAAAGTAATACTGATTCTAGTAGTTCTAAGTTGCAGAGAAAACCTAATCCCGAACTCAAGAATTTTTCCTTCAGCTAAGGCTATTCCTGATACTACCAGATTTTTTATTTTAGTGGACCTGCCATAACTATTGCAATATGCATGTTTTTATATTGACACAGCACTCTACACAGCCATAGTTGTGTGGTTTTTTTATGGGTTATCCTATGCACTGGTGCATGTGCCCTTGAGCAAATACAGGGACCGAATGTATAACTAATATGATTGATTTTTATTTTTAAAGTGGGATTACTGCACACATGTTGCACTAATGAAAACATCATAACACATTGGGTACACCCCCTCATTAATTACACTGCTTTCTGCTATTGTCCAGTGGGCGGGAATAGATTACATTAAGATCACATGAAAATAACACAGACGTCTTTTATATATATCGCTAATATATAATACAATACAACCAGAGTTGGATTAAGGCTCTGGGGGGCCTGGGAGTGTGTAATGGGATATACATCCCAACTGTCCTTGCAGTCACATGAAATCCTGACTAAGTGAGACAGTCTTCCAAATTTGGGACTGCCCCACCAGATTCAGGACAGTTGGCAGACTGTCCTGCTCTCTCCTATCTGTTGTTGTCACTTTTACCACCTGTGGCTGCCGGTGTCTTTAGCCCAGTTGCTGCTTACCTGAATCCTAGAATGTTGGTGCCCTATTTGGAAAAAAATGGGTACATGAAATTTAGAAAACTCCAACCAGCCCTGTCGTTAAATTAATAGCACCCACATTTAATAATTAGGCCTCCCTCCAGTCCCAACATTACAATACTATTACTCACATTTGATAAATAGATATATTTCATTCCAACCAACGCTTACATTAAATTAAAAGCATACAATTTAATAAATATACCTATTCCCCTGCAACCAGCCCCAACATTATAATAATAGTGCTCCCATTTAATAAATATACCTATTTCCCTCCCTCTAAACAAATACAGCAATAAATTAATAGCATTTACATTTCATAAATATAACTATTTCCCACAACCATCCCCTGCATTAAATAATTCTTATTTATATTTATTGAAAAGCCCTCCTTCCCAAACTCAGCTCCACATTCAATTAATAGCCCCAAATCACCCCAGAATTAAATTAAAGATCCCATCATCTCACCATACATTAAAAGGCCCCACTATTAAATCAAATAACCATCACCCCACAAATAAATTAATAACACCCACCATTAAATAATTATCTCTGACCCACAGTCCATCATTAAATTAATAGCATTCCTCCCACCAACATTACAGTAGAAACCACCCCACCCCGTCAATGAATCAATACCATTTATGTTTTATAACTATGCCTATTTCCTGCAACTATCACTGCCATTTAATAATTATTATTCACATTTAATAATTACACCTCTATAAAATTAATAAGTCCCTGTCACGATCTGCCTCCTTACTGCACTGCACATCTTCCATGAGGATGCTGCTTGCCTCCTGCAGCTCCGGTCTGCTTAGAACTATGCTTGGACTTTGCCTTTATGTGAATCTGGCCTGCAGTACCTCCCTACCACCAGAGGTGCTGCTGTCCTACAATTGTACATTCCACCTCACTAGCAGGAATTAACCTCCCTCCTTAATCAGCACCCACACCTGTTTCTCTGCCTTTATAAGACTGCCTTTCCCAGTAGTCTGTGACAGTTCATTGTTGTCTTGCCTGCTGTTTCTCCAGAGTATCCCGTGCCCTGCTCCAGTCTGACTTCCTGGTATTGACCCCTGCTTGTTCCTTGGTTTTGCTGCTATCTTCTGACCCAGGCCAAGGCTCTGTTCTTGACTACGCTCCAGCTCATTCTCTGGTACCTTTGTGACTCACCTGGCTTTGACTCATTGGCTTTTTCGACTCTCCTCTATTCTGACACCCATGCATCAATCCAGTGCCTTGTGCTTCCTGGCAAAACCTCAAGTCCTGTCTATCATTGTTCATCCAGTACCTTTGCCTTGTGCCTCCTACCTCCTGAGTAAACCAGGTATCCTGCCATCCATGATTCATCAAATGCCTCGTGCCTCCTGAGTCTACTAGGTATCCTAATACCATGGTACATCCTGTATCTTCAGCCTTCTCTGCCCCTCCAGTCTCTGATCTAGATCTGATATCCTGCTATTCTCTAAAGCCTTAACAAACTGTTTGTCATTTGTGACTTACTGAGTGATTCAGCTATATTGCCAGTCCTGCTGTTTGTATCTGTTGCCTTGAACTTTATTGTAGTTTATCATTTACTGCACCATTCTCTACCGGTGAAACTCTGCCTAATAAAGACACCTTATTTTTACCAATCTCTCTGGAGTTCATGCTAGGAATCCTGACAGCCCCACTATTAAATTAAATAGCCCAATCATTAAATTAAATATCTCCACCATCGACCCAATAATAAAATAGCACCCATTAAATTAATTTAAATTATTCCCCACCCACACCAGCATTAAATTAATTGGCTACCTCCTACCCACATTATATTAAGACCCACGTCCTTCACTCACACATTAAATTAAGACCTCCGCCCTTACGTCACAAATTATATTAAGATACTCTCTCCCTTTCCTCACACATTAAATTAAGATACTACCTTCCCTTCCCCTACACCTTGGCCTCTTTCACTCACTCCAGATGGCAATATTGTGAAATATCACACACAGAGCTATTATGCCACACACAATATCCAATTGCAATTTAGGGGAATAACTCTGGAACTAGGACTGCCTGTTATAACCTGTTGAAACTTTGAGAAACAAATTGCAGCTATGTTACAGATGAAAACTCTATTAAAATTGTATTTAGGTGCAAACTTTTTAATGAACCATAGAAATAAATCAGAGAATTGTCTAACTTTCACTAGAAAAATAAAAGCTAGTTGCAATGGAAGTGTGATAATCCTCTCACAATACAATAGTTTTAGAGTGTGGCCAACTGGTGAGGGATATGTGTGACATTAATGGGGTTGCTGACACAACTCCCTAAGTCGACTCATAACCTGCATAAAGGGACAACATAAAATTATGTCTTATATGAAAATATATGATTTCCCCTGCTATATGCACAATTGAGCATAGACAATGTTTGAGGTTAGTGTTGTTTTTGATTTATAAGTTAAATGGAATTTGGGTGATTTGGGGATCTGAAATGAATTCCTACAGAGGCTACTAAACTCATAACATGATGCATCACAACAGTCACGTAAAATTATATATACATGTACTTGCCATGGTGCCTTCACTAGATAGTAGAGATATATTAAATATAAGAGGCGTCACTCAAGGATTGGTCCCATTAGAGTGATCATATTATCCACACATGACATTGACATAACCAGTATCTAGACCCTTTAAAACCCTGGTCATCCTCTGTTGGCTGATGACCATGATCTGTATGTGTGTGTTCATTAATAGGTTCTAACATTTTAGTATTACTTGCCTAAGAAAGGCACAGTGGCACATAAATTAACCAATACTAATAATAACACACATCCGTGTATATATATATATATATATATATATATATATATATGATGTGTATAAGTTTATTAAAAAAAACTTTCATTAGCGATATTGAAAAACTTGAATTGAAGTTCAATAGTAAACACACCGGTGGTGGGATTCAATTACTTGCCAATGTTACTATTTTTGCCATTGTGGACTTCATGTAATATTTTTTACTTCAAACTCAGTATTTCACATGCAACTCAGTTGTAAAGGCTACTTTGCACATAATTGCCCTGAGTCAATAAGGAGTGCAAAGCAAAAAAAGGAGTAAGTTTACTATGTTACAATGCAAGGGGTGCAAATTAGTTTATTATTTTGCACATAAGGAAAATACTGGCTGCTTTTTCATGTAGCACACAAATGCTGGATATTTTTATTTTTACACTGAAATTTAGGACATCCCCACCCCAACTATAAATCTGTCCCCACATTTAAAATTAGCTTACCCCTCCAATGCAACATGGTTTTGCCAAGATGCAAATTTACTAATTTTTTATGCTTTGCTCTACTTATTGACTCAGGCCCAATATGCATAAAACTATTCCCTGTGTGAGGCAGGTCTGCAAAAGTCACACTCGTTAAAACATCTATAGCAAGTTGAAATAATAAACCTTCCAACGGCCTATATTGTATTCTATGACTTCTCTTGACACCAATTGCTAATAAAAAGTGAATTGCAACCTGCATTTGTATAGCAGCTAAAACCATTCACATTAGATTATTTTCAAGTATTATATACTTATTATAATAAATATGTACACAAACAAAAATAGATTACCTATTATGATTGTATTCTGGGTATTTGTGTTTTTATGTTTGTACCCTGATGAAAGTTGTAATAAACTGAAACGTATGATATTCTTTTTTTAATTAACACTCCAATATGATCAGACATTTCAAGCATGCATATTGTTAGTCCTTTGTATTCATTTATTGTATGATTAACTTCATTAGTGGATCAGCCATGATAGACTTAGTCAGTAGTATTTGTTCTGACACTCCAGAATAGCCGTAATGAATGTTAGTCACTCAAAATTCAACATAATATTTAGCTGGTGCCAATAACTCCAAAGTCGGAAGGCTTAGCCTTGGCTGCACTGCAATAATAATCAGCAGTCATGTAGGCATCTCAGCAATTTTAAAACATGTGGGTCCAAACTGTCTCGTGTTTGTTCGTCACTCCTGTAAAAGAAAGATCCACACAGCAGATGTCAATTCAGTGATAGTGTATAGCTAGATATCAGAAATCTCTTGGCACAACACAGAAAATGCTTAGTCGTTGCTCCACTCACAATGTACAGTGGTTTCACCTGAGGAAATAGTTAATGTTCAGACTCTGGCAGTATTTACAGTTAAACTACCCAATCAATTGTGTGCTTATTAATCACCATGACAATCCGATGTCATAATGATACATTTGTCACTTCCATTGTAGATTAGAACTAATGGAAAATATCTAAGCATAATATCATGGATGTGTTCATTTAAAACATGCAGCATGATACAAATAATGAAAACAATTAACAGTTGCAGGTATAATAAACGCAACAATGGACATTGAGTCACTAATAATATAAAGGCAAAAAGAGGTGGCAGAATTAATCAACACAATGAGCATGAGAATAAATAGGTATAGTGCTAATGAACAGATAAGTTGTAATGGAAACCTATTCGGAATTAAGCATATTGAAATATAGTAGTACATATTCAAATATAGCTCATGAGATTTTACTAACCAAATATACTCTATATACTAAGATATATAGATGTCAATCTAACATAAAATTATAGTATAGTAACTAGTAAATATCAATGTCTCATAAGATGTAATGTAAAATATATGCAGTTGTTTCTCATAAGCGTAATTTAAATGTTGTTCAGTTTCACCATATCATTTAAGCCTTGTGGCTTAAAACATCAAACATCCTAAATATCCAAAATGCTTCCCTCTTGCATTATAACTTATAACTATACTCTCCTCTCCTAGAACTTTTTTAATTATATTGAGTTTTAAAAACAACCAATCTATCCTTCTTCTTTAATCATCCTGCCTAGAAAACAGGGAGATAATGAAAACTCTGTCTACTTTTTGTACTTCCTGTAAAGCATTTTCTAGGATACCCTCTGGGTATTCCTGCTTCCTCAACCAGAAAAACATTGAGATTATGGAATTATCCCTTAGGTATATAGTTCTGCCATAGTTTGTAATGGATACTCCTGTAATTGAGGAAGCTGTTGGGATCCACTTCCTTGGTAAAGGTTTCTATAACAATCTGAGTGCCCCTCATTGTCAGAAACATCCAAATAATTGATAGAAGTTTAACTATGAGTGCTTATGGATCTAAGACCAAAAGAATTGTGATTATGTGAATGTGGTGATAGAACAATCTTCCACATCCCAAACACAAATCAAGTTATCTATATACATATCATAACAAACCAGCTTCGCCCAGAGACATCCACCTGTGTGCTGCTCTACAGACAGCCCCATGTAGAGTTTGACAAAGCTTGTGGCAAACCTAGTTCCCATAGCACTCTCCAGTGTCTGTAGGTAAAATTTTGAATTACAAGAAAAATAGTTATGTGGTAATATAAGTCTAATGAATGAAAGCAAGAAGATACGTGATGTCTCATTCAGATCACCATCCATTTTAAGAAAATATTGTATCAGTAGAACAAAGTAATTTTGTGTTATATTAGCATATAATGATTCCACATCACAAGTGAGAAATTGGTTGTTATCTTTCCAGCAGATATAATTAATAAGCTTCAAATTTTGAATAGTATATTTTATGTGGGACTCGAGTGATCCTGCAAAAAAGAATCCACAAAAAATTATAGATTTGAGGTAAGTGATCCCTAACCAGATAACACGGGGGTGTGCACTTTAGGTAAATGATAATAAATAGGCAACGCAGGGTGGGTAATAAACAAAAAATGCCAAATCTCTTTGGATATTACATCATCAGCTAGGGCATTGTCCAACAGCTCCGTAGTAGCTGCCTGCTACACAATAGTCAGGTCATACATAGGTTTTTTGTAAAATCTTTCATCATTAAGCTGTCTTTGTGCCTCAGACAAATAATCAAATTTATTTTGGCCAATAATACCAAACACCTCCTTATCTGCTAAATTAATAGTAATTCTATGATTTATATGATATATTTAATAGTTCTACTTTGTCACTTGTCAAATTATCTCTAAAGTGATCCTTATTAGCTGTATTGTATAAAGACACAAAGTCCTCCATTGTGGTTCCTATAAAAACTTTCCACTGTCGGACTTCTAAATTTCATTGGATAGAAATCCAATTAATTCTTCAACATTCTTGAGCAAATCAAATTATTCACAAGAAAGATTCTACCATAACCCACCTCTCCTATGGCTTTATTTTCTGTATCAAAGGATTCTAGAATCTCCAAAGCTTCAAGTTTACAATCTTTAAAAATAATGGGGGTTCCTTCTATTTTTGTTTGTTCATTAATTCAAGAGCAAAATATATTTTGCGGCTTAATGTCCTAATGTATTTATTAAGATCAACAAACAAATTGGAAAAGTTGGGTTTTGTCGCCAGGGCAAAAGTGAGGCCCTTATTCATTGCTGTTATTTACTATTCATTCTTTATTATTATTAATATTATTCAATACTGAGGAGGTCAGAGACCTTGAAGACAGGTTTAAATTTCCATAGTCTTTTATCTCAAACGTACATTTTTTGTACGACTTGTTTCACCCTTCTATTTGACCTCTAATTTGGTATCTCTGTTTCTTTTATGGGTCTATTGAGACTTCGTCCAGTCTCTCAGTGGGGCTTGAAGGGACTGGCATCCTCCTCCTGAAAAAGTACCAGCATAGCAGGCTGGTAAGTCTCATCTTGTCATCTTTCTAAGTTTTGGCTTTGTTCCTCTTTTTTAAATTGCTCTTGTAGCTCATCATCTTTTATTAAGCAATCGTATATATTCCTGCGTGTAAAGAATCCATCAATCATTTGTCATAGACAACATATTCCTAGGGGTCATAGCAGAGGATTGTTTCCTATACCTCTCCTTAACACTCCATTCCTTTCTAGTATTGATGTTCTTTTTATGAGGAAACCTCTCCATCCCTCGTGCACCATTTCTGTCTCTTGAAAGATACATACCCCTAAAACCTCTATTATATAACCTAACCTGATCAATATCATAGTCCTCCATCACTCTATAAAGCCTTTAATTTTTTACTTGTTCATTGCTATGTTCAGCTCTTCCACTACTTCATCAGAGTTTTTCCACCTCTTCAACACTATCTGGGTTCTTCTCTTATCTGTTTGTCTCATCTTCAAGTTCCTGTGTGTTTATTTTATTTGACCCTTGGGAACTTTGTGTGTCCATAGCTCAGCAACTCATCCAAATTCCTGGTCCTAGAACAGAATACTTTCAGTTTAAATTAATTAGTGCCTTTAACTTCTTGGTATATGTCATATATGGACCTGTATTCTCCAGCATTGGGAATATTTTAGCTCTACTTTACTCTCCATGGTATTGTTAGTTGCATTACATTGCCCATGTGTACAGTTAAGTGCTTTTCATCTTTTCTTTGTCCTTTTCATGGTATTTTGTCGATCTTCGGTTATTATTTGGCACCATTTTTATATACATCTGAATCTTTCTTCTGATTTCTTCTTCAGGTTGTATACTTTTTTATTTCATTCTTTTACACAGACTTTTTCTGGGTTTTCTCTATTCATTTCTGTTTTCCTCTTGGCAACTTTTTTCTTTATGGTAATTGTAACCTGTATGTCACATCCATGACCAGAGGTAAACAGACTATCAACCTCTTTCCTAGACAAATAAGACATATTATTTGTCAAACAGCAATCATGGCTATTCTCCTCACTGATCATCATCTTCTGTATATAATTGCAAGCACTATCATATCTAGAGGTGAACTCCTCCAGAGCTGTAGCCACCTCCAACTTGATCTGTTTCATTACATGTTTGTTTGGAGTGTTCTTTTGGAAACTCTCCCCAACTGACAACTCATTACTGTCTGCAAATGCTGAGTGTTTTGGCAAACAATCATTCATCATCATCACCATTTATTTATATAGCGCCACTAATTCCACAGCTATGTACAGAAAACTCACTCACATCAGTCCCTGCCCCATTGGAGCTCCTCTGAATCAGTTGCTTGGGACCAATAAGCCCATACTGTTTCTTGTCTTCTATAAGAGCTTTCATCCTCTTTTGGCTAGCTAATTATGCTCACTCTCCAGATCCTGTTTGACCTCTTCCAAGGTCTCTGTGAGCTGTTTTGTATTTTCCAGCTGTTCATACATGTCCTCAACATCTTGTGTATGTTTAAGTTTGAGCTCCTGGATTTGAGCTTCATATATGTCTCTGTCCATGTGCTCTATATACTACTGTTATCTTAAACATTCCAGTAGTGCACCTTCATTTCTTGATTCAATAATTTATTTCTCCCGTTTCACAAATTTGAGTTTCCATAACTTGCTCCTGTGATTTCAATTCTTCAATGAAAGACACCTTGAGAGCTATGTTTTGGACAGAGATTACCATCTTTTTACTGAGGGCTACCATTTGGTAATGTAAAAAATTGGTCTTCTGTTCTAAGTAAAATGTGACAAAGCCTTCAAGAAGCCAATAATTGGGAATCCACCTTCTGTGCTGCCTCTTCTGTTTTTTTACGTGTGATAGTAGCATTGGCTAACTTCTCCTTGGCAAACTGAAAAACTTCAACATCAATTACATGAAGCATTAATGCATGCTCATACTTGATTTATGCTTCAGAAGATATACTTGCTTGCTCTTGACAATCATGTCTGTCTTTCTGCTCAATGTTTATAGCAATAGTGACCCTCTGAAGAACAGCTTGGACTTCAGTTTGCAGACTGGTTAGACTTTGCCTGAGCTGTGAGACCTATTGCTCCATGTTTTCAATAGCTTTATGCTGCTTATCCCTATGCCCCTAAGTCTATTCACACAGTTGATGTTGAGTCTTTCTAGTTTCACATTAGTCTCCAATATCTCCTTTAGGGAGCAAGCCTAGACCACAGCTTTGACCGCTTTACCACAAGCCTCTGCTTCTGTTTGATCCCAGTCTTCTGCATATTTATCAGGTATAATTTTCTCCTTACTGAGTAATTGTTTTAACTCTTGCACCTTGTCTTTTCCATAAACATGAAAGCACTTATTATTGCTTTTTGTCTCTTTTGCACCATTGAGAGGTCCTCTTTCAACATTTTTTATCTCAAGGTCTCTCAATTTTACCCACTAAGATTGATTCTGTAACAAGAGAAGGGATTTCTCTTTTTTCCTCATAATACTATTGTAGAGTCTTAGACAAGTTTTCAATATTTTGTTCACATTGTTTATGTTTTAGGGTCAGATGATCTTTCTCTAATTTACAGTCCACAAGTCTTGCTTGTAAGGATTCAGTTAAAAATTATCTTTCTTTTAACATCATAGTTTGATGGACATCTCCAATGTGCACTCTCTTTAGCTCTGATATGCCTTTTAAAGTTTCCTTTCATTCTCTCTTTTTTTTCTCTTGTCTACATGACATTTTACAGAAAACAGGTAGTTCTGTAACATTTCAATAGTTTGTTCCTGAACTTTTGTACTTTCATCATGCTGCACGTTTAAGCCACATATTTCTTTTTCAAGCATTTGATTTTCCTCTAAATACCACAAAAGTCTTTCTTGCTGAACTTGGTTGATATGATCAAACTTTATCATAGGCATATATGGGAAGTATGGTGGCTCAGTGGTTAGCATTTCTGCCTGACAGTGCTGTTGTTATGAGTTTGATTCCCAACCATGGCCTTATCTGTGTGGAGTTTAAATTTTCTCCTTGTGTTTGCATTGGTTTCCTTTGGGAGCTCTGGTATCCTCTCTTACTCCAAAAACATACTAGTAGGTTAATTGGTTGCTGACAAACTTAACCATAGTCTCTGTCTTAGGCATTTTAGACTGTAAACTCCAATAAAGCAGGGACTGAATGTGAAATATTATCTGACAGCACTCTAGAATTATTGGCGCTATCTAAATTATAATGATAATGATGATAGAACATACACACACACACACACATGTGCATGTGTGGTATTGATTTATTTATGCTCTAATTGTGCCATTTTTTAGGCATATTAAACTAAAATGTTAGAATGTATTAATAAACACACATATACAGACATAGGGCCTGATTCATTAAGGATCTTAAATGAAAAGGTATCTTATTTCAGTCTCCTGGACAAAACCATGTTACAATGCAAGGGGTGCAAACTAGTTTTCTGTTTTGCACATAAGTTAAATACTGACTGTTTTTTCATGTAGCACACAAATATCAACTTTAAATTTCAGTGTACAAAGAAGCTATCAAGTATTTGTGTGCTACATGAAAAACAGTCAGTATTTAACTTATTTGCAAAACAGAAAACTAGTTTGCACCCCTTGCATTGTAACATGGTTTTGTCCAGGAGACTGAAATAAGATATCTATTCATTTAAGATCCTTAATGAATCAGGCCCATAGTTATGATCTAGATCTTAGTTATTTTGGGAACATATGGGCAATTTTGGAGCAAAAATTGTTTTGGTAGTACATTTTTATTTTCTCTGTAAATCAATATGTATATATACATGAACATAAAGAAACAAGAAAGTATCCAAAGGCATAGTATTTTATACCCAAATGGTTTAAGATAAATAAAATGCTGCATTCTTTAAAATAAAGGCATTATCTAATCTCTCTACAAACAATGGTATACTTTGCAATATGGCAGATTGGAAATACCAAGTGAAATAATGATCAGTGATGCTTATATTGCATATCCAATCACAAAAAAAAAGATCTGAACATCATTGGTAGTATAATACAGTCCACGAGTGTTCAACACTTCCGGGTCTGAAAACCAGGAGTGGCGTTATGGGATTCCACTTCCACCCAAAGTAGCACTCAAAATACTGATGGTGTAGGAGGCTTTCTATATATTATTATAGTCAGATTATAGTGGTTACAGTGCATTAACCACTCATCGCACCTTGCAATGCATGTTTGTATTTTCCTGACATTGTTATAGTAATCAAAAATAATGTACTCACATAATCACAGATAGAGATGCAAGAATTGTTTTAGTATAATGGGCTGGCATTGCCTTTCAACAATTAGGATCTTGGAAAAACACATAGCACCAATAACAGCCCCATACCATGCACTTCATTTTATGCCAACATGCAAAAATTTGATTTTTGTGTTAGGGACAAAATGTTTAGATGAACTCTAAAGTGTAAAGGGCGGAATTTTATGGGTGTAAATCCAAACTAGTGGGGGTTGCAGATCTTTCTTTCCCCGTAAAGGTCTTCCATTTTACAGGTGATGTGGAAGTGTCTGTAATTTAGATTCATCCTATATATTTAATTGAGCAACTTTGTGTCAGTCAGATGAATTTTATATGAAAATGTGCATTTATATGTAGAGTATTATTAATTAATTAAATAAATACATAATACTAACACAATAAAAACATTGGAGTATTACAAATGTGGTGAAGAGAGTGCAAATGTCCAGTTTTTCTTACAAGGTATTTATGCATGTAGTTGTCATATTTGCCATTGGTTAAATATTCTGCAGGCTTATGGGCATGATTAAGTCACTAATGTGAGAAGACTCAAACTGATTTCTTTAATTTTAAATAAAGTTTTTATTTTGCATATATGTAACACTTGTATTTATAGTATTGGTAAAGTTTAATGTAAACTATATTACCACTTATATAAGTCAGAAATAAAGGCATTGAGAGTATTTCCACATCTTGCTAATGTTTTGAGATGTATTTTTCATTAGACAAAGTCCAAAGGCACTTCAGCCTAAGAAACATCTGGTTTCCAGGTGTCACAACATTAAACTAGCCAGCCTCCCTTTGCTGTGAAGGCACTGCATACTGAATGTTACTGGTCACTATGATCTTCTACTCCTGCATGCAGGTAACTTTCTGCTATCCATTTATTTGATTATCAAAACCATGTGCTCATGGAATATAAAATATGGGAGAAATAAAATGTTCATGCCAGCTGAATTCGGTACCAAACAGTTACTCAGTGACCTCAACAAAGCAATGATATCATACTTTGTCATGCCTCAGAAATCACTATTTATAGCAGATTTGTTACAATACAGGTAGAAGAGTCATGGTAGAAATAACATTAGTATTGAATTTAAAAAAATCATTACATTTAGAAGCAATATATACCCAATTTGTCGGTTATGCACATTTTTTCTAATTTTATTGTTAACAAATGTTTGGGAAAATATATGGTTTAAAATAAAGCAGGATGAGCTCATCTCCCTCTTACAAAGCATTTGTTTAAGCACATTTATAAAGCTTGATCAACATTAAGAAAGATAACGAGGACTAGAGCTCTGATCACTGTGATAAGGCTGAGTTTGTTTACTGCCGCTTATGACTGTGATTAAAAATGTATTATTGCCGCAATTTAACAAAAAAATCACAGGCAGGTGAGAGATTCTAAATTTGCAATAACAGGACATATATTGCTATAGTACAAAGGCATTAGGAAGTCTTTACTGGTGATATCAGCGTTATCCCTGGCAGTAACACTTTGATGCTTAGAGTAAAATGAAAAGAAAATCTATGACTGATTAAAACTCCTGTTTTCGCTGCAATAGTTGTTTTTGCTCATTGAGAAATCTGCCCCTAGATCTCAATACCAAAGATACGAGAACAAGAACATACTGACTGTTATACACATAAGCATTATAAAAATAATACAGCAACATAATGTATAGTTTGTGTATGTCAAGTATGTTTTAATCTTTGCTTTGCCTCCTGCATGTTGGAGCAAGTGTCATATCAGGCCACATGCAGAGGTATAGCAAGCTGACATGGCACCCAGAGCCCGTACCTACTCAGACACCACCTACATCTCTGTCTATAAAAAAGCGCTCGTACTGCAACAGAGCATTGGCGTTCCCAATAGAGGCGTGATCGGTGTGCAAGGGGCATGTCTAGGGGTTTAGAAGTGCTAGCCACCTGGTCCTACAAACAACCCAGACATTGTATTACACAGATGGAGGAAATTAGTTATATATAGACATATATATATTGAACCAGCACTCATATTCCACCACAACCCCATTACCGTCCCAGATAATCATAGGCAGGCGGGACTGGCAGGGCTGGGGGGCAGGGGGCATCTGCCTCCGGGCAGGTCCCATAGTGGACTACCTTGGGCTGGGTCACTGGGCTACCTGCTTTTTTCCCCTTTAAAATAGGGTCCTGAGTTGAGTCTTCCCCCCAGGCTAAAATTTGCCAACCCTCCCCTGTAGGCAAGAATCATGGTGCTGCATTGACTGCGATCTCAGCCTATCAGAGATGGGAGCTGCATCATCATCATATGATCAGATGCAGGGACTCCACTACCCGCTGCTGCTACTTTTTAAAATAACAGAAGTGACATCTAAAAAACTTGCCACACCTGGTTAGCTGTGAGTCAGACTGAACAGGAAAAAATATTGGCGCTGGCAGAGTGTCCAACAGGGCAGTTGGCACCCTGTGTGCAAGCTCCAACTGCTCCGCTCATGGTACACCTCTGGAAGCAAACAGCCCTTGCAGTGCAAACCTGCAACCATTCATTGGCACTAATTAAGCACATTGCCTTTGATGCTCACTAACAGGGCATACAGGAAATAGCAGACAAGAATAAACACCATGTTCTGTCAATAATACAGTACAGTACAGTACCTTGCTAGGCTAAATCATGTTAAAAATAGTGGAATTTCATAGCCTTTAAATCCTAAAATGTTAGCATTTTAGGACAGTAAATATTAACATGTGCTATACCTGTCTGTAAGAAAAGGTAGTCTTCTTTTTTCAGTTTTGACAATGTATAGTTTTAAAATCGAGAGAACAAAACATTTTATATTGAAAGTATCTGGTTGAACAATTATATATGCATTTTGAAATTCTGAACCAACTGATATTTTTCATGAAAGTTTATATTTTTGCCTCTGTAATAAGTATTTCAGTTTATAAGCATTGTGTTTTGCCAGGTATGTTTTACGTCATGGACATAGATAAAATTTATGATTTGGATTAATATAACTGATTAGTGCATTTGGGATTTTTGAATGAATGCATTGCAGAGAAGACATGCAACTACATATAAATAATCTTTTCCTCCATTTCTGTGTTTCAGCTTTGTAATTCAAACTCTATTGCTTTTTTATGTTGGGTGAGGCAATGTATGAAATTGCCAATTGGCAAAAAGTTTACAAAATGGAAAAAAAAAGAAGTTCTGTAATATAATTTTCCTATGCTTGAAGGGTTTCAATAGTGTGCCATTTTATATGTCCTTATATAGTAAGGTAATTGAAGGAGATGGCTGGTAATATACTGTCTGTGACCAAGAAAGCAATGGGGCTTTTATCTTATTGCTTAATGAATTCTGGGAATAGCACTACCCTGCATCTGCAGCACTACAATTCCTTTTCTCAGCATATGATCGCGCACACATCATTAGTTGGCTCATTAGAAGTTGAGGATATAATATACTATTTGGGATATTTTATTTGAAGCCAAATGTACAATGTAAATTCAAAGTTTATATATGATTCTGTAGTGGTTGAAGCTTCAATCTTTAATAATGTATAACTTTAAAGTTAATGTTTTCAGTTATGTGTAAATCAATGCTGAGGTTATATTTTTGTACAGTACAGATATAGTATATTTTATTGCTGTGAATGTACTTTCCTATATCAGATATGGTCGAATGGCTGAAAAGGCTGCCTAGTTAAAGTAATGGCCAATGACTGATGTCCAACTTAGAGGATGTGTAAAAATAAAAAAAAGTAAATGTCTGAGGTTAAAAAGGGTAAAGTGGATACCTTTTAAACTATGACTTTTGGTCCAAATTCACATTTTGTACCCCTTGATTTCCAACATGAAATTTTTCATTTGCATTTGTGTTCAGTACAAGGTAAATTACGGCAACTAGCTCATACTAAGCAAGGAACACTCTGGTTGTCACATCTGGATCCACACCCTGCTGATAACTACCAGTGTCCAGGCAAGTGTGCTTATTACCTGTAGCACTTTTCATTTAAAGTGAGATGTGCTCATCAATTACTAGTAAGCAGTGAGACTGCGACCTGAGAATGGAGAGATAGGGGAGGATGAACCACTGGCTGATGGCAGTGCTAGGCTTCTTTGGGTGTGGAAATAACACTTCCCAGCATGGTTAAGTGATGTCACAGCCTGCCATTTCTGAGGACCTTGGTACCAGAGAAGGAGAAGCACTGGAGTGTTGCTGAGGATGGAGGTACATCCAACGCTGGGACCACAGGAATTCAGAAGGAAGCCACCGGGGATGGTGAGGTAGAGCAGCCACAGCCAGGGAGCCTGCCTTTAAGCCCTGTAACTGCTAATAAAATGACTTTCAGTGCCAGTCTTGCAGGGGGAGTTACTAGTCTGCTAGAGAGAGCTGCCAGAATCACATAGAGAACTGTCAGTATCAGAGTGAGAACTGCCAATTCCAGATGGGGATCTGCCAGTGTCAGAGTGTAAACTGACATTGTCAGAAAGCCATTATTACCAGAGAGAAATTTGCCAGGTACACAAGGGTAATTCAGACTCAGTCAATATGTCTAGAGGGAGTCCACACCTGATACAGTTGATCTGGTGTTCATAGAGGTTCCGTCCCCCCACTCCCTACATATCCACCCTCCCTCTTTGCCATACATGCGTCCTCCCATGCATGCCCACTCCCTCTTCACCATACAGTTCCTTTCTCCCTCATCACAGTAAATTCCCCCTCCCCCTCATCACAGTAGCTTTCACCTCATCCTCATTACAATACATTCCTCACCTCACTCCCTCATCACAGTAAATGCCCCCCACCACTCCCTCATCATACCGACTCTTCTGCTCTGCCCTCACTCCATATGTCTGCCCGGAGTTTCCGAAGCATTGGTACTTAGTGTTTATTGTTCTGTGATGTTTTACCCTGTATGGTCTACTGTTCGTATTATGTAAGGCGCTGCGAAAACCCTGTGGCGCCCAACAAATAAGTAATAATAATAATAATAATAAATGCCTCCCCCCACTCCCTCATCACAGTAAATGCCTCAATCATTACAGTAAATGCTCTATTCCCCATCCCATCACACTAAATGGTCCCCCCTCCCCATCACAGTAAAATGTTCCCCTCCCCCCTCCAATCACAGTAAATGTTCCCTTCTCCCACATCCCATGACAGTAAATGTCTCCCTCTCCCCAATCCCATCACAGTAAATATTCCCCTCTCCCCCATCCCTTCACAGCAAATGTCCCTCCAATATCAAAATAAATGCCCAATTAACTTACCTTCTTGAAGCAATGCTGTGGCTCCTGGTTGCTGATAGACTGGGAGTGCAACACACAGTGATGACGTCACCATACTGCACGCTCCCAGTCTATCAGTGCCTGGAACCCACCACATCTGGGAGGCAAAGGGGGCCAATCAATCAGACTAAGGAGCCCAGACAGTCCAGGGCCACTTACAGCTGTAGCAGTCGTACCTCCCTGTTAGCGGTCCTGCCAACATCAAGGAAAACTTTCCTGTTATTTAAAACTGCAATGATAAACAGTTGGTGGTGTACTTTACCATGTATGAATAATGTTGGGTCTTCTGAATTTATGACATTATTATGTACATTATTAGCGCAATTGTCACGGTTTGGTATTTTGGACTCTGGATCCGTTCAGTGATGTTGTGAGAATGGATCCTCAGGGAGAGTCTAACTTTACACTGGTAAATGGTAATGGTACTCCGAGGTTCAAACAGATGATAGATGCAGGATAAAAGTACAATCAGCGGTTTAATGATGACTGAATGAATATACAGGAAAGTCTTGGTAGATGAATATACACTAGAAACGTGGTACAAGGTAGGTGGAGCCACCGGCAATGTCAAAGACAATATGAATAATCAATGAGTAAATGGATAGGGCTTTGAATGAACAGTCCAGCAATAGGGTGGAAAGAATGAGGCACAAGGGTATGGTATCACAATAGCACAGCACACATCAAAGGAGATTTTAACAGTCCAGGTAGCCGTAGATACACAATAGATGCGGCAGAGGCCCGATATTAATAGTGCCTTAATACTTTCAATGATACTTGAACAGTTCAGCCAGGAAAGAGGTCAACAAGCAGCTTGGTTATATGACCTGTAATGCCACTGAGCCGGAGTGACCAATGCGGAACAGATGAAGCTGGATAGAACGGCTCTGAGAGATGACTTGAAGGAGCAAGCTGACAGCGTCAGGTGTGGTTTAAACAGTCCTGTTACAGGGTCAACGATACAGCGAGGGCAGATGCAGCTGGAGCAGTATAGCCTGAGGCGTGACACACAGCGGAGGTGGTTGTAGCTTGAGCGGTATAGCCCGTGATGTAGCACACAGCGACGGTGGTTGCAGCTTGAGCGGTATAACTCACAGAGTAGCACACAGCGGAGGTAGTTGCAGCTTGAGCGGTATAGCCCGTAGAGTAGCAACACAGTAGAAACAGGTGCAGCTGGAGCAGTATTGCCCGAGATACAGCAACACAGCAGAGGTAGATGCAGCTTGAGTGGTACAACCTGTAGCGTAGTAACACAGCAGAGACGGGTGCAGCTGAATTGATTTAGTCCATGGTGTAGCACACAGCAAAGGTGGTTGCAGCTTGAGCGGTATAGCCCGTGGAATGGCAACACAGTAGAGACAGGTGCAGCTGAGTGGTATCACCCGTTGTCACGGACTTACCTGATCCCCGCCGCTCCGTCCAGCCGCACTTCCGCATTCAGGACCATGTGACCGCACCCGGAGGCGGTCACATGACCACAACCCTAGAGGAGGGGATTTTGAATCCCCTTCAGTATAAAAACCTCACTCTGACACTCGCTGAGTGTCAGAGCATCACTTACCTGTTCCTGGCTCCTGCTCTTCGTGGATTGCAGTGTCTTCCAGTTTCCAGTGTCTTCCTGTGTGCTGATCTCTGCCTGTTTGACTTCCCTGGCTCTCCTTTCCCTGTGTACCGACCCGGCTTGCTGACCATTCTCCTATTCTTGTGACCCGTGTACCGAACCTGGCTTGTTGACTCCGAGTGCCTTCTGATTCTGCCTGACTCCATTCCTGTGTACCGAACCGGCTTGTTTGACTCCGCTACCACCGCTTCACTCCGCTGTACTACATCTTGAGGCGAACCTGGGTACCGCGACCTGCGACTCCTGGCAGCGAAGCTCACCCCGCCTTGCGGCGGTTCTTGGTGAACACCGGGGATATCGTTAGACTCCGCACCTCAGGTAAGCCAGTGCTAATCAAGAGTAGTAATATAGTATCCAGAATCTGTTACAGTTTGCTCTGACCATGGATACCACAGCTAAAGATCTGTTGGAGCATTTAGTAGGAAGGATGGATAAGCAAGAAGCTAACCAAGAGGGAAACCAGTCTGTGGGGCAGTATGCGGTCCACTTCAGAACTATGGCTTCTGAACTTCGCTGGAACGATGAGGCCCTAGTAGCTACATTCTGGCAGGGCCTTTCAGACCGAATCAAAGACGAGTTGGTATCCCAGGAACTCCCTACATCTTTGGACTACATTATCTCCCTCTGTGTCAAAGTTGATTTGCGTTTCAAGGAACGTAATTCTGAGAAGGAACAGTCGCGGCGTAGTATGATTCGCTTGACCCCCAACTTCCAAACCCCTGTTCTTCCTCCTGAAGAGCCCATGCAACTTGGGAGGACCCGCCTATCAGCCGAAGAAAGGGAGAGGGGATTTCGGAACAAGTTGTGTTTATATTGTGGAGAGAGCGGCCATCTTCTGAGTTCTTGTCCCAAACGCTCGGGAAACGACAGGGCCTAACGAGTTCTGGAGCTGTATCGTTGGGCCTCTTTTCTCAGTGTCAGTCAGTTCCCAATAGTAATGATTGCCTGTCTATTCCCATTTCCCTCCAGTTAGGACAAAAGACCTTCCCGCAGTCGGCTCTTCTAGATTCCGGAGCCGCAGGAAATTTCATTTCTGCCACTGTAGTTAAACAATTCGCTATTCCCACACAAGCTTTGGAACAACCCATCTCTCTGATGGCCATTGATGGGGGAAGAATTCCTGAGGGGTCCATTCTGGTACACACTATTCCCCTTCTGCTTTAGATAGGAGCACTTCATCGAGAGAAGATTTATTTTCTAATAATACAGAGGTCTACCAACCCAGTCATCCTAGGACTTCTATGGCTGCGTGTCCACTCTCCCACCTTGGACTGGAAATCTGGTCACATATTGTCCTGGGGACAGTCCTGCTTCTCTCGCTGCCTACAGAGAGTGGTTCCTCCGAATAGTCTTAGACGTTCCCAAGAATTTCCTGTAACTCTCCTACCTGAACCATACCAAACTTTCTCTGATGTTTTTTGTCAACAAGAGGCCACTAGACTTCCTCCTCACAGAATCTGGGACTGTGGCATTGATCTGATACCTGGTAAACCCATTCCCAGGGGCCGTGTCTACCCCCTTTCCCTCCCGGAGTCTAAGGCTATGGAGGAGTATATCCAAGAAAATCTAAACAGGGGCTTCATCCGCAAGTCTGCCTCCCCAGCTGGGGCTGGCTTCTTCTTCGTAAAAAAGAAAGATGGGGGCCTCCGCCCTTGCATTGATTACAGAAGCCTGAATGCCATTACCGTTAAAAATCGGTATCCACTGCCACTGATTTCTGAATTATTTGACCGGATTAAGGGTGCCACCATCTTTTCTAAACTTGATCTCAGAGGAACGTATAACCTTATACGCATTAAGGAGGGGGGTGAATGGAAGACGGCGTTCAACACCCGAGACGGCCACTTTGAATATCTGGTCATGTCTTTCGGGCTATGCAATGCCCCAGCCATATTTCAGAGCTTTATGAATGAGCTGTTTCAAGACCTCTTGTACCAATCCGTAGTCATCTACTTGGATGACATTCTCATCTTTTCTCAAGATCTAGCATCTCATCGTACTCATGTATTGGAGGTCCTCTCTCGTATCCGAAAAAATCAGCTATTTTGCAAATTGGAGAAATGCACCTTCGAGCAGAAACAAATTCCCTTCCTGGGATATATTATTTCGGGCACCGGTCTACAGATGGATCCCACAAAATTGAAAGCCATACTTGACTGGCCCCAACCTTCGGGCCTTAAGGCCACTCAACGCTTCCTAGGATTCTCCAACTATTATCGTCAATTTATCAAGGGGTACTCTTCTCTCGTAGCTCCCATCACATCATTGACCCGCAAATCTGCTGATGCTGGTATTTGATCCGCTGAGGCTATCCAAGCCTTTATATTATTAAAGTCTCTTTTTTCATCTGCACCCATTCTTCAACAGCCAGATTGTTCTCGTCCTTTTGTCCTGGAGGTAGATGCCTCTTCTGTTGGCACAGGAGCCGTACTATCACAGCGAGGTCCTTCTGGAAAACTTCATCCCTGCGGATTCTTTTCCCATCGCTTTTTACCTGCTGAGAGGAATTATGGGATTGGCGACAAAGAGCTCCTGGCCATCAAGTTGGCTCTCTCCGAATGGAGATATTTACTAGAAGGAGTGCAATTTCCTATCACCATATATACCGACCATAAGAATTTGCTTTACTTACGCACTGTTCGATGTCTAAACCCTCGACAAGCAAGGTGGTCCTTATTCTTCTCACGCTTTGATTTCAACATCACTTTTCACTCGGGATCTAAGAATACGAAGGCAGACGCCTTATCTCGCTCTTTTGATCCAGCTGACATGGAATCCTCGGAAGATAATAAATTCATTGTAAATCCATGTCAAGTATTGGCAGCTACACACCTGAAAAAGGGTTGTCCTCCGGGCAAAACATTCATCTTGCCACATCTACGCACCCGGCTCCTTCACTGGGCTCATCACTCACTCTTCTCTGGGCATGCCGGCATTCGCAAGACCTGGGACTTATTGTCCCGAAGCTACTGGTGGCCTTCTTTGCTGGAGGATGTGAAGAGATTTATTGCTGCTTGTTCCAAATGTGCTCAACACAAGACCTCTAGGAAGAAGTCTTATGGATGCTTGCTCCCATTACCCATTCCTGATTACCCATGGTCACAGATCTCCATGGATTTTATCACGGACCTTTCTCCTTCCACATCCTGTACTGTAGTGCTTGTGGTCACGGATTGCTTCTCTAAAACAGCTCACTTTATTGCTCTCAAAGGCCTTCCTTCTTCCTCCTCCTTAGCCGATATTTTTATTAAAGAAATATTTCGCCTCCACGGCTGTCCTCAACATATTGTCTCCGATAGGGGATCACAATTCATATAAAAATTTTGGCGGTCTTTTTGCAATAAATCCGGGATTAAGCTTGACTTTTCTTCTGCATATCATTCCCAGTCCAATGGGGCTACTGAGAGAACCAACCAAGAATTAGAGAAGTTTCTAAGAATATTTATCTCTAGTAACCAAGACAACTGGGTGGACCTTCTCCCTTGGGCCGAGTTTGCCCATAACAACCATTTCCATGAGGCCATCTCTAACTCCCCCTTTTTTGTTCTGTATGGCTGCCATCCTAGACTACCCACCTTCTCTCAAGTCTCATCTTCCGAAGTTCCAGCAGTGGACTCTCTGTTTCGTAACTTCTCTGATATTTGGGAACCAACCAAGATAAATTTAAAGAAAGCAACTACTCGTTCCAAAAAATTCTACGATAAAAGGAGAAGAATGACTCCAAGTTTTGCAGTTGGTGACAGGGTATGGCTATCCACCCAGAACATTCGTTTAAAGGTTCCCAGTAAAAAATTTGCTCCCAAGTTTATTGGCCCATTCGCTATATCTGAGATTATTAATCCCGTAGCCTTTAGATTGAGTCTGCCTCCCTCTTTACGTATACCCAATGTCTTCCATGTCTAGTTGTTAAAACCGATGGTAACCAACAGATTCTCCACCTCATCCAGAACTCCTCCTCCTGCTGTGGATCTGGATCAAGTCGAATACGAGATTAAAACTATCCTAGATTCTCGTAAAGTTCAAGGTGCCATACAGTTTTTTTGGTAAATTGGAAGGGATACGGCCCTGAGGAGCGCTCATGGGTAAGAGCCATTGATCTACATGCTCCCCGTCTACTTAAATCCTTCCATAAAAAATTTCCTTTGAAACCCTATTGGGTGTTCGGAGTCCACCTTTATGGCAGGGGGTACTGTCACAGACTTACCTGATCCCCGCCGCTCCGTCCAGCCGCACTTCCGCATTCAGGACCATGTGACCGCACCCGGAGGCGGTCACATGACCACAACCCTAGAGGCGGGGATTTTGAATCCCCTTCAGTATAAAAACCTCACTCTGAGACTCGCTGAGTGTCAGAGCATCACTTACCTGTTCCTGGCTCCTGCTCTTCGTGGATTGCAGTGTCTTCCAGTTTCCAGTGTCTTCCTGTGTGCTGATCTCTGCCTGTTTGACTTCCCTGGCTCTCCTTTCCCTGTGTACCGACCCGGCTTGCTGACCATTCTCCTATTCTTGTGACCCGTGTACCGAACCTGGCTTGTTGACTCCGAGTTGCCTTCTGATTCTGCCTGACTCCATTCCTGTGTACCGAACCGGCTTGTTTGACTCCGCTACCACCGCTTCACTCCGCTGTACTACATCTTGAGGCAAACCTGGGGACCGCGACCTGTGACTCCTGGCAGCGAAGCCCACCCCGCCTTGCGGCGGTTCTTGGTGAACACCGGGGAGATCGTTAGACTCCGCACCTCAGGTAAGCCAGTGCTAATCAAGAGTAGTAATATAGTATCCAGAATCTGTTACACCCGTGGAGTAACAACACAGTGGAAACAGGTGCAGCTTGAGCGGTACAGACCGCGGAGTAACGATACAGCAGAGGCACTGACGATCCAGATGAGAGCTCATAGAATAGGTAGAGACCTAACCAGACAGGTAACTTGATCAACAGGCCCAGAGTAAAGGGAGGAAGTGCCTTTTCAAGTCTTGAGCCAACACAGGAACCAATAGGAATCCGATTAGAAATGGACAGGTAATCAGTCTGCACTTGCGCAGATCAGTACTAGAGGTTTGAAGTCTGTTAATGAGACACCTGTGAGTGTCTCAGTCTTGGTCTATGGAAGCCGCATCAACAGCGTGTGACAGTAACTTTTAAAGGTGTTCACCGCACAGCTAGGATTGGGCTTGTATGGAAAGTTCTTGTGAAACTTCTTAACCAGAACTGGAGCATGAACATCCACAGCGCGGATCCAGGAACGTTCCTCAGGACCAAAGCCCTTCCAGTCCACTAAGTACTTCAAACTTCCTTTAGATCTTTTTGAATCCAAGATTTGTTGGACCTCGAATTCCTGGTCCAAATAAATTTTAGGTGTTGTTGAAGAAGTATGAGTAGATGAAAAACGGTTGATGATTAATGGTTTTAACAAAGAGACATGGAACGAATTGGAGATTCGAAGAGCAGCTGGTAAAGATAATTTCACAGAAGTTGGATTAATTATTTTAGAAATAGTATAAGGACCAATAAAGCTGGGAGCAAACTTCATACAAGAAGTCTTGAGACGGATATTCCTTGCGGAGAGCCACATTCTATCACCTATTTTGAAGACAGGTGCGGCTTGACGTTTTCTATCCGCCGCAAACTTGTAGCATTTGGAAGATTTCTTAAGTCAGCTCCTTACTTGATTCCAGATAGAAACAAATCTTCATCGAACAAGATCAACAGCAGGAACCTGGGTGAGTGGGAGGTTTGGTAACTTGGGAAAGGATGGATGAGTCCCATACACGATAGAAAATGGTGATGCAGAAGTTGACTCATGAAGGGCATTATTATGCACAAACTCTGCCAACGGTAAAAGATCCACCCAATCGTCCTGATTGGCAGTAGAAAACATTCTAATAAAAGTCTCTAAATCTTGGTTTACTCGTCCAGTCTGTCCATTAGACTGGGGATGGTAAGATAATGAAAAGTTTAACTGGATACCAAGATTTTTACATAAATGCTCGCCAAAATTTGGACACAAACTGAACTGCACGATCTGACAAAATTTCTGCAGGACAACCATGTAACCGGAATATCTCCTTGACGAAGCATGTAGCAAGGACAGATGAAGATGGTAGGACAATGAGTGGATTAAAATGAGCCATTTTTGAGAACCGATCTACCACTACCCAGATAGTATTATATTTTTTGCTAGGGGGTAGATCTGTGATAAAGTCCATGCTCAAAATGGGTCCATGGCTTGTCCAGAATAGGAAGTGGGATCAGCTGTCCAGCAGGAGATTGACGAGATGACTTGTGCTGACTACAGATTTCACAAGAAGCAACAAAGTCCTTAATGTCATGATGAAATTTTGGCCACCAATAATTGCGGGAGACCAACTCAATGGTTTTACATACACCAGTATGACCAGCAAAATGAATAGAGTGGAACCAAGTCAGAAGTTTCTTTTGTAAATCCGGAGGTACAAAAGTCTTCCCAGGAGGAGGAATACAGGCAGGAGCAGGAGACAATGTAGAAGTAAATATACACTTGGGATCCAGTATGGGATGAGGTTTCACCTCTTTAGTCTTGGAATCACAAGAAAAAGCTCAAAAGAGAGCATCAGCACGTTTATTCTTCTCACCAGGTTTAAATGTAATTCGAATGTTGAAGCGAGAGAAGAAAAGAGACCATCTAGCCTGTCTTGGATTAAGGCATTGAGCCGATTGTAAATATAATAGATTTTTATGATCCGTAAAGATGGTAACCGGGAATTTGGCTCCCTCTAGAAGATAACGCCACTCTTCCAATGCTATGTTAATGGCCAGTAATTCTTTATCGCCAATGGCGTAATTCTTCTCTGCAGGCAAAAATCTTCTAGAGAAAAATGCACAGGGATGGAACTGGTTAAGATGAGACTTTTGTGATAACACAGCCCCTACTCCCACACTTGAAGCATCAATCTTGAGGAAAGAAGGCAAAGACATATTAGGTTGTTGAAGAATAGGTGCTGAGGAGAATACTTCTTTTAGAAATTCGAAAGCCTTTAAGGCCTCTGGCGACCATGATTTGGGACTGGCACCCTTCTGGGTGAGAGCCACAATAGGTGCCATGATAGTGGAATATCCTTTGATGAAACGTCTATAATAATTAGAGAATCCTAAAAAGCGTTGCACAGGCTTCAATCCTAAAGGAAGAGGCCACTCAATTATAGCTCGAACCTTCTCGGGGTCCATCTCCAATCTTGAGCCTGAGACAATATAGCCCAGGAATAACATTTGGGACTTTTCAAATAAGCATTTCTCTAATTTGCACAAAAGTTGATTCTTGCAAAGATGTGAGAGAACTTCTGCCACATGAAAACGATGAGAATGAATGTCCTGAGAAAAAATCAAATTGTCATCTAAATATACAACGACACAATCGTAAAGGAGGTCTCTGAAGATTTCGTTAACAATACTTTGAAACACCACAGGGGCATTACACAAACTGAAGGGCATCACTAGGTATTCATAGTGACTGTCGCAAGTGTTGAAAGCTGTTTTCCATTCATCGCCGGCTTTAATTCGGATGAGATTATAGGCTTTCCTGAGGTCTAGTTTATTAAAAATCTTCACCCCCTTTATATGGTTGAATAATTCAGTGATGAGAGGAATAGGGTACCGGTTCTTAATGGTGCTGGCATTAAGACCTCTGTAGTCAATACATGGGCGAAGGGACTCATCCTTCTTTTTAACAAAAAAGAAACCGGCCCCAGCAGGAGAAGATGAAGGTCTAATAAATCCATGGAGAAGATTCTCTTGGACATATTCGGACATGGCTTGAATCTCTGGCAAGGATAAAGGATACACACGACCTCGCGGAGGGACTTGATCAGGTAACAGGTCAATTAAGCAATCCCATGTTCGGTGAGGAGGAAGATGTTCAGATCTGGCCTTATTAAACACATCCCGAAATGACAGATACTGACTGGGAAGGCAGCTGGATTGAGACTCAGACGAGATGCTAGTAGAGGCCAGGGGATGAACACGGGAAAGACAATTCTTAAAGCAATTAGGACTCCAAGATAAAACTTGTGAAGTGGACCAATCCATCTGAGGAGAATGTTGTTGGAGCCAGGGTAATCCCAGAATGACTAGACTAGTAGAGGACGGCAAAACATGGAAGGATATCATCTCTTTATGTAATGCTCCTATTTGTAATAGAATAGGTTGAGTGCATTTCTTAATGAGACCATTGGAGATACGAGATCCATCTATTGCAGAAATAGATACAGGATGTTCCAGGGAGGACACGGATAAGGACCCTTGAGACACGAGAGAAGAAGACACAAAGTTCCCAGCAGCTCCTGAATCTAACAAAGCATAGGAACGAACAGGGCCAGAGGGGCCATATAATATAACTGGAAATGAGCACACAGTAGATAATGATGATGGAGGAGAAGATTTGATATTGCCTAACTTGACTTCTCCAGAACAAATTAGGCTTTGGAGTTTCCCGAATTCTTGGGACACTTATTCAGGATATGTCCTGGATCAGCACAATAAATAAACAATTTATTTTTAAATCTTCGATTGCGCTCTTCCGGAGTTAAACGCGATCGTCCTAGTCGCCTTAATTCTTCTTCAGGAGTAGAAGAAAGATAGCGAGCTGATGTTCTAGATACAAGACGGCAAGAATTATCCTTTTTCAGCGGATTTTTCTCTGAAATGTAAGTCCACACGATTACACAAAGAAATTAGAGCATCTAAAGTAGCAGGCAATTCTTGGGAGGCGAGAGCATCCTTGATCTTGTCAGATAGACCGTGCCAAAAAGTAGCCACAAAAGCATCATTATTCCAACGTAGTTCTGATGATAAAGTGCGGAAAGAGATCACATATTGCGCCACTGATCGTGACCCTTGACGAAGTCTGAGAATAATTGATGCTGCAGAGGTAACACGACCAGGTTCATCAAAAAATTTCCGAAATGTGGCTATAAGGGCATCCCAACAGAATCCATTGTGGCCTGTTGATACTGTCACGGTTTGGTATTTTGGACTCTGGATCCGTTCAGTGATGTTGTGAGAACGGATCCTCAGGGAGAGTCTAACTATACACTGGTAAGTGGTAATGGTACCCCGTGGTTCAAACAGATGACAGATGCAGGATAAAAGTACAATCAGCGGTTTAATGATGACTGAATGAATATACAGGAAGGTCTTGGTAGATGAATATACACTAGAAACGTGGTACAAGGTGGGCGGAGCCACCGGCAATGTCAAAGACAATATGAATAATCAATGAGTAAATGGATATGGCTTAGAATGAACAGTCCAGCAATAGGGTGGAAAGAATGAGGCACAAGGGTATGGTATCACAATAGCACAGCACACATCAAAGGAGAGTTTAACAGTCCAGGTAGCCGTAGATACACAGTAGATGCGGCAGAGGCCCGATACCAATAGTGCCTTAATACTTTCAATGATACTTGAACAGTTCAGCCAGGAAAGAGGACAACAAGCAGCTTGGTTATATGACCTGTAATGCCACTGAGCCGGAGTGACCAATGCGGAACAGATGAAGCTAGATAGAACGGCTCCGAGAGATGACTTGAAGGAGCAAGCTGACAGCGTCAGGTGTGGTTTAAACAGTCCCGTTCCAGGGTCAACGATACAGCGTGGGCAGATGCGGCTGGAGCAGTATAGCCTGAGGCGTGACACGCAGTAGAGATGGTTTGCAGCTTGAGCGGTATAGCCCGTGAAGTTGCACACAGCGGAGGTGGTTGTAGCTTGAGCGGTATAGCCCGTGATGTAGCACACAGCGACGGTGGTTGCAGCTTGAGCGGTATAACTCACAGAGTGGCACACAGCAGAGGTAGTTGCAGCTTGAGCGGTATAGCCCGTAGAGTAGCAACACAGTAGAAACAGGTGCAGCTGGAGCAGTATGGCCCCAGATACAGCAACACAGCAGAGGTAGATGCAGCTTGAGTGGTACAACCTGTAGCGTAGTAACACAGCAGAGATGGGTGCAGCTGAAGCAAGTTAGTCCATGGTGTAGCACACAGCAAAGGTGGTTGCAGCTTCAGCGGTATAGCCCGTGGAATGGCAACACAGTAGAGACAGGTGCAGCTGAGTGATATCACCCGTGGAGTAACAACACAGTGCAAACAGATGCAGCTTGAGCGGTACAGACCGCGGAGTAACGATACAGCAGATGCACTGACGATCCAGATGAGAGCTCATAGAATAGGTAGAGACCTAACCAGACAGGTAACTTGATCAACAGGCCCAGAGTAAAGGGAGGAAGTGCCTTTTCAAGTCTGGAGCCAAAACAGGAACCAATAGGAATCCGATTAAAAATGGACAGGTAATCAGTCTGCACTTGCGCAGATCAGTACTAGAGGTTTGAAGTCTGTTAATGAGACACCTGTGAGTGTCTCAGTCTTGGTCTATGGAAGCCGAACGAGCAGCATGTGACAGCAATAATGTATCATATATATATGTATTGTATATATATGTAGCGCTTCGGTCCCGCAAGTAGTACCTGTCCCCTTACCCGCTTTTCATTTATCTGGAAACTGCCATGTTCCAGCATCAGACTAACTTTATTCATTCATTGAGCTATATTCAGATCTGTGCAGGTGCAAGCCTATTGCACTTCAGGACCTCCTCCCTCTTTTTCATTAAGCACTTCTGGAGCACTATTTAAACCTCCTGGATTCACCTGTCTGATGCCTGTTCTTCAAGCTCACTTCCTGTAGCCTGTGGTTCTGGTTCCTGTTCACCTCGTGGTTTGCATGTGTTCCAGTCTGCTCTCAGCCTCCTGCTGTGTTGAGCTATTGCTGCTCCAGCACTGCTACTACCATCTCCAGTATACTTCATCGCGACAACTTCAGTTCTCTCATCGCTACCACTGAGAGCTGCTACTATACCTGTTACTCATCAGCTGTTACTACGGGTTACCTCCGTTACTTCAGTTTGCTCTCAGTCTCCTGCTATTGCTGCCCCAGCACTGCTACTACCATCTCCAGTATACTTCATCGCGACAACTTCAGTTCTCTCATCGCTACCACTGAGAGCTGCTACTATACCTGTGACTCATCAGCTGTTACTACGAGTTACCCCCGCTACTTCAGTCTGCTCTTAGTCTCCGGCTGTGTGGAACTATTGCTGCTCCAGTACTGATATTACCATCTCAACTGTACTTCATCGTGACAGCTCCAGTTCTCTCACTGCCACCACTCAGAGCCGCTACTACCACTGTGACTTATCGGCTGTTACTACGAGTTACCTTGACCACGTCCGTTTACTCTCAGTCTCCCGCTGTACTGAACTATTGCTGCTCTAGTACTTCTATACCATCTCCGATTTACTTCATCGTGACAGCTCCAGTTCTCTAACCGCTATCACTGTGAGCCGCGACTGTCTTGGTGACTCATTGGCTGTTCTCCCTCAACTACCTCTGCTTTCCTGTGTGTGCTCAGCATACTCCAGTGCTGTACTCCCGCTGTTCCAGTATCTCTATCAATCACCATTGGATACACCATTGTGACAGCCTCTGCTTTTTCTTGTTATACCACAGGACATCTATTCTTCTTGTGCCTCATTTGTCTCTACCTGTGTTACCTGGCTCCTCCACACCGTTCTGCTGTTCACCCACTCACAGGACCACGACCTGCAGGTTTGGTGCCGCTAAATCCATGACTCTGCGCCTGTGGGTGGGCTAAGCCATGTCCAGCAGAGCATAGGGATCAATTTCCCATAAGCCAACCGTGACAATATACCGTATTTATATACTGAAGTACCATGTGACAATATACCGTATTTATATACTGAAGTACCATGTAAACAGTAGGCCAGGGGATTTCTGGGAGGAACTGGTAATGAACTAAAGACAACAGTCAAAGGCAGGTCCTAACAGCCAAGTAACAGGTAGATTTATGATACCTTCTAAAAGGAAAAGTGGAGGTGTTGCCCACAGCAACCAATCAGATTCTAAATATTATTTTTTTAGAATGTACGATAAATCATAGCTAGAATCTGATTTTTTGCTATGAGCAACACCTCCACTTTTTCTTTTTAGAAAGTTTGATATATCTACCCCTTAACCTTAAACCAAACCTGTCAATATTGTTATGTGGTTAAACACTCTCATGGTTGTCTTCAGCTTTATTCATAAAAAGTACTAGGGTATGCCTCAGTCACAGCTACAGAACTTTGCCAGATGCAACCATATTTGAGAAGGCATTGAAATAGATGTCTGTTTTAGACTATATATATATATATATATATATATATATATATATATATATATATATATATATATATATATATATGAACTTTTACTGTTATGTTCACTAAACCAAGAGGCACACTATGCATGAAACAACAAGGTTAGTGACCACACTAATGGCAGCAGTACTGCAATTTGAATGGTTACAACTTCCATGTTTAACATACTGTAAAATGGATAATAGCATCTGTGATCATTTAACACCTAGGGGTAAACAAACTCAAGTTCATGATCTGCATTGATATATTATTTTCTTAATTTAATTGTTTATAGTAAACATGTTATTAACTGATAAATCTCCACCATTTTTACTTTCTTGACAGTATACAAGGGAAATCCATTTAATTGCTTTTCTATACTTACTTTGAGTAACAGTTAAAACATCATTATTATGTTAATTTCAATTATATCTTCAACTTATTATATGAAAAATAGGACAGCATGCATCAGGCCAGGCAGGTTATGAGTTTTAAAACAGATAGATTGACCACGTTCTATTTCAGAATTGATGCAAGAGCAGCAATAATAGCAGAGTAAGATTCCCTTGTAAACAATATCACAAATAACAGTAATATTTTTCTGATATATGTTCAATTCAAGTTCATCTATACAAAATGACTAATGCAACCATATTTAGTAAGTATATAATACCACACTCTGAGTGAACTTCAGATTATTCAAAATTGTTATCATATATTGTATTAGTCAATGTAAAAACTTAAATTAGTAAACAACCAGAACTAAACATTGATAATAACATTATAAATATGTATTCAATTCACATAAATTATGCCTTGTAATGGGTTGTGAATAATCACAGTGGGCCTGATTCATTAAGGAACTTAAATTAAGAAGTTTCTTATTTAAGTCTCCTGGACAAAACCATGTTACATTGCAAGGGGTGCAAATTAGTTTTCTGTTTTGCACATAAGTTAAATACTGACTGTTTTTTCATGTACCACACAAATATCAACTTTAAATTTCAGTGTACAAATAAGCTATCAAGTATTTGTGTGATACATGAAAAAACAGACAATATTTAACTTATGTGCAAAACAGAAAACTAGTTTTCACCCCTTGCATTGTAACATGGTTTTGTTCAGAAGATTTAAATAAGAAACTTCTTCATTTAAGTTCCTTAATGAATCAGGCCCAATGAGAGGAAATCAAAACATGTCCAGCAATAGGTGAATTGTGTTAATGGTTAAATTGATAAAAATCAACAGCGTTTTAATTGGCACATGTAGAAAAATGTCCTTGATATATCAAAAGTCCCTGGCTGCATCTCCTCTCCTCCTATCTCTTATAGCTTCCATTGCCTCAGTAGAATCTACTGGGGTCTGGGGTTGCTTGCTGAGTTGCGTCTGCATATGTGTACTAAAAAAAGCTTACTTTTTATAATCTTGTGTCTATAATTAGTTTTATGGATAATCGGGGATATTTCATGTACCATATTTACCTTAGTTTAATGGGACCACAACTTTAAAACGGAATTGTCAGCATCCAAAATCCATTTCAAGATGTACTGTAATATACAGTAAATAATAGAAAAAAAATCATGTGCCGGTCTATACAACTGGATTGCAATGGAATCACTGGCAGATGTAGCTGTAATAGTAATTTTGATGCAGAGTCTGCCTGTGAAGCCACCTCCACTATCAGAGAGATAGGGGATTTTTTTTAGGTTCTCAAAACACATGGGAGGAAAGATAAATTTCTGCATTACTTCATTATATATTGGTGTAGATTAAGACAAAGGCATTTTTAGGGGTGTTTCTTTATGTGCAAAAGGACTTAAATTCTGCATAATCCCAGAGTTGGCGGAGATCGTGTTTTGTCCTACTCCTTAGTGATACAAAACTGTCCCTTTGAACAGTACGCTGTTTAACATGAAAAAAATGTACAGCATGCTCCTTTCCACAAATCCTCAACTTTCCTCAGTGCATGACTTCCTGGACTGTTTACCACTATAATGGAGGCCCCAAGCATGAGGTCCCACAGTCATAGTGAAAACCAATTCAGAATGCAAGGCAGGCAACTCTAAGAGTTTGCTTCTTTCCCAGAAGCTACCAGCTTCACTCTGAAAACTACTGAGGTCTTACTGAACCTTCCAGAAACTTGAGAGCCAGCTTGATTAGCAACATTGGGTCCCCAGACAAACATTATATGAATAAAACACTCTCCCAAAGCATGTGATTTTGTTAACTTCCTTTCCTACAATCTCATTGGTTTAAGATAAGCCCTGCCAATTGAAGGCTTATCTTGAAGCTGCAAAGAAAAATGCCTAAAGCTGGGTACACACTACAGAATTTTCCACCAACTTTTTATGCCGATCGATTTTACATGCGATCGATGTTTCGATCGCTCGGTCCATGGACTGCATACACACTAGCCTTGTTTAGGACAATAAAGGGAAGAGCGGATGTCCCTTTAGCGACTTTTTACAGCCTTGTTGTCGTGAGCAATGACTGTAATTTCGTACTCACTGTTGTGGATCGGTCGGAGGTTTATACACACTACACAGCGGAAACGAGATTGGAACGAAAATATTAAATGGTACGACCAACCAAATGAGGTGACAATCCTCCATTTGGGCAGACTTTCGACCATCGTGTCACTGCACACTCTGACCCAACGTTTGAACGAGCGGTCGTATGTCGGCTGATTTAGCCGATTATTGGATGAAAACTGTGTAGTGTGTACCTAGCTTTAGAAAATACCTTAGCTCAGGGTTTCCCAAACCCAGTCCTCAGGGCTCCCCAACAGTGCAGGTTTTCCATATCTCCTTGCTGGAGCACAGGTGTATTCATTACTGACTGACACATTGTAACAGATCCACAGGTGGTCCTAATTATGTCATATGTGATCCAGAAAACCTGCATTGTTGGGGAGCCCTGATGACTGGGTTTGGGAAACCCTGCCTTAGCTTCTGTCAGGTTTCCAGTGAACAGTGGTGGTTATTGATAGTTATTATATATATACTGTATGTTGTAGGCAAAAATACTGTTTTACAGCTCCTCACTTAAGTTACTAGACCGTGTGTTTATACTAACTTATGTATTAAAAAGTGGACATAAATAAAACCTTAATATGAAGGAATTTTATGAAAGAGTTGGATGCCGAGTGTACTTGAAACTCTAAACAAATTAGTTAAAAGTATAAAAAGAAATTAAAAACTTAAGCTCATACCAAACACAATGTTAGAATCCAATCGAATGTCAGAAGCACTATTTTCATTTTTAGAGGATCATTTACAAAATCGACTCACAGAACTTTGGACCCGTAAACACTGTTCTGACACCCCAATACAGAAAAAGACATGGATTTGTGTGAAGATACCGGGTTTATCTGGCCCAGTGCTACCCAGTACCTTCTAGGATTCGTATGGTCACTCAGGCAAAATGCAGTTATAAAAATACAACAGTATATTTATTGTTATACAAACAACACTAGAATATTATATACACACAGTAAATAAATGCCAGTCAGATTTACCACATCATCTGTCCCTTACCCCAATAACTTAAGGAGATATAGTCACCTGCTGTCCAGACTTCATGACCCATGGATCCCTCTCAGCTGCATATATAGACTTGAGTTAGAAAACGACAATTCAAAACTCCATCTTGCACCTTCCTGAATGAAATCCAAGCATGAGCACCCCTCCCCCCTGGAGTTGTTCCTTATATATCACAGGTCTAATTTCCACAGTCTTTCCCCTCCCTGGGCAAACCCCTGCGTCTATTCTACTTAACCATTGGTCAGTGCTGGACTAAAGGGGGGGGGGTTGGACAGGGGAGTGAAGATGAGCTGTCCTTTCAGAGAACCTCCCCTGTTAGATGGCCTGTCTTGACTAGCCTGGTGAGAACAATGGACACTAATTAGTTTTCCTACTCAGGCACATGGCAACCTGATCCCTACCCATAATCCCCCTGGCTTTACTTTAAATACAATGAATAGCAACCTTACTTCAAGTTATCAATATACAATAAACAATATACATATGTACACTGAACTACAATGTCCCCTTAGCCACATGTTATTGGACAATGCAGTTATAGTCTGGTGAGCTGGGGAAACAAAAGAAGGCTATAAAAAGTATTTGCTATAATTCACATATCACACTCGTTTTGTCACATTCCTCCCCTACTTTTTTTAGCCCTTGTTTCCCAGTGGCTCCCTAGCCCCAAGTAATCATTTCTTACAAGTCCAAAGTTTCTGGCCTGCTGTGGTTTCTCCTGGGTCTGATGGTAAGGTAGATAGCAGTACACAGTTCATCTTTCTCCCACCAGGGTCCCATGGCTGCAGGCATATCTTCCCACCCAGCTGGAGTGGGGGTTTATGCTGTCCTGTGTCATAAGATGAGTCAACAATAAAACTGGGCCACTCCTGTGCACACATCCATGGTAGGAGAGTTGTAGTCCACCATCCCTTGGGTGCCTTGTCCACCCTTACTTGCCCAACTGAAAATAGTCCCTTGGCCTGTCCTTTGTTTCTGGAGGCCATGCTCCCCTCCCCCACATATCCGAGGGAAAACTGCCAAGTGGCAGGAAAACTTTCTGGCACCTTGTCCGTTTGTTTCTGGCAAAGATCCAATCCCCCCTCCCCCAAACACTCAAGAGACAACTGCCCAGTGGCAGGCAAGCGTGGGGGCTCCATTAATTCTTTGCTTATGGGGAATCCTCTGTCCCCCTCCCAAACCACATGTGGGTGCCCCTGTAAGTATGTTGGTGTGCATCTCCCCTCCCCTGCTACCACATCCAACTGTTGCACTACTTCCCTCTCCTCTGGCGCATCGGGGTAGTGTGAATCCTCATTGGACACAGACTTGTCCTCCTGGCAGCAAAACAAAGTGGATGGTCCAGTGCAGGCCTCTGGTATTGGGTCCTGGATTCCCAGATTTGGAGCTGGAGTGCGATGCATCAAAGCTGGTGGGGCTGGTGAATCTTGCTGTACTGGTGCCCTCTCAGACACCCACTCAGTCAACATCTCCTCATCTGCCAGTTCTGCATAGGGGAAGGCATAAGTGTAATTTTCCCAGGGCCCCATGGTAGTGGCCTCTGACATGACAATTCCTTTATCCTCTCCCATTAATTCTGTCCTACAGTCTGTAAACATGATTTCTGCTGAGATCATATGTTGTGCAAGTTTATGATTCTCTTCTGTCACAATTGGGTACAGCTGTACATCACTTGCCCCGGAGAGCACACATGCGGTATCCTGCGTTACTTCATTAAACAAATTCTTTTCAGGCACAACAGGGATGGATAACTGATCTTTTCTGTAATTCTGTTCTAACTCAGACACAGTCTCAGGTTCCAATAACACTGGCAAATTATCAGAAGATGCTGCTACATGGTACTTACTTGGTAGCTCTTTTCGATCCAAGTCACCAAATGGGAGAATTTCTCCTAATCCTTTCTGAGTAGTCGGAGGTACAACATCCTCACCAAGCAGTTCTTCTCCAGTCTCCCCCAAGATAGTAGCTTGGGCAACTGTATTTAATCCACTGGGATGGACCTCCCCCTGATTAACAGACTGAGCAGCCATCTTTTTAGAGTGTGACAAAAGATATTCCAATTGGCATTTTTCAGTATTCACTCGATAACACTGATCCTGCCACATTTCAGTGTCTGTAAATCCTTGCCGCCATACCTCATCCTCTGCTTCTTCAAAACTCTGTTGCAGACATTGCATTTGTTCCCAGAGAGGTATGTGGGGACCTAAAGTGAGCATCCATTTTCTATAAACACTAAAGGCATTGATGGGAGTCTCCTGATCTTTTAACAAACGTTTCAGGATATCCATGTGCGTGCAGTACAGGTAAGGTACACCCCGGATCTGGCATTCCACTATCAGCTCCTCCATACTCATTGTCTCTAGTGGATCTGTAGAATCTGCTAATGGGACAGATTCTATTAATACATTTGCAGGGGATTCATCAGGCATGTCCCTGTGCTGTAATAGTCCCTTTACGTCTTGTTTGTATTGCTGATTATTGTTGTATCTGGATTCTCCCTTGGCCAGATTCTGCATAATACAAATAACTTCATGTGTAAAATCATCCCATGCTGGTTCATCCCGAAAATTACAGGCACTTGCCTCCTCTTTCAACATTAGGAACACATCCAACAGGTTCTCCAATTTCTCCTGTAGACTGGCTCCTTCCCACATAATAATCTTTGGGCACTCCTCATCCCAATAATCCAAAATGTGCTGCATTGTGGTGGGGTGGTGCAACACATCCATATCCCCATCCTGCAGACACTGCCACAGTCCTTCATCCCAGTACGCCTTTCTCCTGGGTGTACTGGACTGCTTCATCCCTTCCTTTGGGAACTTTTGCAACACTGGGCTGTGACCTGCTCTCTTGTTCCTAGAGCTCACACCCATTTTACTTCCAGGGATCACCTCACTGTGATTTCCTCTCTTTGAGACACGGTTCCATCTTCCGCTCTCCTCTGGCGGGGTGCGCTTCCCCTTATCAAATCGGCACTTAGACGGCATCTTCCCTCGCCTAAAGCCCACAACGCTTTTCGTGACACTTTCTACCTTAAAGCCTTTAGGAGTAAGTTCAGGATAATGTGGTAACTGGTTTCTAGTGCTAACTGCTTTGCAGAGCCCTGGAATGTATCACGATACAGTTCCCCTGCAGCTCTACCCAGATAGGACCTGGGACTGAGTGACCCCACTGCTTGCCACCAAAAATGTGAAGATACCGGGTTTATCTGGCCCAGTGCTACCCAGTACCTTCTAGGATTCGTATGGTCACTCAGGCAAAATGCAGTTATAAACATACAACAGTATATTTATTGTCATACAAATCACACTACAATATTATGTACACACAGTAAATAAATGCCAGGCTGATTTACCACATCATCTGTCCCTTACCCCAATAACTTAAGGAGATATAGTCACCTGCTGTCCAGACTTCATGACCCATGGATCCCTCTCAGCTGCATATATAGACTTGAGTTAGAAAACGACAATTCAAAACTCCATCTTGCACCTTCCTGAATGAAATCCAAGCATGAGCACCCCTCCCCCCTGGAGTTGTTCCTTATATATCACAGGTCTAATTTCCACAGTCTTTCCCCTCCCTGGGCAAACCCCTGCGTCTATTCTACTTAACCATTGGTCAGTGCTGGACTAAAGGGGGGGGGGGTTGGACAGGGGAGTGAAGATGAGCTGTCCTTTCAGAGAACCTCCCCTGTTAGATGGCCTGTCTTGACTAGCCTGGTGAGAACAATGGACACTAATTAGTTTTCCTACTCAGGCACATGGCAACCTGATCCCTACCCATAATCCCCCTGGCTTTACTTTAAATACAATGAATAGCAACCTTACTTCAAGTTATCAATATACAATAAACAATATACATATGTACACTGAACTACAATGTCCCCTTAGCCACATGTTATTGGACAATGCAGTTATAGTCTGGTGAGCTGGGGAAACAAAAGAAGGCTATAAAAAGTATTTGCTATAATTCACATATCACACTCGTTTTGTCACAATTTGCTTCTCAAAAGGACAAATTTGGAGGACAGATCTGGATGGGGGTTAGGGATGAGGGGGATTAGCATTTCTTAATGTTTTAACAATTTAGGTGAGAGAAATGGTTTTTCACTTTGTATATGATTTTACAAAATTGTTTCCTTTCCAATAATTTTAGTTTGATGAGAGTATATCCCCTTACAATAGCAGGAGAGACCCAATGAAGCATACCTAATTAAAAGCCTTAGACCTACTGTGTCGGATCTCCCTTGCTATGAAGAGAGCCGGGCAGTGCTGAAGGTGGTTCCAGCAATATAGTATGTAGACACTGGAATCCAGGATACATACAGCAAATACTAAGGGTCCCCCATAAAAGTACTATTAGTAGAAAAGGACAATATTGGTAAATATCCTATTTATAGTTGAAAACCCCTTTAGTATATATTTTTATATTTTGACTACATGCAGCAAAGCTACAGTACATTAACTTCTTAAAAGTATGGGATACTCAAATTACTTACTGTTAGAGTACTATAGCTAAGCCAACTGGATATCTTGCAAGCGGTACAGAATTATGAACCTTTGTTTGCATGGATGTATGGTATGGTATCATTCCCACACTGATACTTACTTGGTGATGCCTTAGGTGAAAAGCCCACCAGTATCTCTGTTTCTTTCACTCTTCCATCCTAGGTTGTATAGGTCAATGTGGGCAACCAGAGGTTGCAGATTTCACAAACAATGGAGCACTGATTGAACTGGTTCCCAGACATAACTGATTGACATAATGGGCTTCTTGAATAAAGTATGCATATTGATTTAATTATAGCCTCTATATAGTGTCAGATTGCAGATTTCACTGTCTGTACATTGCAGTCTGATCATCCTTTATTATCCTGCACTTCATTAACCTTGTCAGGTGTTAGCTAGTTCACTTGGTACAAGATATAATAATCACTCTTAACAGGGCTTCTCTTCTTCTGGCAACTGATTCCTGTTTCCCCTTGACTTCACGTGTAGAAATACTCTTTGCTATGTCTCTCACTATTTTGGTGTACCCAGGTTTTCTCAATGGAACTCACTTAGGAAGGAATGCACTTCAGCTGAAGTTCAACTTCAGTTAAAGCTAATACCGTTAATACGCTAATTTTAAACCTGCTTTCTGATTGCGGCTCAGGGAGCAGCGAGAAAAAGCCGGTGTTGAGATTATTAATGGTAATAACGTGCACTATTACCATAACGTCGGTAATAGTGTGCAAGCCACCTTGCTTTTTACAGTAACGCGGCCAATTGAATTCCCTCTCTAACCCTTAACTCAGGAAACTCAACACACTCTCTAGCTCCAGTGCCTAGGACTCTGTGTTCCCCTCCTCTTAAAAGAGTGTTACTCATACTCTCAGGGACATATAATCCTATGTCACAGAGGGCAGTGTATTATAAACAACATATACCGAATAATCAGATATCATTAAAATCTAAGGAAAAGTGGCAAATAAAAAAAGCATTGTAAACATCACAAAGTACATAGTTAACTTTCCATTTTCCCTTAGACAGAAAATATACACAATACTGCTTGTCAAAAACCTTTAGTGACCCTTTGTTCTTTTAGAGTTTCAATCCAGTTCAATTCAGGTGAACAAAAAGATGTATGTAGAAACATTGCATAAAAATAATACATTTCTATTGATTGCCTTGTAACTACTAGAATTACTTTGGAACTAGAAAGGGCATATGTAATGGTAACATAGATATATTTCTAAGGTCATTTATTTTATGGGGTACAAAGGAAGCATATTTTAGTTCATGTGTTCTTAATTTGTAAAAGATGGACAATAGAAGACTATAGGCTAGATTTACTAAGCTGCGGGTTTGAAAAAGTGGGGATGTTGCCTATGGCAACCAATCAGATTTTAGCTATCATTTATTTAGTACCTTCTACAAAATGACAGCTAGAATCTGATTGGTTGCTATAAGCAACATCCCCACTTTTTCAAACCCGCAGCTTAGTAAATCTAGTCCTATGTTTTTTAGATGGGAGATGCATAACCCTCCTTCAAAGGGTTAATAATTGATAGTTATTTAATGATAAGATTGCATTCAACCGTGATACATTTTTTTAATAATTTTGTATCTGTTCTCAGGGATGTTATTTTATATTACTTCTAAATGTTTTTTGTTTATTACCTTAAAAGTAGAATATTTTTAGTAGCACCAAAATATGTAAAGTCAGATGCTGACAGATGAAATGTGTGAATGCTATTTAATGTGAATAGGCCAGTTTAAAAGGAAATTTACTTCCATTTAGTAACAGTTCTAGCTAGGGGCAAGTAGTAGAATGTCTTTAGTTTTGTAGCACTTATTCATAGCTTTCATAATGTCATGCTTCTCAATTTACTGCAGCATTCCCTTTATGGACATCTTGCCTACATTTCATTTATTTATTTATTTTATGCTAACCCATTACAGATAAAATTCTTCCATGCATTGTTCACTGTATATTTAAAAGGTTTATCTAGACATAAGTAGATATGCATGCTGGTAAGGTGGGAGGTAAGAGAGATTGAAATAATTATTATTATTATTATTGTTATTATTATTATTATTATTAATAATAATAATAATTAATTTGTAAGGTGCCAGAGTGCTTTGCAGCCCTGGACAGCGAGGAAAACAGAGCATTCATAAAACTCATTATGTAGAGTTGGATGCAATTTACACCTAAAACATAATTGAAAATTGCACGTGAAAAAGATGCTTTTTGAGAGGTAAGATGAGCCCGGAAGATGCGCTCGGGTCACCAATACACGCAAAATGCGTATTTTTTCGGACACAACTACACTTAAATTTTTGCATAGATGCATCTGCATAAACGTCTGGAAATGCTGAGCAAGGAGTAAATGCCCTGTTTTTCAATTAAAAGATCTCATATAAGTTTACACTTCATACATCAATTTAATAAAAAAAAATATTTATATTTTGCAGTACATTATTGTAATTTTAGGATGCTATTGAAAATGCTTAATCCCTGTATTTAAGCAATGAAACACATTTTTTTCTTGTATGGTTGTGTCATTTTTTGAATGCATCCCTTAATCCATATTAGCCAATGAAGCAGATTTTTTTGTGTGTTGTGTAGGCGTTATACTTTTTCAATGCAACCCTTAAGCCATACACCAATTAAGCAATGAAGCAGATGCAATTTTATATTATGCAGTTGTGTAATTTTTACGCATACAAGTCTTAATTCATCTACCAATTAAACAATGGAGCAGCTGTAATATTGTGTTGTGCACTTGTGTACTTTGTAGGAATCATTCCCTCACTATATAATTTGGTTACTTAGCTAACAAACTATAATCCTGTTGCGTGTTAACATCAAGTCACCAGTCAAAGGTTTGAGTTTGGGTCAATCGGGAGCACAACGACACATGTGAACAGCAAAACAGAGCAATGCGCAAACTTCAGGGGATATTTGTTCCATCAGTGGAGAGGTATGAGATTTCCACCCTCCACAGACAGCAGTCAAGACTAGACTAAGCCCTTAATTATGTCCAACCTCCTCTTCTATGAGAAGTGATTGGGGCTTCCGCCTAAAACCCATGATGTTAACCCTTTCCTCAGATGTGGCAATCTCTTACACTGTCACAAATCCCAATAATTTATTGTTTTAATATTTTCTGCACTATATCTCCCAAATGTACACTTACACTTGTTTCTCATATGAAATGTAAAGAAATTTCCTACAAGCGTATAATAAATATGTGAAAAACGACATTTTCTTTTTGGCTCATTGAAATTTTTTCCTAATCATATATAAACAAAGAAAAAAGAGGCCAGCGGTATAAACCATTGAGCAAAAAAAAAGATCCCTCCAGGATATATTCTAATACATCGATGATGTTTCCTCGCATTTCTGCTTATTAGGTCCCATTGCCGTGTGATCCATTTGTAGCCTGTGGATGATAACATAAATATTGTCACAATCTAGGGTATGTAATATGTCTTGCTCTTAACTTACTCTAACATTGCATAGTGTAAATTCATTTTTTTTTAAAAAAATAAATGCTTGGACCCTAATTTATTTTGCCTTGTTTTTCATAATATGAAATAAGAAACATTTTTTCATGCATCTGTAAAAATCTTTATTAAAGGTAATTATTGAGAAGCAGGCCAGCAAAATAATATGTAAGATATATTTGTAGCCAGGGGCGGGCTGGGGCGGGGGGCAGGGGCGCAGATGTCCCCCGGGCCAGACCCAAAAACACTATTTTGGGCTGGCCCTAACTTCACTTACTCGGTGGCTTGCCCCTTCTCCGGGACCAGCCACCTTCTCATTGGCTGCTGCTGAAAGGCCATCCTCCCTCCCAATAGGCCGGCTGTGACATGTGACGCGCACTACGTGATAGGTGCCGTCCCATGTCAGAAGACTTCAGAGCGCGCGGCGCGTATAGAACAAGGTAAGTGCGGTGGGGGTGGGGGGTGTGTCAGCAGTATCATGTATGTATGTGTGTCAGTAGCATTGTGTATGTATGTGTGTCAGCAGCATTGTGTATGTATGTGTGTCAGTGTCAGCAGCATCGTGTATTTATGAGTGTCAGCAGCATTGTGTATGTATGTGTGTCAGTGTCAGCAGCATTGTGTATGTATGAGAGTCAGTGACAGTTAACTCACTTTTTGTCAACAGGATTAGTCGTGTGTTCAAGGTTATTTCTGATCTACAGTCAAAAAAAAAAAAAGAATTTGCATTCAAAGGGATATGTTAAGCAAACTGCGGGTTTGAAAAAGTAGAGTTCTGCCAGACATTCAGAACTCACAACAGACTGGCAATCTTAAAACACCTGGCTTAGACTGTCAATCATCCACGAACATCGTATAAATTATCCGCCCCCCTACATACGTCCATCACTGCCTTGAGAAAGTCACCTAGGTGACGAAACGCGTTGGACAATCACCCGCCACTTCCGGTTTGTACACATCCGGTTTTGGACATCCAGGAAGCGTGCGCTCCACGGTTGGTGTGCACGCCGCTACTCCACTCGGCACAACAGATTACCAGAACTCTGCTGACTCCCTTTATCGGGCATCTTATCATCCACCGCTAGGACTACCCGCCTACCATCTGTACCACACTTGGATTGAATTGGACATCCTCAGGAACAGCTACCATACCCGGGACTGCCTTCAAGCGCAAGTATCCCTCTCTATTTATCTGGACATTCCTATAGCATGCTGGACAATTCTTATCTCTAAGGACTGCTTTATTTTGATGCCTTTATTTTTGATCCCTCCATTGGATCACATTATTATATCAGCTATCAGTGCACCATTGCACTAAATCAATGGTCACGGTTCCTCGATTCTGTAATGTTATTGTTTTTTTCGTGACATGTGTTTTTGCATCTATGTTATTGCATTTTTCATGACATGTGATTTTTGCATTTAATGTTTTTATGTATCCCAATGTTGTCTACCCATTAATTATCAATCGTTGATAAAGAATATTTCTCTCACACATTAGGGTATTTCATTATTTAGGTTCAAGCGCAGAATATCCTATATCTATCTATATGCTCCCAGGTTGGACTTTACTGTTATTTTGCTGCTGAACTTATCTCCATCCGTAGTGCGCTTTCCCATTGACAATCTATTTGAAAAAGTAGAGTTGTTGCCTATAGCAACCAATCAGATTCTACTTTTAATATACAGTTCGCTTACACGTGTAGTCAGGTGTCAGTGAATTTCTTGGATCTGACCCTCTCAGTCAAAGAGAATTATTTTGTAGCTGCAAATTTTCAAAAACCAGTTGATTCCAATAATTATATTTGATTTGACAGTAGTCACCAAAAACCATGGCTAAAGAATATTCCAAAAAGTCAGTTAAATCGTATAAGAGGAAACAGTTCCTCCAACACTATTTTTCATAGACAGGCATTAGAGATGGTTAATTCATTAAAGGAGAGAGGGTATCCAGATAGGATAGTGAATGAGGCTCATGAATACGCAAATAATCTGGACTGTAACTCTTTATTAAAACCAAAAGAGAAATCTTAGAATCCTAGTAAGGCTATGAATGGCATAAAATTAATATAAAAATGTAACATCATTTTTAAGAAAAATAGAAATTTGAAAAACATTCTGGCTTCAAGATATTTGACAAAATAAACCAGTCAATTTGAACCCTCAAATTTTTTTTAGTGGACTAGTAGGTAACTATAGGTGTAATAAAATACAATACACCTCATGTAAACATTTGAATAATAAATGTAGCCAGGTGATTTTCAATATATATAAAGAGAGATTTGATATAACTGGTTTTCACAATTGCAATACAATGCATGCCGTATATGTACTGGAGTACCCTTGTGAACTCCAGTATATCGGCAGAATGGATAGAGAAGGGAAGGTTAGATTTATGGAGCACAGAAGAAACATTTTGAATAGGTTAGATATGCATAGTGTATCTAAACATTTTGGGGAGGCCCCCTGTGCAGATCCCACTAATCTTATGATCACGGTAATAGATAAAGATAAAACCAACTGCACGAGGTGGAGGTAGGTTTAAATATCTATGTGAAAGAGAGGTATATTGGATATTTAAATTAAGGACATTTAACCCAGAAATGTTAAATAAATCCCTTGAGTTTACATATAGATAATCCAATTGCATTAGGTTAATAAGGTCATTATAATCATTGTATCAGTTTCCTCTACACCATCTTTGGTGGCTCAATTGGTTAAGCAAAGTTTTATCAACGCTTGGAGTCAGAGTTCAAGTTCTGGTAAATGTTATATATATTTTGTCTATCTTTTATAGCTAACTGTGGACGTAGGTGTTATTGTAATATATTTTTTAGATTTTTAGATTTTCATCTCTAATGGGGACTTCATAATGCATAGGAGACGGTATGGCAAAATTATAGAATTTGCCTCTAGTATTATTGCCCTTTGCAATTAGAAGTAGCGCTCACTATAGGCTATGGAGTTTTTTTCTGCCTGTAATACACATAGATGTTTATTTAATGTAGTTAACATTTTGCAGATTCCTGATATAATTGAATGCATTTTTGAACCAGTTAATTAACAATATAATTGTTTGTTGGATATTACATTGTATTCATGCTGCTGGGTTTATGAGCTTCCCAGCTGCTGTTAATTAGGAAGGTGGATAATAATTGGTAGTTGCACTATAATTTGATTATTTAAACCCCACTCGAAGGATTTGTTTCTATCTTTGATAAAGGCACACAGGTGTGACGAAACGCATCAGTACAGGGTATTATTGATATATGAATTTGGGGAAATGCAGACTGAGGTGGTATTTTATATTTCATCATCATCATCTATTTATTTATTTATTTATTTATTTATTTATATAGCGTCACTAATTCCGCAGACCTGCCAGGGTCCCCTTTCCCCCTGGGCACCTGCCCAGGGGGAAAGGGCCCTGCCGCAGCACTGTACAGAGAACTCACTCACATCAGTCCCTGCCCCATTGGAGCTTACAATCTGAATCCACTAACATACACACAGACCAAGAGAGGTTAAGGGCAATTTAATAGCAGCCAATTAACCTACCAATATGTTTTTTTTGGAGTGTGGGAGGAAACCGGAGCACCCGTAGGAAACCCATGCAAACACGGGGAGAACATATAAACTCCACACAGATAAGGCCATGGTTTGGAATCTAACTCATGACCCCAGTGCTGTGAGGCAGAAATGCTAACCACTAAGCCACGTGCTGCCCACAACCCTTGATTGATGTGGACATTTTCATGGAGTTATATACACACATACGGAGAAGGGATTACACAGCTTTCACTTACCTGATTGATTACTGCATTTGGAAAGGATGTGCTAAATGGGAGATCTGGTATGAGAGGCATCTATTTTATCCGGCTATCTGTTTGCACGGAGGGAAACTCAGTCCTGAAGTCAGCTGATCACAGTGTGTACCGAGGAAATCTTCATAAACCATTAGTGTCCTAATGTGCAGCATTACACAGGTGGCTGTGATCGGTCCTGGCAAGTACTGTATGTCATTCAATTTCAAACTATTGGCATGTTTTAAGGAGTTATAATTACAGTTTGGACACTTCAGCCTATATTTTATTAATTTTACTCTAAATGTTTGTTGAAGTCGTATAATTGGATGAATGAAAGTATATTGGTTTAATATTGGTTTGCCGTGCGTATTGCGAGCGTACGCCACGTGTTACGTGGCATGGTGCGTTCGCACGGTAAAATACGCACGCACACACTCGCATTACAACAGTTAGTTATTTATATAATTTCATATTGGTTCTGTTACACTGTAATTCAGGAGCAGATAGTATTCGGTTTATTATTAGTCTATATATATATATATATATATATATATATATATATATATATATAGTGATTATATGTACATTGTAGTGTTATTAAAGGTTTAGGTAATAGGAAAGGTGTCATGCCTGCTATCATATTGAAGCCCTAATCATCAGCAGCTGTCCGGTGCAGTCGGCAAATAGATCGCACATTGCATACTTTAGTTATTGATATTAGAGAGTAAACCTTTGTATGATACTGGCTATGAAAAGGAACAGACCCCCAGGAGAGAAGACCCCCACCTTTGGATTCCTTAGATTGAATCAACCTATTACCTGTCTAGCCTGGACCCACCCAACGTCTGGACCTATAGAAACAATCTACGTCATCTCTATTGTTCACAATGAAACACTGACTGTATATATATTAGCTGCATCTCACTGGGGCCTCAGTCAACTCTGACACAATATTCTATACAGAATATTGTCCATCAGGTCCCGTGGGTGCGCATGCGAGCGCAAGCGATTGCATTGGTATGTACTTATCTTTTGGTATTGGCTGTGCTGTACTGTACTTTATCATAGTATAATAATGTATTGAAATTGTTGACTATTTACATCTGCTAAAATAAATCACTTTGTGCTTTGGACACACATTCAATTGATTGGGCAATGCTTATTTTAAAACGATAGAATTACTTTAATAATTTGGGGGCTCGTGAGTTAGGAGTTACGTTACCGGCAGGTATGCAACGCTTACGATATTCGGTTCCTCAACAAAGGGTGGATTGACGGACGCGTCGCATAAAGCAGGAAAGAATGTAATGTGTTCAAGACCTGTGGTTCACTGTGTGTTGCGAAACCGAATGTCCGTTGTTGCATAGACTGAAGGAACGCTAATTAGAATCTAGGGACAAGAAAGAAAAATGTTTCTTTTTATTGTCGTTTTACGTTTTAAAGTGTATTGCATTGCTGAGCGTATGTGTACTTCCTGCTGTGCGTACGCGAACATCCGGTAGATTTGCCACGTGGTTGAACAATCGTTTTGATAGTTATTATATGCATAGTATAATTACTTGTGAAAGCCTCTGAGACATTATTACTATTGTTGGGAACATTTAATTTTCTGCACAGAAAAGGTGTATAGTGTGTGATTTTGTAACATAGATACACTGTTTATTGTTGAGGTGCTCAGTTGCTGTCTGACGAGGCGGATTGCCCAACTGAAGGACGGTATACAGGGCAGTTATACCGAATTCGAAAATGAAGTGCAAAAGCGCTACCAATAGATCGCAAGGTTTGCTAATAATTAGTATTGGTAGGCAGTGCGATCCAATCGCACCGTTAGTGCGAATTGGTAAAGCAGCTAGGAGGAATTATACTGGAAAGGTAGGTTGATTGTATCAACTTGCGCTCCCAGCGATAATAAACTCAGCAGATTTTTGTGGTTGAGCCAGGGTATCGAGGAGCTGATAGCCCTTGGGGCCCATAGTGATATTTCTGTATTAGGGATCCTCGCCTGGTGCGAGCAAAGCGAGTGAACGCGGCTAAAGGAAATACGTTCACCGAGCATAATAGATCTCTAGCGGTGAGTATAGCAACAGAGTTGAAATTATTTGGTGGAAAGAACAGAGCATTGCGGTGTGTCTGTATTTCACATTTGGCCGGAGGGAACAGAGCATTGCGGTGTGTCTGTGTTCCGGGTAGAAAGTATATTGTGCAACATGGGTGCTAGGCATATGCTAGAGATTGCCAATTTACTGCCTAAGGAAGGTCTTATTGAGTCAGCGAGATTTCTCATGTGTACAAAATATGGTGCATACACAACTGTGTATTGTGACACGTGGGTCGAAATGACCAAAGATTGTGATAGGACTTTCCCAACAACAGGGAGTTTTAATGCAGTAGTACTAAATACCGTAAAAGATAAAGTACGGTTGATTAAGTCAACGAAAGTGAGAAATGCACATAATCATTGTTTAAAATCGTGGCAAATGGAAGGTAACACGTGGCAGAGCAGCGAACGCACAGCGGAAGTGAGTGTAAGAAAAACACGTGTTCAGCGGAAGTAAGCGTACCGGAAACAAGCATTCCGGAAGTGTGCGTTACAAAGCGTGGCGAACTGAGCGCAAACACGCCCCCGATAAATTCTGTCGGGGCGGGAAGTACAGCCAATACCAAAAATGTAAAAACTGTAACTAGTAAGTTGTATGTTGTTTTAAGTAACGTTAAAAGTAATGTTTCAGGACAAAGAAGAGGAACGGTCCCACCAGCAGGGGCAGCTGCTGAAAGTGGTGAGAATAATGAAAAGGTTAACACAGGGGGAGACATCCATTGTACTGCAGCAGCAATTTCAGCAACTAGTTTTAGTGATTTGGTAGACTTACATCCTGTCTGCACAGCAACAGTTCCCAATGGGAAAGCAGACAGGAATAGTGATGTTCCCTTAAAACATGTAGCAAAGCATGATCCATGCACTAGGTATGAAACATTTTCAATTTTGTCTGATTTCCCTGATCCTAGGAAAGATTTGACCAAATGTCAGCAGTTTATTAGATATTATGGTAATGTGTATGAGCCAACTAATAACGATTGGCGAGTATTATTGAATGCCTGTCTTTCTCTCAATACTGATATAGAAAAGTTCATTAAGGATTGTATATTGGAGGAGGATGAATCCTTAACCGAGGATGATAATCAGGACAATATTAGACAAATAATCACACGGTTGGCCACATATTTCCCAGTGATAGTGGACTGGAGTAAAATTTTTAGTATCCAGCAAAAAGATAGTGAAAATGCAGCAGACTATTTTTGCAGGGCTCTGATGGAGATGGTCAAATATACTGGGGTACCAGACATAAAAGATAATCCATATTACAGAGAGGTTGCTGTTAAAGTTCTAATGGATGGCCTCAGGGAAAACTTGAAAAGAAGGGTGCAAACTTCATTACCATACTGGAAAGGAACCACTGTAAGTGCTCTCAGGGAGTCAGCTATAGAACATGATAAAAGTATAAATAAACAGAAAGAGACACTAAGTGATAGGGTAATGATAGTAAGTATCCCAGCACTAGAGGGACTGGACACACGACCGCCAGCATACAACCCACATAATAAGAAACATAGAAAAATCAGGTGTTTTAAGTGTAACGAATAAGGCCATTTCGCAAGAGATTGTAAAAAAGAAGAGAAACAGCATGAGTTGAGAAAGTGTTTTAGATGCACTAAAATGGGACACCAAGCACAGGACTGTACAATGACAAGAGCGGAAGCAAAGAGACTTGGCCCATCTAAGGGGGAATCACATAGACACCCACAGAGACGGCGCACACAAGTCTCGGAGACTTCTCAACAATTTCCTGTGAACCTCATAGCAGCCAATGCCTGGGGGGAGAAATATAGCTGACTCTAGAGTTAAACTATGGTAAGTATTAGTGTGCAGGGAACAGATTTAAAAAGGTCATCTTTGTTGATTTTGTTTGTTCGTTTTATGTTGTCACATGTTTGTTTTCCTAAATCGCTAGCCGACGGCAAAGAATAGAAATGTTTGTTTTGTTTGCTGTTTTAAGATAACTATCTTGTTTTTCTTTTCACAGATAAAGGGGACACAAAAGAAGTATAGACAAGTGTTTAAAAGGGGTGAGATAGAGAAATAGAAGAATTACTCTTGAAAGACTAATTAACAATAGACAATTGGAACACTCTTTTGTTTTAGGCTGCAGTGACTCATGATAATTTGTTTGGCTGAGAATCATTATCCAACAATGAAGTATGTACATACTTTGCTCCAAAATATCGTTTTATGTATTTCAGAGAAAATATGAGTCACTAAGAGTACATTTTTACATTTCTCTATTATAAGTTAGGAAAGTCCGTTGAAAAGGTATGTAGTCCATGAGATACCGAGTTCTTACTAAACAAATGACGGACGACACTGGATGGCACTGTTAAGACCCCCTAGTCAAGTATGGGGAGGGGTCATAGTTAGCAAATAGCTAAGGGGAACAGTGGAATGAATACAGCCATTTCCCCATAGAGTCAGAGTCCAATCCAGCTGTCATTTTGTTGTAAAAATCTCCCTTTCTACATGTATGTTTGTATTCAAACCTTTGTATTCCCATCATTCATTGCTTTCCTATTTCTCATTCTTTACACAAATGCTAGTCTCCCTCTCTCTCTCTCTCTCTCTCTCTCTCTCTCCCTCTCTCTCTCTCTCCTTCCCTCTCCCTCTCTCTCTCTCTCTCTCTCTCTCTCTGCTCTGGTAGAGATAAAATCAGACACAGTCTCAACAATGGGGCTAAAACATATTTTTATGTTTTTACATAAGACAAATTCAGAGATACACACACTAGATTGACATGAGTTACAGAAACAGTCAGGGGTTTTGTTTTCATGTGTATAGAAACTGCTGATTTTTTTAAGCAGAAAGGTTCTGTTGTGGAAATACGATTCATGTTTTATAGATTGCATATCTGTTTTGGTTTTTTTTTGTTTTGGTTCGTGCCTCCTGTACAAAAATGTGCCTTTTTATGGATGCACAAAGGGTGGAGACAGGAGATTGCTAGAGGATAGGCATACAGATATGCATCTCTGTGTAGAACATTGGAGTAGGATTTTTACCACAAGATACGACATAATGTGAAACCCTAAAAAATGTAGAATTTTCATGTTTTATAATTTTCACTGTTAGACAGGCATGTACTGGATACTGTTATATTTGAAGAAAGTGTTATAGAAAGAGACCTCTTTGCCTTTCCCACTTAGTCAAGTAGCTGAATATGAGGTACTGAGAATGACATGTGAGTTGGCAGAGGGAAAATCGATTGATATACATTGGTCTTTAGCATTTTTCTAGTCTAGAGGGCGATGTTGAGGTGACTGAGAAATCGTTTTATAGCAATACCAGCACATGATTAGGACACTACATAGAGGACTTTATACAGTGACACAGTTACCAACTGAAGTAGCTGCTAGTAAGGTCCACACTTACACGCACAACCATACATGGCTGTCACACCAGGGAGAACATAGCTGTCAAATAGACAGCAGGGTTTTATGTGACAGTTAACAAATCTATGTTTTGTTTTGTTTTTCGTTGTATTGTTTTAGTTTTAAAAAGGTGAACACACACACACATGCACGCATATACATATTGGTTAATATAGGAAGATTTGTGTTACCCGAGGGATAAACTGTCTGGAAGGTGAAGAGATGTGGTGGGGAGTCTGGTGGACTCTGGAGAGATGGACAAGGTAGACCAACAGAGCCATCCCATATCCCTCCTGCTGATGGGTTTTCCTCCAGGTAAAACAAATACACGTCATCCAATTACCACCATGCAGGATCCTCAAGTATACACAGGTGTACCAATGAAATATGTCTGGGTAGAGGTGTATTGAAATGTGTCTAATGTATTACTGTATCATACTCAAAGCTTTTGTTATTTAATGTGATAGTCCTAGAGTTATAATAGATGATAGGGGTATTCATGTTATTGATAATAGATGTATAATGTATGAGTAGTGGTAACAAATCACATACTTTCAGTTAGCCATAAACCAGTGTGAACATAAAGTAGTGGTACTCGGTAGAATGAATTGAATAGAATAAGAGTTGGAACTTGATTGAAGTGCCACTAGTCCTTTCCCGCTACCAAAAGATCACCCCTGGGCAGACTCCTAACCTGTCAGTTTTTGAAATGTTCTTGACCCCTCGTGAGATGAGATTTTAACTGGGAGGCTAGGTTAGACCTTGAGAGAAGGTAAATAGTGAGACAGTAACCAAGAACGTCCAAAACACTGTTTCCTGAAAGGTCACACTACCTGTCAGGATGTTGGATCGGGAGAGTAAGTTGTGGAGCAGAAATTTCTTAAGCTTAGGTTATTTGCCAGACAGGTACCAGGTGTAGGCTACCAGCCCCATGGCTTCAAGGGTAGCAGAGACACACTGGTGCCCATACCACCCACTGCAGAGGGGCCACCACTCAGAGAAGGGTTCAGGAGCACTCATGAGTCTGTACTGGAAGGCCTCGAATGCAGTTAGTAGCACCTGAGCCAAAGGCTAAGACTGTTGTCCAGCATGAAGTTGTAGTTTTTCCTCTTTTGTGTTCTCTCATTTCATTCTCTTCTCAGGGCGGTTAATTCTTTTAATTATTAGCAGGTGACAGAGACTGGTTCAGGTAATGATAAGGAGGTATTGGGGAGGAAGAAGTTAGTAGCATAATCAGTCCAGCCAATTACTCTATTCAATTCAGGGGTAAAGGAAAATTTGGAAACCTTGGAGCTTGGAGAAAGTGCGAGGGGCTATTGTCTGAGTAGCATTACGTCCGTAAGTACGGCGACCCCATAGTTAAAAAGAGACACACCCAGCGATGCCAGTCCAGTAATATTTGGACTTGAGCAGGCATCCTTGAGAATGATTATCATTCTTGGGAGGGTAAGGTTTTAGACCAAACAAAGTGCTGGGCGTGCTCACACGTGCCTCAGTGATTATATCAAGTAGGATTAGTTCTCTTTCCACTAAATATTCTTGAGGTACCCGAACTATAGGCGGGAGGTCACTAAGGAAAAAAGTAGGACACCTAGGTCCCTTAGTCTGAAGTCTCCCAATGCTTTGCAAGCCGATCACTGTTAAATCTGAGTATTGAGAGACTGGGAAGAACGAACAGACAATAGCCCGCCCACAAGTGTTGATGAAAAGAACTGGTGACATTATTAGATGTGTGGATATTAATGTAAGCTGAAGGAGATTGCATATGACATTATTGATAGACATAGGATGATGCTATTGATGAACATGAAGTGTTTAAATGTATTCTGAGCTTAAAGACACGCGTTGGACAGAAGAACCTGTTAAACTTGAAGAACTGTAATAGAGAATTCTGTATAGCTGATACACGTTCTACTGTACCTTGTACCTTTCCAAATAATGTATTAAGTGTTTTATTGCACCCTTGAAGGGCATACAAAAGGTTATCTCCAAGCTCCAGAAGTGTACGATTTATAGTAAAAGAAGAAGTCGTTTAGTGGATTAAGACTCTGTCTTATGATAACTTGTTTAGATCTACAAACAGCGTGGACATACACCAAAGGGGATTTGTATTACATAACAATGAAACGTGGTACTGAGATCCTGCTTATAACATCTTTAAGGTGATAGTTTATTGAACTATCAAAGGGTGGACTGTTGAAGTCGTATAATTGGATGAACGAAAGTATATTGGTTTAATATTGGTTTGCCGTGTGTATTGTGAAGCGTACGCCACGTGTTACGTGGCGTGGTGCGTTCGCACGGTAAAATACGCACGCACACACTCGCATTACAACAGTTAGTTATTTATATAATTTCATATTGGTTCTGTTACACTGTAATTCAGGAGCAGATAGTATTCGGTTTATTATTAGTCTATATATATATATATATATATATATATATATATATATATATATATATAGTGATTATATGTACATTGTAGTGTTATTAAAGGTTTAGGTAATAGGAAAGGTGTCATGCCTGCTATCATATTGAAGCCCTAATCATCAGCAGCTGTCCGGTGCAGTCGGCGAATAGATCGCACATTGCATACTTTAGTTATTGATATTAGAGAGTAAACCTTTGTATGATACTGGCTATGAAAAGGAACAGACCCCCTGGAGAGAAGACCCCCACCTTTGGATTCCTTAGATTGAATCAACCTATTACCTGTCTGGCCTGGACCCACCCAACGTCTGGACCTATAGAAACAATCTACGTCATCTCTATTGTTCACAATGAAACACTGACTGTATATATATTAGCTGCATCTCACTGGGGCCTCAGTCAACTCTGACACAATATTCTATACAGAATATTGTCCATCGGGTCCCGTGGGTGCGCATGCGAGCGCAAGCGATTGCATTGGTATGTACTTATCTTTTGGTATTGGCTGTGCTGTACTGTACTTTATCATAGTATAATAATGTATTGAAATTGATGACTATTTACATCTGCTAAAATAAATCACTTTGTGCTTTGGACACACATTCAATTGATTGGGCAATGCTTATTTTAAAACGATAGAATTACTTTAATATGTTTTTTAATGATTATCAGGAATCTGACTGTATTCTGACATATCTTTTTAATTTTTATTTGATATAACAGATTCTAGCTGTCATTTTATAGAATGCACTACATAAATGACAGCTAGAATCTGATTGGTTGCTATTGGCAACATCTTCACTTTTTCAAACCCACAGCTTGATACATTTATACAAAAGTGTCTTTACCAGCTCTGCTTTATTTTTTTTCTAGCTAAAGTGAACTGTGTGAGTATCTTATTCAAAACACACAAGACTCACAAAAGTACAAGTATTGGCAACAAAGACAGAGTGGCAAAACCTTCTTTAAAGTGTGTTTAAGTGCACAAGAGCTTTAATGGAAGACAGACTGGATCATACCACTGCATTGTGTTTAAACTGTGTAGATTGCATTGGTGAGCAGAGTGATGTGTGCAGTGAGTTATTTTAGGTAGATCAGTGCAAGGAAACTTTCTGTGCTAGTAAACAAAATGGTCTTTCTGTAGGCAGTCTTACTACACTAAAAGTGTGGTACCCCAAAGCCCTGTTGAACAGCACAGAGGAGTGCATAAACGCTTTTAAAACGCAGGGCTACAAGGGGTTAATTGTGCTCCTGAAAACTTGTGCCCAGGAGTGATTGACAGGAGGAGGATGAAGGCCCTGATTGGCTGGGGGAGTAACAGGAAGAGGATGTGCAGGAAGGAGGAGAAGGAGAGAGCAGCATGGTAGAAGGAACAAGGGGGAGGACGTGCAGCCAAGCAGAGACAAGAGTGAGCTGCTGCCAGAACTGTGACATTGCCAGCAAAGCGGACGGAGAACAGCTGGGGACATGCAGCGGGGTGCCAAAGACAGTCTCCACTAACTGCAGAACCGCCTCAAGGTAAAACCCTAGCCTGCAGTGTACTGCACACACCCCAATGTCAGAGGGAAGAGTGATGAGAGAATCTATCCAAAACTGACATTGCATTCTTGTACAAGAAAGGATTGTGAGAGCTTTTCCCCCAGATCATACCTTTACACATGCTGCAGGGAACAATTAAGACGGTCGTTTTAGCTATATCCTGTGTGTGTGCTGATATCTGGACATTATACCCTGTTGCAGAGCACATGTGCTGATAGAGATTCATTGACTGTTGAGAGAACAGCGCCATCTTGTGGCTGAAATGAGCAACAGCCCTGCTTTCTACTATAATACTTAACCCTTGATGGAAACCTCTGCAGGACACTGGAACACTACCAAATTCCTGTGCACAGGTCAGCCCAGGACTGAGTGGAAAATATGGTAACGTTACTAGGGATAATATTGGTGCACCAAATGTTGAGATGGATGTTAATGTTATGTGATTTACCTAAGAATTGATATATTAATATTAAAGGTGTGACATTCAGTGTTAGTGGTACCGATGCAATTCAAGTTAATTCAGCAGTAGATGCTAAAAGTGGGGCGCCTGACCCATAGGGAATAGCACGGTACCCCAAACACCTGAATAAGAAGTAGCCCTCTAGTGGGCGCGGTAGTGACCGTAAGAGTCTTGATGGGTTATTATTGATGGTTATTGCATCATCACCAGTCAGATATTGTTAACGTGAAAGTAGTAACTGTGATTACCAGTGTGCCTTATTAGACAATGTGCATTGAAGATGTTATCGTTATTCTGCCTTATACTCACCAGGTGTATGTCATATGTTAAATGCTATTGTGCTCTATGCTGATCAGATGCATTATTTTGTCATTACTATTGAGCTGAAGGGGTCAGTGGCGCTGTGTCTTACCGAAACTATCCTTACCGCATTCTCAATAAACCCAAGTTGTTTGACCAATCCTTGTCTCTTTCATTGAAGTATTTATCTCCTGACCACCGGATATCCGAACAGAAAAGAACCTGACTCGTGTCTGGAGGACAAGGTAAGGGAAGGATTCCTATCAGTACTCGACCACCACAAAAGCATTGCTGAGGTTTAGATTTTTAAAAGCTTCAGGTACATCACTAACAGGGCATTAGTTGTGTAAGGTGTATTAGGATTTCAGTCCACGCTCAGATGCTTATTAAGATGTACTGCTGTAATGCCTTCTTATAGAGAAGACAATTTGTTCCTGCTATTTGTGAAGTTGCAAGATTGTGCAGAATTATTTATGCGCTAATGTATATTTCTGTGTTCTAAACAGAAATATATTTTTAAACACAGAAAAGTAAAAGCTGTTAGTCATCCTATCTTTTGCAATTGTTCATAATAAGCCTCCCAGGATTGCTTCTACATCAATCCATGAGTTATCTGTCATTGAATGTTTGTGATCATTGTTGGTGTTGGGCATGGGGTTTCCGAAATCTCTCCATGGGATTCGTGATCTCAGACATTTTCCTACAGCTACGAGTCAAGATTTGGGTGGTGACACTGCATTGAATGAGAAGGTGAGAGGCACACTATATTACTCACACCATTTCCCTCAGACTGTGAAAGGGAATGTTACATCTATATGACACATGAATAAAAAGAAAAATGTAATGATGTTTGGTGACTTGATAATGCAAGCATAAGGGTAAAGCATGTGACAAACAATTTGCAGACACACACCCCATGTTTTTTGGTGTATTGTTTTGTTTAAAAAGTAAATAAAGTAGTATATATATATATATATATATATATATATATAAATATATATATATATTTATTTATAAAGGATGAGCGAGCTCGGATTTGTTAAATACAAACAGCCCCAAACAGTGCGGATCCGAGCCCGATCCGAGCACTTTTCGGGTATTCCCGGTGGACTCCAAACAAGGCGTTTCGTCATAACCTCGCGAGATTCGGATTCTTTATATTCCTCGCTTGCCGCCGCCATCTTCACTCGGGCATTGATCAGAGAAGAGGGAGGGTGTGTTAGGTTAGGTGTCCTCTGTCCTGGTCATTCCGGTGGTTCTGTCCTGGTCAGTCCAGTGGTGGTGTCCTGTGCTCTGTCCTGCTCAGTCCAGTGGTGCTGTCCGGTGCTCTGTCCTGCTCAGTCCAGTGGTGGTGCTGCCATTTTTCCAGTGGTGCTGTCCTGTGTCCAGTACAGTGGTACTGCTATAGAAGTTCACTGATCCTGCAGTATAAATCCATTGGTACTGCAATATAATAACTACGTTCACTGATCCTGCAGTATAAGTCCATTGGTACTGCAATATAATAACTACGTTCACTGATCCTGCAGTAAAAGTCCATTGGTACTGTGATATAATAACTACATTCACTGATCCTGCAGTATAAGTCCATTGGTACTGCAATATAATAACTACGTTCACTGATCCTGCAGTATAAGTCCATTGGTACTGCAATATAATAACTACATTCATTGATCCTGCAGTATAAGTCCATTGGTACTGCAATATAATAACTACGTTCACTGATCCTGCAGTATAAGACTAGAAGTCCATTGGTACTGCAATATAATAACTATGTTCACTGATCCTGTAGTATAAGTCCATTGGTACTGCAATATAATAACTACGTTCACTGATCCTGCAGTATAAGTCCATTGGTACTGCAATATAATAACTACGTTCACTGATCCTGCAGTATAAGTCCGATGGTACTGCAATATAATAACTACGTTCACTGATCCTGCAGTATAAGACTATAAGTCCATTGGTACTGCAATATAATAACTATGTTCACTGATCCTGCAGTATAAGTCCATTGTTACTGCTGTATAACTCCAGTCCGGTGGTACTCTCCTGTGCCGCATATAATTTTTAAAGGCTTTGCCGAGTGTGTGTGGTTTAGAGGTACGCTCTCTTGTGCTGCATATAATGGAAAACCAAAATTTGGAGGATAAAGTAGGGAAAGATCAAGAACCACTTCCTCCGAATGCTGAAGCTGCTGCCACTAGTCATGACATAGACAATGAAATGCCATCAACGTCGTCTGCCAAGGCCGATGCCCAATTTCATAGTAGAGGGCATGTAAAATCCAAAAAGCCAAAGGTCACTAAAATGATAAAAAAAAAGAAATTAAAATCATCTGAGGAGAAACGTAAACTTGCCAATATGCCATTTACGAAACGGAGTGGCAAGGAACGGCTTAGGCCCTGGCCCGTGTTCATGACTAGTGGTTCAGCTTCACCCAAAGATCTAAGCCCTCCTCCTCTTCCCCCCCACTCTAAAAAAATTAAGAGAGTTAAACTGTCATCAACAACACAGCAAACAACTCTGCCTTCTAAAGAGATGGCATCACAAAACCCCAAGGCGAGTCCAAGGGTGTTGGTGGTTGCGAAGCCTGACCTTCCCATCACTGTACGGGAAGTGGTGGCTCCTTACACCATTTGCAGCACGCCCTCTGCATATGCTGGAAGGATCACCCACAGTGCAGTTACAGATTTGGATAATGAAGGTGTCAATGTTGTACATCGGGAGGAGGATATTGATGTAGCTGGCGCTGAGGAGGAACTTGACGAGGAGGATGCTGATGTGGTTATCTTAAATGAGGCAACAGGAAGAGAAACAGTTGTTGTCCATGGGATGAAAAAGCCCATCGTCATGCCTGGGCAAAAGACCAAAAAATCCACCTCTTCGGTCTGGAATTATTTCTATCCCAATCCGGACAACAATTTTATTGCCATATGTAGCTTATGTAAAGCTGCAATAAGCAGGGGTAAGGATCTTGGCCACCTAGGGACATCCTCCCTTCTACGTCACCTGAAGACCCTTCATAATTCAGTGTTTAGTTCAGGAACTGTGGCTAGGACCGTCAGCAGTCCAGGGACACCTAAATCCGTTGGTCCCGTTGTATCCACACCAGCAACACCCTCCTCGTCAATTTCCTCCTCAATCTGGATCGGAGATTGTCCTGCAGGCCATATCACCGGCATGACTGAGTCCTCTTCAATCCGGGATTCTTCTGGAGGATCCTGTAGCGCTACGCCTACTACTGCCGCTGCTGCTGTTGCTGCTCGGAGTCGGTCATCTTCCCAGAGGGGAAGTAGTAAGACCGCTAAGTCTTTCACAAAGCAATTGACCGTACAACTGTCGTTTGCCATGACCACGAAGTACGACAACAGTCATCCTATGGCAAAGCGGATAACTGCGGCCTTGACAGCTATGTTGGTGTTAGACGTGCGTCCGGTGTCCGCCATCAGTAGAGTGGGATTTAGAGGGTTGATGGAGGTATTGTGTCCCCAGTACCAAATCCCATCTAGATTCCACTTCAGTAGGCAGGCAATACCCGGGATGTACAGAGAAGTACGAAAAAGTGTCCTCAGTGCTCTGAAAAATGCGGTTGTACCCACTGTCCACTTAACCACGGACATGTGGACAAGTGGTTCAGGGCAAACTAAGGACTATATGACTGTGACAGCCCACTGGGTAGATGCATCGCCTTCCGCAGCAACAGCAGCAGCTGCATCAGTAGCAGCATCTCCGAAACGCCTGCTCGCTCCAAGGCAGGCAATTTTGTGTATCACCGGTTTCAGTAAGAGGCACAACGCTGACAACCTCTTAGAGAAACTGAGGGAAATAATCTCGCAGTGGCTTACCCCACTTACACTCTCCTGGGGATTTGTGGTGTCGGACAACGCCAGTAACATTGTGCGGGCATTACATATGGGCAATTTCCAGCACGTGCCATGTTTTGCCCACACAATAAATTTGGTGGTGCAGCATTATCTGAAAAGTGACAGGGGTGTGCAGGATATGCTTGCGGTGGCCCGCAAAATTGCGGGACACTTTCGACATTCCGCCACTGCCTACCGAAGACTGGAGCAGCATAAAAAACGCCTGAACCTGCCCTGCCATCACCTCAAACAAGAGGTTGTGACGCGCTGGAACTCCACCCTCTATATGCTGCAGAGGATGGAGGAGCAGCAAAAGGCCATTCAAGCCTACACAGCCACCTACGACATAGGCAAAAGAGTGGGGATGTGCCTGAGTCAAGCGCAGTGGAGACTGATTTCCGTGTTGTGCAAGGTTCTCCAGCCGTTTGAACTTGCCACACGAGAAGTCAGTTCCGACACTGCCAGTTTGAGTCAGGTGATTCCCCTGATCAGGCTGTTGCAGAAGCAGCTGGAGAAAGTGAGGGAAGAGCTGGTAAACCATTGCAATTCCACAAAGCATGTAGCTCTTGTGGATGAAGCCCATTGTACGCTTTGCCAGGATTCGAGGGTGGTCACTCTTTTAAAATCAGAAGAATACATTCTGGCCACCGTGCTCGATCCTCGGTTTAAAGCATATGTTGTGTCTCTGTTTCCGGAGGACACAAGTCTACAGCAATGCAAAGACCTGCTGGTCAGGAGATTGTCATCTGAAGAGGACCGTGACATAGCAACAGCTCCTCCTTCATTTTCTTCCACACCTGTGGCTGCGAGGAAACAGCTGAGATTTCATAAATGACCCGCTGGCAGGGATGCTGAGAACATCTGGTCCGGACTGAAGGACCTGCCAACCATTGCAGACATGTCTACTGTCGCTGCATTGGATGCTGTCACCATTGAAAAAATGGTGGAGGATTACTTTGCTGACACCATCCAAGCAGACATGTCAGACAGTCCTTACTTTTACTGGCAGGAAAAAAAGGCAGTTTGGAAGCCCCTGTACAAACTGGCTCTATTTTATCTGAGTTGTCCCCCCTCTAGTGTGTACTCCGAAAGAGTTTTTAGTGCAGCTGGGAACCTGGTCAGTGAGCGGCGAAGGAGTTTGCTTCCGCAAAATGTTGAGAAGATGATGTTCATAAAAATGAATTATCAATTCTTCAATCAAGACCAGCAATGGCCTCCAGAGACTACAGAGGGACCGGTGATTGTGGAGTCCAGCAGGGACGAATTGATAATGTGTGAGGATGAGGAAGTACACACTGAAGGGGGCGAGGAATCTGAGGATGAGGACGACATCTTGCCTCAGTAGAGCCAGTTTACTTTGTACAGGGAGAGATGAATAGCTTTTTTTATGTGGGGGCCCAAACAAACCAATCATTTCAACCACAGTAGTTTGGTAGACCCTGTCGCAGAAATGATTGGTTTGTTAAAGTGTGCATGTCCTTTTTCCGCAAGATAAGGGTGGGTGGGAGGGCCCAAGGACAATTCCATCTTGCACCTCTTTTTATTCTTTGCCAGTTCGTTTTGTGGGGGTCCAAACGAACCAATCATTTCAGCCACAGTTTTGTAGGCCCTGTCGCTGAAATGATTGGTTTGTTAAAGTGTGCAAGTCCTATTTCACCAACATAAGGGTGGGTGAGAGGGCCCAAGGACAATTCCATCTTGCACCTCTTTTTTTGGCATAATGTGCTCTTTGGGGCCTAGTTTTTCAAACTGCCATCCTGTCTGCCACTGCAGTGCCACTCCTAGATGGGCCACGTGTTTGTGCCGCCCACTTGTGTCGCTTAGCTTATTCATCCAGCTACCTCGGTGCAACCTTTTGGCCTAAAAACAATATTGTGAGGTGTGAGATGTTCAGAATAGACTGGAAATGAGTGAAAATGAATGTTATTGAGGTTAATAATAGCGTAGGAGTGAAAACAAACAAAAAAACAGGATTTTAGTAGTTTTTATCCAAAACACAAAACACGAGACCTCAAAAGTCGCCGGTGCACATCCCTACTCTTTACCCAGATTTACTTCTACATCTGCATCTACATGAGGCCAATTTGGTGCAAAATTGGCTGATTGTTGCAGCTAGTTGTCTGGATAAAAATGTTACCTATACTCAATATTAAATGTGTGGTCAATGAGAAATTAGCTTGCTCTGTCTATTACACACATTAACCTTATTTTTTTTTGTAATAGACTAAATATATAGCCTAAGGGCAGTGTTATGTATTTTTGTTACTAGGAGATGGCATTGGAAACAAATAAAACAGACAGGAAAAGCAGATCACTGGTAGGTGATAGCAGTTTATGGAAAATATACAGGAGGTAAAAGCCCAGCATTTCCTAGAACTAGGAGATGACATTGGATGCCAAAGAAACAGATGGAAATACTTGCCCTAGATTTTTTGATTGAAACCTATATGTGCTTTTACAGATGCACAGTTAAGATCTTGCTAGGTACATGTTATTTTTAAACTGCTGCACTTCTTTTATTCTGTTTTATCAATTTTACATTGCACAATCAGGATTTCTCTGTGTTGACCCCCTACTAATTTAACACACATCCTCATCTTGTTATAATACCATTCAGACTGACTTGAGTGTAAGTGCTGAAGACGTCATCCATTTTTTGTACCATTTTACGTGTTATTTTCTATTCCCAACTAGCATGAATGCTAATGGTGTTGTTGGTAGAGGGACACATTTCCACTATTCATTTTTTATTATTTTTAAATATGACTGCATGTATAAACTGTATTGTCAATAGTGCTTTTAGTGTCATCGGTGAATTCTTGTTGGGAGAGGGTCAGGAAGGTAATTTCATGTGGCTATAATCAATGTAATCAATGTTTTAAAGCCCTATTAATACTTTGCAGTAAGGTAAATAGTGACTTAAGCATTCATTTTTCATTCATGCTTTTAGTTTGTGAGCAGAAAGTTTTGATGTTTGAATATGCATTCATTATTAACATAATTTCCATTGCACTGAATGCACCAATGCGCTCACTGAATCACTGAATTACAGTACTACAGTACTCAATGGAATTCAAGCCGCTAGTTAAAGGTTTGCATTTTTTAAACATCAACATTTAATTTTACCAAATGAACAATTCATAACTGTCAACCTAACGTTCCATACCCACTGACATTATATTTGTTTTTATTAGCAGTTAGTAGAGATATACAAAAAAACATACAGGGGCATATTCAATTCCGTTCCCGATCCGTAGGATCGCGCCGGAACGGCCGCGAACCTAATCCGCGGTA